>NC_138561.1:0-390918 GCF_964273705.1 Natrix helvetica
AGATGAGCTTTGGTCAGATCAGCGAATAGAGTGGTTTTTTTTAGCTTTCCTGTCGTATTCGAAACTGAACTCTGGGACAAAAGTAACGTTTTCTGGCTGAATTAAGATTTTTTACCAATTCTTGGATACGATTTAGTCTAACTCCTCAGGGAAAATTCAGATCCGCGAATGGAGTGGTTTTGTAGCTTCCCCGACCCAGGACCCAACTAAGATGTGTATGTGGTTCCGAACCGAGCTCTGGGTCAAAAGTTAGGTTTTCTGGCTGAATTCAGGTTTTTTGCCATTTCTGGGATACGATTTAGTCTAACTCCTCAGGGAAAGTTCAGATCAGCGAATGGAGTGGTTTTTTAGCTTCCCCGACCCAGGACCCAACTAGGATGTGTATGTGGTTCGGTACCGTGTTCTGGGTCAAAAGTCACGATTTCTCGCTGAATTGAGTTCCTTTGCCATTTGGGATATAAGCTTTGGTCTAACTCCTCAGGGAAAGCTCAGATAAGCGAATGGAGTGGTTTTTTAGCTTCTCCGTCCAAGGACCCAACTAAGATGTAATGTGGTTCCGAACCGAGCTCTGGGTCAAAAGTTAGGTTTTCTGGCTGAATAGAGTTCCTTTGCCATTTGGGAGATAAGCTTTGGTCAGATCAGCGAATGGAGTGGTTTTTTTCGCTTCCCCGACCCAGGACATCACGAAGATGGGTATGTGGTTGAAACGAGCTCTGGGTCAAAAGTTAGGTTTTCTGGCTGAATTCGGCTTTTTTGCCAATTCTGGGATGCGATTTAGTCTAACTCCTCAGGGAAAGTTCAGATCAGCGAATGGAGTGGTTTTTTCCCCGACCCTGTACGCAACCAAGATGTGTACGTGGTTGGGAACCGAGCTCTGGGTCAAACGTTCCGTTTTCAGTCTGAATAGAGTTCCTTTGCCATTTGGGAGATAAGCTTTGGTCTAACTCCTCAGGGAAAGCTCAGATCAGCGAATGGAGTGGTTTTTTAGCTTCTCCGACCGAGGACCCAACTAAGATTTATGTGGTTCCGAACCGAGCTCTGGGTCAAAAGTTAGGTTTTCTGGCTGAATTCAGGTTTTTTGCCAATTCTGGGATACGATTTAGTCTAACTCCTCAGGGAAAGTTCAGATCAGCGAATGGAGTGGTTTTTTAGCTTCCCCGACCCAGGACCCAACTAAGATGAGTATGTGGTTCGGTACCGAGCTGTGGGTACAAAACTGTGGTTACGCTTTCTGGCTGGGAGATGAGCTTTGGTCTAACTCCTCAAGGGAAAGCTCCGATCAGCGAATGGAATGGTTCTTTAGCTTCCCCGAGCCAGGACACCACTGATGTAATGTGGTTCGGAACGGAGATCTTGGTCAGATTCTCGAATGGTTTTTTACCTTTCCCCTCATGGGACATAACCAAGGTGTGTTTCGTGTTCGAAACTGAGCTCTGGGTCAAAAGTTAGGTTTTCTGGCTGAGGTCAGGTTTTTTGCCAATTCTGGGATACGATTTAGTCTAACTCCTCAGGGAAAGTTCAGATCAGCGAATGGAGTGGTTTTTTAGCTTCACCGACCCAGGACACCACTGATATGTATGTGGTTGAAACGAGCTCGGGGTCAAAAGTTAGGTTTTCTGGCTGAGGTTAGGTTTTTTGCCATTTCTGGGATACGATTTAGTCTAACTCCTCAGGGAAAGTTCAGATCAGCGAATGGAGTGGTTTTTTAGCTTCTCCGACTCAGGACACCACTAATATTTGTATCTTGTTCGAAACTGAGCTCTGTGTCAATAGTCACGATTTCCCGCTGAATTGAGTTCCTTTGTCAATTGGGAGGTGAGCTTTGATCTAACTCCTCAGGGAAAGTTCAGATCAGCGAATGGAGTGGTTTTTTAGCTTCCCCGACCCAGGACCCAACTAAGATATGTATGTGGTTCGGTACCGAGCTGTGGGTACAAAACTGTGGTTACGCTTTCTGGCTGGGAGATGAGCTTTGGTCTAACTCCTCAAGGGAAAGCTCAGATCAGTGAATGGAATGGTCCTTTTTACATTCCCCGACCCTGTACGCAACTAAGATTTGCACGTGGTTGGGAACCGAGCTCTGGGTCAAACGTTCCGTTTTCTGTCTGAATAGAGTTCCTTTGCCATTTGGGAGATGAGCTTTGGTCAGATCAGCGAATAGAGTGGTTCTTTTTACATTCCCCGACCCTGTACGCAACTAAGATGTGTACGTGGTTGGGAACCGAGCTCTGGGTCAAACGTTCCGTTTTCTGTCTGAATAGAGTTCCTTTGCCATTTGGGAGATAAGGTTTGGTCTAACTCCTCAGGGAAAGCTCAGATAAGCGAATGGAGTGGTTTTTTAGCTTCCCCGACCCAGGACCCAACTAGGATGTGTATGTGGTTCGGTACCGAGTTCTGGGTGAAAAGTCACGATTTCTCGCTGAATTGAGTTCCTTTGTCAATTGGGAGATGAGCTTTGATCTAACTTCTCAGGGAAAGCTCAGATCAGCGAATGGAGTGGTTTTTTAGCTTCTCCGACTCAGGACACCACTAATATTTGTATCTTGTTCGAAACTGAGCTCTGTGTCAATAGTCACGATTTCCCGCTGAATTGAGTTCCTTTGTCAATTGGGAGGTGAGCTTTGATCTAACTCCTCAGGGAAAGTTCAGATCAGCGAATGGAGTGGTTTTTTAGCTTCCCCGACCCAGGACCCAACTAAGATATGTATGTGGTTCGGTACCGAGCTGTGGGTACAAAACTGTGGTTACGTTTTCTGGCTGGGAGATGAGCTTTGGTCCAACTCCTCAAGGGAAAGCTCAGATCAGCGAATGGAATGGTTCTTTTTACATTCCCCGACCCTGTACGAAACTAAGATGTGTACGTGGTTGGGAACCGAGCTCTGGGTAAAACGTTCCGTTTTCTGTCTGAATAGAGTTCCTTTGCCATTTGGGAGATAAGCTTTGGTCTAACTCCTCAGGGAAAGCTCAGATAAGCGAACGGAGTGGTATTTTAGGTTCCCCGACCCAGGACACCACTAAGATGTGTATGTGGTTCGGTACCGAGTTCTGGGTCAAAAGTTACGTATTCTGGCTGAATAGAGTTCTTTTGCCGTTTGTTAGATAAGCTTTGGTCAGATCAGCAAATGGAGTGGTTTTTTTCGGTTCCCCGACCCAGGACATCACGAAGATGGGTACGTGGTTGAAACGAGCTCTGGGTCAAAAGTTAGGTTTTCTGGCTGAATTCGGGTTTTTTGCCAATTCTGGGATGCGATTTAGTCTAACTCCTCAGGGAAAGTTCAGATCAGCGAATGGAGTGTTTTTTTTTACATTCCCCCACCCTGTACGCAACCAAGATGTGTACGTTGTTGGGAACCGAGCTCTGGGTCAAACGTTCCGTTTTCTGTCTGAATAGAGTTCCTTTGCCATTTTGGAGATAAGCTTTGGCCTAACTCCTCAGGGAAAGCTCAGATCAGCGAATGGAGTGGTTTTTTAGCTTTCCTGTCATGGGACATACAAATCTGTGTTTCGTGTTCGAAACTGAGCTCTGGGTCAAAAGTAACGTTTTCTGGCTGAATATAGTTCCTTTGCCAGTTGGGAGATAAGCTTTGGTCTAACTCCTCAGGTCAGCGAATGGAATGGTTCTTTCGCTTCCCCGATTTTGGACACCACTAATATTTGTATGTTGTTCGAAACTGAGCTCTGGGTCAAAAGTCAGGATTTCTCGCTGAATTGAGTTCCTTTGTCAATTGGGAGATGAGCTTTGATCTAACTCCTCAGGGAAAGCTCAGATAAGCGAATGGAGTGGTTTTTTAGCTTCCCCGACCCAGGACCCAACTAGGATGTGTATGTGGTTCGGTACCGAGTTCTGGGTCAAAAGTCACGATTTCTCGCTGAATTGAGTTCCTTTGTCAATTGGGAGATGAGCTTTGATCTAACTTCTCAGGGTAAGCTCAGATCAGCGAATGGAGTGGTTTTTTAGCTTCTCCGACCGAGGACCCAACTAAGATGTAATGTGGTTCCCAACCGAGCTCTGGGTCAAAAGTTAGGTTTTCTGGCTGAATTCAGGTTTTTTGCCAATTCTGGGATACCATTTAGTCTAACTGCTCAGCGAAAGTTCAGATCAGCGAATGGAATGGTTATTTAGCTTCCCCGAGCCAGGACACCACTGATGTAATGTGGTTCGGAACGGAGATCTTGGTCAGATTCTCGAATGGAGTGGTTTTTTAGCTTTCCTGTCATGGGACATAATTCAGTTTCATGTTCGAAACTGAGCTCTTGGTCAAAAGTTAGGTTTTCTGGCTGAGGTCAGGTTTTTTGCCAATTCTGGGATACGAATTAGTCTAACTCCTCAGGGAAAGTTCAGATCAGCGAATGGAGTGTTTTTTTAGCTTCCCCGACCCAGGACACCACTGATATGTATGTGGTTCAAACGAGCTCTGGGTCAAAAGTTCCCTTTTCTGGCTTAATTGAGTTTCTTTGCCAATTGGAAGATAAGCTTTGGTCAGATTAGCGAATGGAGTGGTTTTTTAGCTTTCCTGTCATGGGACATAACAAATCTGTGTTTCGTGTTCGAAACTGAGCTCTGGGTCAAAAGTAACGTTTTCTGGCTGAATATAGTTCCTTTGCCAGTTGGGAGATAAGCTTTGGTCTAACTCCTCAGGTCAGCGAATGGAATGGTTCTTTTGCTTCTCCGATTTTGGACACCACTAATATTTGTATGTTGTTCGAAACTGAGCTCTGGGTCAAAAGTCAGGATTTCTCGCTGAATTGAGTTCCTTTGTCAATTGGGAGATGAGCTTTGATCTAACTCCTCAGGGAAAGTTCAGATCAGCGAATGGAGTGGTTTTTTATCTTCTCCGACGGAGGACACAACTATGATGTGGTTCCGAACCGAGCTCTGGGTCAAAAGTTAGGTTTTCTGGCTGAATTCAGTTTTTTTGCCAATTCTGGGATACGATTTAGTCTAACTCCTCAGGGAAAGTTCAGATCCGCGAATGGAGTGGTTTTTTAGCTTCCCCGACCCAGGACACCACTAAGATGGGTATGTGGTTGAAACGAGCTCTGGGTCAAAAGGTGGTTTTCTGGCTGAATAGAGTTCCTTTGCCATTTGGGAGATAAGCTTTGGTCTAACTCCTCAGAGAATGCTCAGATAAGCGAATAGAGTGGTTTTTTAGCTTCCCCGAACCAGGACCCAACTAGGATGTGTATGTGGTTCGGTACCGAGTTCTGGGTCAAAAGTCTCGATTTCTCGCTGAATTGAGTTCCTTTGTCAATTGGGAGATGAGCTTTGATCTAACTTCTCAGGGTAAGCTCAGATCAGCGAATGGAGTGGTTTTTTAGCTTCTCCGACCGAGGACCCAACTAAGATGTAATGTGGTTCCCAACCGAGCTCTGGGTCAAAAGTTAGGTTTTCTGGCTGAATTCAGGTTTTTTGCCAATTCTGGGATACCATTTAGTCTAACTCCTCAGCGAAAGTTCAGATCAGCGAATGGAGTGGTTTTTTTAGCTTCCCCGACCCAGGACCCAACTAATATGTGTATGTGGTTCGGTACCGAGCTGTGGGTACAAAACTTTGGTTACGCTTTCTGGCTGGGAGATGAGCTTTGGTCTAACTCCTCAAGGGAAAGCTCAGATCAGTGAATGGAATGGTTCTTTTTACATTCCCTGACCCTGTACGCAACTAAGATGTGTACGTGGTTGGGAACCGAGCTCTGGGTAAAACGTTCCGTTTTCTGTCTGAATAGAGTTCCTTTGCCATTTGGGAGATAAGCTTTGGTCTAACTCCTCAGGGAAAGCTCAGATAAGCGAATGGAGTGGTTTTTTATCTTCCCCGACCCAGGACACCACTAATTTGTGTATGTTGTTCGAAACCGAGCTCTGGGTCAAAAATTACGTTTTCTGGCTGAATTCCTTTGCCATTTGGGAGATGGCTTTGGTCAGATCAGCGAATAGAGTGGATCTTTTTCCTTCCCCCGACCCTGTACGCAACTAAGATGTGTACGTGGTTGGGAACCGAGTTCTGGGTAAAACGTTCCGTTTTCTGTCTGAATAGAGTTCCTTTGCCATTTGGGAGATAAGCTTTGGTCTAACTCCTCAGGGAAAGCTCAGATCAGCGAATGGAGTGGTTTTTTAGCTTCTCCGACCGAGGACCCAACAAAGATGTGTATGTGGTTCGGTACCGAGCTGTGGGTACAAAACTGTGGTTACGTTTTCTGGCTGGGAGATGAGCTTTGGTCTAACTCCTCAAGGGAAAGCTCAGATCAGCGAATGGAATGGTTATTTAGCTTCCCCGAGCCAGAACACCACTGATGTAATGTGGTTCGGAACGGAGATCTTGGTCAGATTCTCGAATGGAGTGGTTTTTTAGCTTTCCTGTCATGGGACATAATTCAGTTTCGTGTTCGAAACTGAGCTCTTGGTCAAAAGTTAGGTTTTCTGGCTGAGGTCAGGTTTTTTGCCAATTCTGGGATACGAATTAGTCTAACTCCTCAGGGAAAGTTCAGATCAGCGAATGGAGTGTTTTTTTAGCTTCCCCGACCCAGGACACAACTTAGATTTGTACGTGGTTCAGAACCGAAATCTGGGTCAAAAGTTCCCTTTTCTGGCTGAATTGAGTTCGTTTGCCAATTGGGAGATGTGCTTTGGTCAGATCAGCGAATGGAATGGTTTTTCCTGTCATGGGACATAACTAATATGTGTTTCGTGTTCGAAACTGAGCTCTGGGTCAAAAGTAACGTTTTCTATCTGAATGCAGGTTTTTTTGCCAATTCTGGGATATGATTTAGTCTAACTCCTCAGGGAAAGTTCAGATCAGCGAATGGAGTGGTTTTTTTAGCTTCCTCCACCCAGGACACAACTTAGATTTGTACGTGGTTCGGAACCGAAATCTGGGTCAAAAGTCACGTTTTCTGGCTGAATTGAGTTCTTGTCAATTGGGAGATGAGCTTTGGTCTAACTCCTCAGGGAAAGGTCAGATCAGTGAATGGAATGGTTCTTAACTTCCCCGACACAGGACACCACTAAGATGTAATGTGGTTCGGAACCGAGCTCAGGGTCAAAAGTTACGTTTTCTGCCTGAATAGAGTTACTTTGCCATTGGGAAGGTAAGCTTTGGTCCAACTCCTCAGGGAAAGCTCAGATCAACGAATGGAGTGGTTTTTTATCTTCCCCGACCCAGGACACAACTTAGATTTGTACGTGGTTCGGAACTGAAATCTGGGTCAAAAGTCACGTTTTCTGGCTGAATTGAGTTCTTGTCAATTGGGAGATGAGCTTTGGTCTATGTCCTCAGGGAAAGGTCAGATCAGTGAATGGAATGGTTCTTTAGCTTCCCCGACCCAGGACACCACTAAGATGTAATGTGGTTCGGAACCGAGCTCAGGGTCAAAAGTTACGTTTTCTCTCTGAATAGAGTTCCTTTGGAATTTTGGGAGATGAGCTTTGGTCTAACTCCTCAGGGAAAGATCAGATGGAGTGGTTTTTTAGCTTCCCCGACGAAGCTAAAGATGTGTACGTGGTTCGGAACCGTGCTCCTGGTCAAAAGTCACGTTTTGGGGCTGGATTGAGTTCATTTGTCAATTGGAATATGAGCTTTGGTCAGATCAGCGAATGGAGTGGTTTTTTTTAGCTTTCCTGTCATGGAACATAACCAATATGTGTTTCGTGTTCGAAACAGCACTGTCAAAAGTTACATTTTCTGGCTGAATAGACTTCCTTTGCCATTTGGGAGATAAGCTTTGGTCTAACTCCTCAGGGAAAGCTCAGATCAGCGAATGGAGTTGTTTTTTAGCTTCCCCGACCAAGGACACCACTAAGATATGTATGTGGTTGAAAAGAGCTCTGGGTCAAAAGTTCCCTTTTCTGGCTGAATTGAGTTCCTTTGCCAATTGGGAGATGAGCTTTGGTCAGATCAGCGAATGGAGTGGTTTTTTAGCTTTCCTCTCATGGGACATAACCAATTTGTGTTTCGTATTCGAAACTGAGCTCTGTGACAAAAGTAACGTTTTCTGGCTGAATTCAGGTTTTTTGCTAATTCTTGGATACGATTTAGTCTAACTCCTCAGGGAAAATTCAGGTCAGCGAATGGTTCTTTAGCTACCCCGACCCAGGACTCCACTAATATGTGTATGTTGTTCGAAACCGAGCTCTGGCTCAAAAATTACGTTTTCTGGCTGAATAGAGTTCCTTTGCCATTTGGGAGTTAAGCTTTGGTCTAACTCCTCAGGGAAACCTCAGATCAGCGAATGGAGTGATGTTTTTAGCTTCCCCGACCCAGGACTCCACTAAGATGTGTATGTGGTTGAAACGAGCTCTGGGTCAAAAGTTCCCTTTTCTGGCTTAATTGAGCTCCTTTGCCAATTGGGAGATGAGCTTTGGTCAGATTAGCGAATGGAGTGGTTTTTTAGCTTTCCTGTCATGGGACATAACCAATATATGTTTCTTGTTCGAAACTGAGCTCTGGGTCAAAAGTTACGTTTTCTGGCTGAATTCAGGTTTTTTGCCAATTCTGGGATAGGATTTAGTCTAACTCCTCAGGGAAAGTTCAGATCAGCGAATGGAGTGGTTTTGTAACTTCCCCTACCCAGGACCCAACTAGGATGTGTATGTGGTTCGGTACGGAGCTCTGGGTCAAATGTCACGATTTCTGGCTGAATTCAGGTTTTTTGCCAATTCTGGGATACGATTTAGTCTAATTCCTCAGGGAAAGTTCAGATCAGCGAATGGAGTGGTTTTTCAGCTTCCCCGACCCAGGACCTAACTAGGATGTGTATATGGTTCGGTACGGAGCCCTGGGTCAAAAGTCACGATTTCTGGCTGAATTGAGTTCCTTTGCCATTTGGGAGGCAAGCTTTGGTCTAACTCCTCAGGGAAAGCTCAGATCAGCGAATGGAATGGTTCTTTAGCTTCCCCGATTTAGGACACCACTAATATGTGTATGTTGTTCGAAACCGAGCTCTTGGTCAAAAATTTACGTTTTCTGTCTGAATAGAGTTCCTTTGCCATTTGGTAGATAAGCTTTGGTCTAACTCCTCAGGGAAAGCTCAGATCAGCGAATGGAGTGTTTGCTTATCTTCCCCGACTCAGGACCCAACTAGGATGTGTATGTGGTTCGGTACGGAGCTCTGGGTCAAAAGTCACGATTTCTGGCTGAATTGAGTTCCTTTGCCATTTGGGAGGTAAGCTTTGGTCTAACTCCTCAGGGAAACCTCAGATCAGCGAATGGACTGATTTTTTAGCTTCCCCGACCCAGAACTCCACTAAGATGTGTATGTGGTTGAAACGAGCTCTGGGTCAAGTTCCCTTTTCTGGCTTAATTGAGCTCCTTTGCCAATTGGGAGATGAGCTTTGGTCAGATTAGCGAACGGAGTGGTTTTTTAGCTTTCCTGTCATGGGACATAACCAATATGTGTTTCTTGTTCGAAACTGAGCTCTGCGTCAAAAGTAACGTTTTCTGGCTGAATTCAGGTTTTTTGCCAATTCTGGGATACGATTTAGTCTAACTCCTCAGGGAAAATTCAGGTCAGCGAATGGTTCTTTAGCTACCCCGACCCAGGACTCCACTAATATGTGTATGTTGTTCGAAACCGAGCTCTGGGTCAAAAATTACGTTTTCTGGCTGAATAGAGTTCCTTTGCCATTTGGGAGTTAAGCTTTGGTCTAACTCCTCAGGGAAACCTCAGATCAGCGAATGGAGTGATGTTTTTAGCTTCCCCGACCCAGGACTCCACTAAGATGTGTATGTGGTTGAAACGAGCTCTGGGTCAAAAGTTCCCTTTTCTGGCTTAATTGAGCTCCTTTGCCAATTGGGAGATGAGCTTTGGTCAGATTAGCGAATGGAGTGGTTTTTTAGCTTTCCTGTCATGGGACATAACCAATATGTGTTTCTTGTTCGAAACTGAGCTCTGCGTCAAAAGTTACGTTTTCTGGCTGAATTCAGGTTTTTTGCCAATTCTGGGATAGGATTTAGTCTAACTCCTCAGGGAAAGTTCAGATCAGCGAATGGAGTGGTTTTTCAGCTTCCCCGACCCAGGACCTAACTAGGATGTGTATGTGGTTCGGTACGGAGCCCTGGGTCAAAAGTCACGATTTCTGGCTGAATTGAGTTCCTTTGTCATTTGGGAGGTAAGCTTTGGTCTAACTCCTCAGGGAAAGCTCAGATCAGCGAATGGAGTGATTTTTTTACCTTCCCCGACGCAGGACACCACTAAGATGGGTATGTGTTTGAAACCGAATTCTTGGTCAAAAATTTACGTTTTCTGTCTGAATAGAGTTCTTTTGCCATTTGGTAGATAAGCTTTGGTCGAACTCCTCAGGGAAAGCTCAGATCAGCGAATGGAGTGGTTGCTTATCTTCCCGACTCAGGACACAACTAAGATGTTTACGTGGTTCGGAACCGAAATCTGGGTCAAAAGGTCGGTTTTCTGGCTGAATTGAGTGTCAATTGGGAGATGAGCTTTGGTGTAAGTCCTCAGGCAAAGCTCAGATCAGCGAATGGAATGGTTCTTTAGCTTTCCCGACCCAGTACCCAACTAAGATGTGTATGTGGTTTGGTACCGAGCTCTGGGTCAAAAGTTCCCTTTTCTGGCTGAATTGAGTTCGTTTGCCAATTGGGAGATATCCTTTGGTCAGATCAGCGAATGGAATGGTTTTTTAACTTTCCTGTCATAAGACATAACAAATATGTGTTTCGTGTTCGAAACTGAGCTCTAGGTCAAAAGTAACGTTTTCTTGCTGAATTCAGGTTTTTTGCCAATTCTGCGATACGATTTAGTCTAACTCCTCAGGGAAAGTTCAGATCAGCGAATGGAGTGGTTTTGTAACTTCCCCTACCCAGGACCCAACTAGGATGTGTATGTGGTTCGGTACGGAGCCCTGGGTCAAAAGTCTCGATTTCTGGCTGAATTGAGTTCCTTTGCCATTTGGGAGGTAAGCTTTGGTCTAACTCCTCAGGGAAACCTCAGATCAGCGAATGGAGTGATTTTTTTACCTTCCCCGACGCAGGACACCACTAAGATGGGTATGTGTTTGAAACCGAGTTCTTGGTCAAAAATTTACGTTTTCTGTCTGAATAGAGTTCCTTTGCCATTTGGGAGATAAGCTTTGGTCTAACTCCTCAGGGAAAGCTCAGATCAGCGAATGGAATGGTTCTTTAGCTTCCCCGATTTAGGACACCACTAATATGTGTATGTTGTTCGAAACCGAGCTCTTGGTCAAAAATTTACGTTTTCTGTCTGAATAGAGTTCCTTTGCCATTTGGTAGATAAGCTTTGGTCTAACTCCTCAGGCAAAGCTCAGATCAGCGAATGGAGTGGTTCTTTAGCTTTAGCGACCCAGTACCCAACTAAGATGTTCGGCGGTTCGGTACCGAGCTCTGGGTCAAAAGTTCCCTTTTCTGGCTGAATTGAGTTCGTTTGCCAATTGGGAGATGTCCTTTGGTCAGATCAGCGAATGGAATGGTTTTTTAACTTTCCTGTCATAATACATAACAAATATGTGTTTCGTGTTCGAAACTGAGCTCTGCGTCAAAAGTTACGTTTTCTGGCTGAATTCAGGTTTTTTCCCAATTCTGGGATAGGATTTAGTCTAACTCCTCAGGGAAAGTTCAGATCAGCGAATGGAGTGGTTTTGTAACTTCCCCTACCCAGGACCCAACTAGGATGTGTATGTGGTTCGGTACGGAGCTCTGGGTCAAAAGTCACGATTTCTGGCTGAATTCAGGTTTTTTGCCAATTCTGGGATACGATTTAGTCTAACTCCTCAGGGAAAGTTCAGATCAGCGAATGGAGTGGTTTTTCAGCTTCCCCGACCCAGGACCTAACTAGGATGTGTATGTGGTTCGGTACGGAGCCCTGGGTCAAAAGTCACGATTTCTGGCTGAATTGAGTTCCTTTGCCATTTGGGAGGTAAGCTTTGGTCTAACTCCTCAGGGAAACCTCAGATCAGCGAATGGACTGATTTTTTAGCTTCCCCGACCCAGAACTCCACTAAGATGTGTATGTGGTTGAAACGAGCTCTGGGTCAAAAGTTCCCTTTTCTGGCTTAATTGAGCTCCTTTGCCAATTGGGAGATGAGCTTTGGTCAGATTAGCGAACGGAGTGGTTTTTTAGCTTTCCTGTCATGGGACATAACCAATATGTGTTTCTTGTTCGAAACTGAGCTCTGCGTTAAAAGTTACGTTTTCTGGCTGAATTCAGGTTTTTTGCCAATTCTGGGATAGGATTTAGTCTAACTCCTCAGGGAAAGTTCAGATCAGCGAATGGAGTGGTTTTGTAACTTCCCCTACCCAGGACCCAACTAGGATGTGTATGTGGTTCGGTACGGAGCTCTGGGTCAAAAGTCACGATTTCTGGCTGAATTCAGGTTTTCTGCCAATTCTGGGATACGATTTAGTCTAACTCCTCAGGGAAAGTTCAGATCAGCGAATGGAGTGGTTTATCAGCTTCCCCGACCCAGGACCTAACTAGGATGTGTATGTGGTTCGGTACGGAGCCCTGGGTCAAAAGTCACGATTTCTGGCTGAATTCAGGTTTTTTGCCAATTCTGGGATACCATTTAGTCTAACTGCTCAGCGAAAGTTCAGATCAGCGAATGGAATGGTTATTTAGCTTCCCCGAGCCAGGACACCACTGATGTAATGTGGTTCGGAACGGAGATCTTGGTCAGATTCTCGAATGGAGTGGTTTTTTAGCTTTCCTGTCATGGGACATAATTCAGTTTCATGTTCGAAACTGAGCTCTTGGTCAAAAGTTAGGTTTTCTGGCTGAGGTCAGGTTTTTTGCTAATTCTGGGATACGAATTAGTCTAACTCCTCAGGGAAAGTTCAGATCAGCGAATGGAGTGTTTTTTTAGCTTCCCCGACCCAGGACACCACTGATATGTATGTGGTTCAAACGAGCTCTGGGTCAAAAGTTCCCTTTTCTGGCTTAATTGAGTTTCTTTGCCAATTGGAAGATAAGCTTTGGTCAGATTAGCGAATGGAGTGGTTTTTTAGCTTTCCTGTCATGGGACATAACAAATCTGTGTTTCGTGTTCGAAACTGAGCTCTGGGTCAAAAGTAACGTTTTCTGGCTGAATATAGTTCCTTTGCCAGTTGGGAGATAAGCTTTGGTCTAACTCCTCAGGTCAGCGAATGGAATGGTTCTTTTGCTTCCCCGATTTTGGACACCACTAATATTTGTATGTTGTTCGAAACTGAGCTCTGGGTCAAAAGTCAGGATTTCTCGCTGAATTGAGTTCCTTTGTCAATTGGGAGATGAGCTTTGATCTAACTCCTCAGGGAAAGTTCAGATCAGCGAATGGAGTGGTTTTTTATCTTCTCCGACGGAGGACACAACTATGATGTGGTTCCGAACCGAGCTCTGGGTCAAAAGTTAGGTTTTCTGGCTGAATTCAGTTTTTTTGCCAATTCTGGGATACGATTTAGTCTAACTCCTCAGGGAAAGTTCAGATCCGCGAATGGAGTGGTTTTTTAGCTTCCCCGACCCAGGACACCACTAAGATGGGTATGTGGTTGAAACGAGCTCTGGGTCAAAAGGTGGTTTTCTGGCTGAATAGAGTTCCTTTGCCATTTGGGAGATAAGCTTTGGTCTAACTCCTCAGAGAATGCTCAGATAAGCGAATAGAGTGGTTTTTTAGCTTCCCCGACCCAGGACCCAACTAGGATGTGTATGTGGTTCGGTACCGAGTTCTGGGTCAAAAGTCTCGATTTCTCGCTGAATTGAGTTCCTTTGTCAATTGGGAGATGAGCTTTGATCTAACTTCTCAGGGTAAGCTCAGATCAGCGAATGGAGTGGTTTTTTAGCTTCTCCGACCGAGGACCCAACTAAGATGTAATGTGGTTCCCAACCGAGCTCTGGGTCAAAAGTTAGGTTTTCTGGCTGAATTCAGGTTTTTTGCCAATTCTGGGATACCATTTAGTCTAACTCCTCAGCGAAAGTTCAGATCAGCGAATGGAGTGGTTTTTTTAGCTTCCCCGACCCAGGACCCAACTAATATGTGTATGTGGTTCGGTACCGAGCTGTGGGTACAAAACTTTGGTTACGCTTTCTGGCTGGGAGATGAGCTTTGGTCTAACTCCTCAAGGGAAAGCTCAGATCAGTGAATGGAATGGTTCTTTTTACATTCCCTGACCCTGTACGCAACTAAGATGTGTACGTGGTTGGGAACCGAGCTCTGGGTAAAACGTTCCGTTTTCTGTCTGAATAGAGTTCCTTTGCCATTTGGGAGATAAGCTTTGGTCTAACTCCTCAGGGAAAGCTCAGATAAGCGAATGGAGTGGTTTTTTATCTTCCCCGACCCAGGACACCACTAATTTGTGTATGTTGTTCGAAACCGAGCTCTGGGTCAAAAATTACGTTTTCTGGCTGAATTCCTTTGCCATTTGGGAGATGGCTTTGGTCAGATCAGCGAATAGAGTGGATCTTTTTACATTCCCCGACCCTGTACGCAACTAAGATGTGTACGTGGTTGGGAACCGAGCTCTGGGTAAAACGTTCCGTTTTCTGTCTGAATAGAGTTCCTTTGCCATTTGGGAGATAAGCTTTGGTCTAACTCCTCAGGGAAAGCTCAGATCAGCGAATGGAGTGGTTTTTTAGCTTCTCCGACCGAGGACCCAACAAAGATGTGTATGTGGTTCGGTACCGAGCTGTGGGTACAAAACTGTGGTTACGTTTTCTGGCTGGGAGATGAGCTTTGGTCTAACTCCTCAAGGGAAAGCTCAGATCAGCGAATGGAATGGTTATTTAGCTTCCCCGAGCCAGAACACCACTGATGTAATGTGGTTCGGAACGGAGATCTTGGTCAGATTCTCGAATGGAGTGGTTTTTTAGCTTTCCTGTCATGGGACATAATTCAGTTTCGTGTTCGAAACTGAGCTCTTGGTCAAAAGTTAGGTTTTCTGGCTGAGGTCAGGTTTTTTGCCAATTCTGGGATACGAATTAGTCTAACTCCTCAGGGAAAGTTCAGATCAGCGAATGGAGTGTTTTTTTAGCTTCCCCGACCCAGGACACAACTTAGATTTGTACGTGGTTCGGAACCGAAATCTGGGTCAAAAGTTCCCTTTTCTGGCTGAATTGAGTTCGTTTGCCAATTGGGAGATGTGCTTTGGTCAGATCAGCGAATGGAATGGTTTTTCCTGTCATGGGACATAACTAATATGTGTTTCGTGTTCGAAACTGAGCTCTGGGTCAAAAGTAACGTTTTCTATCTGAATGCAGGTTTTTTTGCCAATTCTGGGATATGATTTAGTCTAACTCCTCAGGGAAAGTTCAGATCAGCGAATGGAGTGGTTTTTTTAGCTTCCTCCACCCAGGACACAACTTAGATTTGTACGTGGTTCGGAACCGAAATCTGGGTCAAAAGTCACGTTTTCTGGCTGAATTGAGTTCTTGTCAATTGGGAGATGAGCTTTGGTCTAACTCCTCAGGGAAAGGTCAGATCAGTGAATGGAATGGTTCTTAACTTCCCCGACACAGGACACCACTAAGATGTAATGTGGTTCGGAACCGAGCTCAGGGTCAAAAGTTACGTTTTCTGCCTGAATAGAGTTACTTTGCCATTGGGAAGGTAAGCTTTGGTCCAACTCCTCAGGGAAAGCTCAGATCAACGAATGGAGTGGTTTTTTATCTTCCCCGACCCAGGACACAACTTAGATTTGTACGTGGTTCGGAACTGAAATCTGGGTCAAAAGTCACGTTTTCTGGCTGAATTGAGTTCTTGTCAATTGGGAGATGAGCTTTGGTCTATGTCCTCAGGGAAAGGTCAGATCAGTGAATGGAATGGTTCTTTAGCTTCCCCGACCCAGGACACCACTAAGATGTAATGTGGTTCGGAACCGAGCTCAGGGTCAAAAGTTACGTTTTCTCTCTGAATAGAGTTCCTTTGGAATTTTGGGAGATGAGCTTTGGTCTAACTCCTCAGGGAAAGATCAGATGGAGTGGTTTTTTAGCTTCCCCGACGAAGCTAAAGATGTGTACGTGGTTCGGAACCGTGCTCCTGGTCAAAAGTCACGTTTTGGGGCTGGATTGAGTACATTTGTCAATTGGAATATGAGCTTTGGTCAGATCAGCGAATGGAGTGGTTTTTTTTAGCTTTCCTGTCATGGAACATAACCAATATGTGTTTCGTGTTCGAAACAGCACTGTCAAAAGTTACATTTTCTGGCTGAATAGACTTCCTTTGCCATTTGGGAGATAAGCTTTGGTCTAACTCCTCAGGGAAAGCTCAGATCAGCGAATGGAGTTGTTTTTTAGCTTCCCCGACCAAGGACACCACTAAGATTTTTATGTGGTTGAAAAGAGCTCTGGGTCAAAAGTTCCCTTTTCTGGCTGAATTGAGTTCCTTTGCCAATTGGGAGATGAGCTTTGGTCAGATCAGCGAATGGAGTGGTTTTTTAGCTTTCCTCTCATGGGACATAACCAATTTGTGTTTCGTATTCGAAACTGAGCTCTGTGACAAAAGTAACGTTTTCTGGCTGAATTCAGGTTTTTTGCTAATTCTTGGATACGATTTAGTCTAACTCCTCAGGGAAAATTCAGGTCAGCGAATGGTTCTTTAGCTACCCCGACCCAGGACTCCACTAATATGTGTATGTTGTTCGAAACCGAGCTCTGGCTCAAAAATTACGTTTTCTGGCTGAATAGAGTTCCTTTGCCATTTGGGAGTTAAGCTTTGGTCTAACTCCTCAGGGAAACCTCAGATCAGTGAATGGAGTGATGTTTTTAGCTTCCCCGACCCAGGACTCCACTAAGATGTGTATGTGGTTGAAACGAGCTCTGGGTCAAAAGTTCCCTTTTCTGGCTTAATTGAGCTCCTTTGCCAATTGGGAGATGAGCTTTGGTCAGATTAGCGAATGGAGTGGTTTTTTAGCTTTCCTGTCATGGGACATAACCAATATATGTTTCTTGTTCGAAACTGAGCTCTGGGTCAAAAGTTACGTTTTCTGGCTGAATTCAGGTTTTTTGCCAATTCTGGGATAGGATTTAGTCTAACTCCTCAGGGAAAGTTCAGATCAGCGAATGGAGTGGTTTTGTAACTTCCCCTACCCAGGACCCAACTAGGATGTGTATGTGGTTCGGTACGGAGCTCTGGGTCAAATGTCATGATTTCTGGCTGAATTCAGGTTTTTTGCCAATTCTGGGATACGATTTAGTCTAATTCCTCAGGGAAAGTTCAGATCAGCGAATGGAGTGGTTTTTCAGCTTCCCCGACCCAGGACCTAACTAGGATGTGTATATGGTTCGGTACGGAGCCCTGGGTCAAAAGTCACGATTTCTGGCTGAATTGAGTTCCTTTGCCATTTGGGAGGCAAGCTTTGGTCTAACTCCTCAGGGAAAGCTCAGATCAGCGAATGGAATGGTTCTTTAGCTTCCCCGATTTAGGACACCACTAATATGTGTATGTTGTTCGAAACCGAGCTCTTGGTCAAAAATTTACGTTTTCTGTCTGAATAGAGTTCCTTTGCCATTTGGTAGATAAGCTTTGGTCTAACTCCTCAGGGAAAGCTCAGATCAGCGAATGGAGTGTTTGCTTATCTTCCCCGACTCAGGACCCAACTAGGATGTGTATGTGGTTCGGTACGGAGCTCTGGGTCAAAAGTCACGATTTCTGGCTGAATTGAGTTCCTTTGCCATTTGGGAGGTAAGCTTTGGTCTAACTCCTCAGGGAAACCTCAGATCAGCGAATGGACTGATTTTTTAGCTTCCCCGACCCAGAACTCCACTAAGATGTGTATGTGGTTGAAACGAGCTCTGGGTCAAGTTCCCTTTTCTGGCTTAATTGAGCTCCTTTGCCAATTGGGAGATGAGCTTTGGTCAGATTAGCGAACGGAGTGGTTTTTTAGCTTTCCTGTCATGGGACATAACCAATATGTGTTTCTTGTTCGAAACTGAGCTCTGCGTCAAAAGTAACGTTTTCTGGCTGAATTCAGGTTTTTTGCCAATTCTGGGATACGATTTAGTCTAACTCCTCAGGGAAAATTCAGGTCAGCGAATGGTTCTTTAGCTACCCCGACCCAGGACTCCACTAATATGTGTATGTTGTTCGAAACCGAGCTCTGGGTCAAAAATTACGTTTTCTGGCTGAATAGAGTTCCTTTGCCATTTGGGAGTTAAGCTTTGGTCTAACTCCTCAGGGAAACCTCAGATCAGCGAATGGAGTGATGTTTTTAGCTTCCCCGACCCAGGACTCCACTAAGATGTGTATGTGGTTGAAACGAGCTCTGGGTCAAAAGTTCCCTTTTCTGGCTTAATTGAGCTCCTTTGCCAATTGGGAGATGAGCTTTGGTCAGATTAGCGAATGGAGTGGTTTTTTAGCTTTCCTGTCATGGGACATAACCAATATGTGTTTCTTGTTCGAAACTGAGCTCTGCGTCAAAAGTTACGTTTTCTGGCTGAATTCAGGTTTTTTGCCAATTCTGGGATAGGATTTAGTCTAACTCCTCAGGGAAAGTTCAGATCAGCGAATGGAGTGGTTTTGTAACTTCCCCTACCCAGGACCCAACTAGGATGTGTATGTGGTTCGGTACGGAGCTCTGGGTCAAAAGTCACGATTTCTGGCTGAATTCAGGTTTTTTGCCAATTCTGGGATACGATTTAGTCTAACTCCTCAGGGAAAGTTCAGATCAGCGAATGGAGTGGTTTTTCAGCTTCCCCGACCCAGGACCTAACTAGGATGTGTATGTGGTTCGGTACGGAGCCCTGGGTCAAAAGTCACGATTTCTGGCTGAATTGAGTTCCTTTGTCATTTGGGAGGTAAGCTTTGGTCTAACTCCTCAGGGAAAGCTCAGATCAGCGAATGGAGTGATTTTTTTACCTTCCCCGACGCAGGACACCACTAAGATGGGTATGTGTTTGAAACCGAATTCTTGGTCAAAAATTTACGTTTTCTGTCTGAATAGAGTTCTTTTGCCATTTGGTAGATAAGCTTTGGTCGAACTCCTCAGGGAAAGCTCAGATCAGCGAATGGAGTGGTTGCTTATCTTCCCGACTCAGGACACAACTAAGATGTTTACGTGGTTCGGAACCGAAATCTGGGTCAAAAGGTCGGTTTTCTGGCTGAATTGAGTGTCAATTGGGAGATGAGCTTTGGTGTAAGTCCTCAGGCAAAGCTCAGATCAGCGAATGGAATGGTTCTTTAGCTTTCCCGACCCAGTACCCAACTAAGATGTGTATGTGGTTTGGTACCGAGCTCTGGGTCAAAAGTTCCCTTTTCTGGCTGAATTGAGTTCGTTTGCCAATTGGGAGATATCCTTTGGTCAGATCAGCGAATGGAATGGTTTTTTAACTTTCCTGTCATAAGACATAACAAATATGTGTTTCGTGTTCGAAACTGAGCTCTAGGTCAAAAGTAACGTTTTCTTGCTGAATTCAGGTTTTTTGCCAATTCTGCGATACGATTTAGTCTAACTCCTCAGGGAAAGTTCAGATCAGCGAATGGAGTGGTTTTGTAACTTCCCCTACCCAGGACCCAACTAGGATGTGTATGTGGTTCGGTACGGAGCCCTGGGTCAAAAGTCTCGATTTCTGGCTGAATTGAGTTCCTTTGCCATTTGGGAGGTAAGCTTTGGTCTAACTCCTCAGGGAAACCTCAGATCAGCGAATGGAGTGATTTTTTTACCTTCCCCGACGCAGGACACCACTAAGATGGGTATGTGTTTGAAACCGAGTTCTTGGTCAAAAATTTACGTTTTCTGTCTGAATAGAGTTCCTTTGCCATTTGGGAGATAAGCTTTGGTCTAACTCCTCAGGGAAAGCTCAGATCAGCGAATGGAATGGTTCTTTAGCTTCCCCGATTTAGGACACCACTAATATGTGTATGTTGTTCGAAACCGAGCTCTTGGTCAAAAATTTACGTTTTCTGTCTGAATAGAGTTCCTTTGCCATTTGGTAGATAAGCTTTGGTCTAACTCCTCAGGCAAAGCTCAGATCAGCGAATGGAGTGGTTCTTTAGCTTTAGCGACCCAGTACCCAACTAAGATGTTCGGCGGTTCGGTACCGAGCTCTGGGTCAAAAGTTCCCTTTTCTGGCTGAATTGAGTTCGTTTGCCAATTGGGAGATGTCCTTTGGTCAGATCAGCGAATGGAATGGTTTTTTAACTTTCCTGTCATAATACATAACAAATATGTGTTTCGTGTTCGAAACTGAGCTCTGCGTCAAAAGTTACGTTTTCTGGCTGAATTCAGGTTTTTTCCCAATTCTGGGATAGGATTTAGTCTAACTCCTCAGGGAAAGTTCAGATCAGCGAATGGAGTGGTTTTGTAACTTCCCCTACCCAGGACCCAACTAGGATGTGTATGTGGTTCGGTACGGAGCTCTGGGTCAAAAGTCACGATTTCTGGCTGAATTCAGGTTTTTTGCCAATTCTGGGATACGATTTAGTCTAACTCCTCAGGGAAAGTTCAGATCAGCGAATGGAGTGGTTTTTCAGCTTCCCCGACCCAGGACCTAACTAGGATGTGTATGTGGTTCGGTACGGAGCCCTGGGTCAAAAGTCACGATTTCTGGCTGAATTGAGTTCCTTTGCCATTTGGGAGGTAAGCTTTGGTCTAACTCCTCAGGGAAACCTCAGATCAGCGAATGGACTGATTTTTTAGCTTCCCCGACCCAGAACTCCACTAAGATGTGTATGTGGTTGAAACGAGCTCTGGGTCAAAAGTTCCCTTTTCTGGCTTAATTGAGCTCCTTTGCCAATTGGGAGATGAGCTTTGGTCAGATTAGCGAACGGAGTGGTTTTTTTAGCTTTCCTGTCATGGGACATAACCAATATGTGTTTCTTGTTCGAAACTGAGCTCTGCGTTAAAAGTTACGTTTTCTGGCTGAATTCAGGTTTTTTGCCAATTCTGGGATAGGATTTAGTCTAACTCCTCAGGGAAAGTTCAGATCAGCGAATGGAGTGGTTTTGTAACTTCCCCTACCCAGGACCCAACTAGGATGTGTATGTGGTTCGGTACGGAGCTCTGGGTCAAAAGTCACGATTTCTGGCTGAATTCAGGTTTTCTGCCAATTCTGGGATACGATTTAGTCTAACTCCTCAGGGAAAGTTCAGATCAGCGAATGGAGTGGTTTATCAGCTTCCCCGACCCAGGACCTAACTAGGATGTGTATGTGGTTCGGTACGGAGCCCTGGGTCAAAAGTCACGATTTCTGGCTGAATTGAGTTCCTTTGCCTTTTGGGAGGTAAGCTTTGGTCTAACTCCTCAGGGAAACCTCAGATCAGCGAATGGAGTGATTTTTTTACCTTCCCCGACGCAGGACACCACTAAGATGGGTATGTGTTTGAAACCGAGTTCTTGGTCAAAAATTTACGTTTTCTGTCTGAATAGAGTTCCTTTGCCATTTGGGAGATAAGCTTTGGTCTAACTCCTCAGGGAAAGCTCAGATCAGCGAATGGAATGGTTCTTTAGCTTCCCAGATTTAGGACACCACTAATATGTGTATGTTGTTCGAAACCGAGCTCTTGGTCAAAAATTTACGTTTTCTGTCTGAATAGAGTTCCTTTGCCATTTGGTAGATAAGCTTTGGTCTAACTCCTCAGGCAAAGCTCAGATCAGCGAATGGAGTGGTTCTTTAGCTTTAGCGACCCAGTACCCAACTAAGATGTTCGGCGTTTCGGTACCGAGCTCTGGGTCAAAAGTTCCCTTTTCTGGCTGAATTGAGTTCGTTTGCCAATTGGGAGATGTCCTTTGGTCAGATCAGCGAATGGAATGGTTTTTTAACTTTCCTGTCATAAGACATAACAAATATGTGTTTCGTGTTCGAAACTGAGCTCTGCGTCAAAAGTTACGTTTTCTGGCTGAATTCAGGTTTTTTGCCAATTCTGGGATAGGATTTAGTCTAACTCCTCAGGGAAAGTTCAGATCAGCGAATGGAGTGGTTTTGTAACTTCCCCTACCCAGGACCCAACTAGGATGTGTATGTGGTTCGGTACGGAGCTCTGGGTCAAAAGTCACGATTTCTGGCTGAATTCAGGTTTTTTGCCAATTCTGGGATACGATTTAGTCTAACTCCTCAGGGAAAGTTCAGATCAGCGAATGGAGTGGTTTTTCAGCTTCCCCGACCCAGGACCTAACTAGGATGTGTATGTGGTTCGGTACGGAGCTCTGGGTCAAAAGTCACGATTTCTGGCTGAATTGAGTTCGTCATTTGGGAGGTAAGCTTTGGTCTAACTCCTCAGGGAAAGCTCAGATCAGCGAATGGAGTGATTTTTTTACCTTCCCCAACGCAGGACACCACTAAGATGGGTATGTGTTTGAAACCGAATTCTTGGTCAAAAATTTACGTTTTCTGTCTGAATAGAGTTCCTTTGCCGTTTGGTAGATAAGCTTTGGTCGAACTCCTCAGGGAAAGCTCAGATCAGCGAATGGAGTGGTTGCTTATCTTCCCGACTCAGGACACAACTAAGATGTTTACGTGGTTCGGAACCGAAATCTGGGTCAAAAGGTCGGTTTTCTGGCTGAATTGAGTGTCAATTTATGAGATGAGCTTTGGTGTAAGTCCTCAGGCAAAGCTCAGATCAGCGAATGGAATGGTTCTTTAGCTTTCCCGACCCAGTACCCAACTAAGATGTGTATGTGGTTCGGTACCGAGCTCTGGGTCAAAAGTTCCCTTTTCTGGCTGAATTGAGTTCGTTTGCCAATTGGGAGATATCCTTTGGTCAGATCAGCGAATGGAATGGTTTTTTAACTTTCCTGTCATAAGACATAACAAATATGTGTTTCGTGTTCGAAACTGAGCTCTAGGTCAAAAGTAACGTTTTCTTGCTGAATTCAGGTTTTTTGCCAATTCTGCGATACGATTTAGTCTAACTCCTCAGGGAAACCTCAGATCAGCGAATGGACTGATTTTTTAGCTTCCCCGACCCAGAACTCCACTAAGATGTGTATGCGGTTGAAACGAGCTCTGGGTCAAAAGTTCCCTTTTCTGGCTTAATTGAGCTCCTTTGCCAATTGAGCTTTGGTCAGATTAGCGAATGGAGTGGTTTTTTAGCTTTCCTGTCATGGGACATAACCAATATGTGTTTCTTGTTCGAAACTGAGCTCTGCGTCAAAAGTTACGTTTTCTGGCTGAATTCAGGTTTTTTGCCAATTCTGGGATAGGATTTAGTCTAACTCCTCAGGCAAAGTTCAGATCAGCGAATGGAGTGGTTTTGTAACTTCCCCTACCCAGGACCCAACTAGGATGTGTATGTGGTTCGGTACGGAGCTCTGGGTCAAAAGTCACGATTTCTGGCTGAATTCAGGTTTTTTGCCAATTCTGCGATACGATTTAGTCTAACTCCTCAGGGAAAGTTCAGATCAGCGAATGGAGTGGTTTTTTAGCTTCCCCGACCCAGGACCTAACTAGGATGTGCATGTAGTTCGGTACGGAGCCCTGGGTCAAAAGTCACGATTTCTGGCTGAATTGAGTTCCTTTGCCATTTGGTAGGTAAGCTTTGGTCTAACTCCTCAGGGAAACCTCAGATCAGCGAATGGAGTGATTTTTTTAGCTTCCCCAACGCAGGACTAAGATGGGTGTGTGTTTGAAACCGAGTTCTTGGTCAAAAATTTACGTTTTCTGTCTGAAAAGAGTTCCTTTGCCATTTGGGAGATGAGCTTTGGTCCAACTCCTCAAGGGAAAGCTCAGATCAGCGAATGGAATGGTTCTTTAGCTTCCCCGATTTAGGACACCACTAATATGTGTATGTTGTTCGAAGAGTTCCTTTGCCATTTGGTAGATAAGCTTTGGTCTAACTCCTCAGAGAAAGCTCAGATCAGCGAATGGAATGGTTGTTTATCTTCCCCGACCCAGGACACAACTAAGATGTTTACGTGGTTCGGAACCGAAATCTGGGTCAAAAGTTCCGTTTTCTGCCTGAATTGAGTGTCAATTGGGAGATGAGCTTTGGTCTAAGTCAGCTCTGGGTCAAAAGTCAGGTTTTCTGGCTGAATTGAGTTCTTGTCAATTGGGAGATGAGCTTTGGTCTATGTCCTCAGGGAAAGCTCAGATCAGCGAATTTGTCAATTGGAATATGAGCTTTGGTCAGATCAGCGAATGGAGTGGGTTTTTAGCTTTCCTGTCATGGAACATAACCAATATGTGTTTCGTGTTCGAAACAGCTCTGTCAAAAGTTACGTTTTCTGGCTGAATAGACTTCCTTTGCCATTTGGGAGATAAGCTTTGGTCTAACTCCTCAGGGAAAGCTCAGATCAGTGAATGGAGTGGTTTTTTAGCTTCCCCAACCCAGTACCCAAGTAAGATGTGTATTTTGCTCGGTACCGAGATCTGGGTCAAAAGTTCCCTTTTCTGGTTGAATTGAGTGCCAAGTGGGAGATGTGGTTTGGTCAGATCAGCGAATGGAATGGTTTTTTATCTTTCCTGTCATGGGACATAACAAATATGTTTTCCGTGCTCGAAACTGAGCTCTAGGTCAAAAGTAACGTTTTCTTGCTGAATTCAGGGTTTTTTTGACAATTCTGTGATACGATTTAGTCTAACTCCTCAGGGAAAGTTCAGATCAGCGAATGGAGTGGTTTTTTAGCTTCCCCGACCCAGGACACCACTAAGATGGGTATGTGGTTGAAACGAGCTCTGGGTCAAAAGTTCCCTTTTCTGACTGAATTGAGTTCCTTGGTCAATTGGGAGTTGAGCTTTGGTCTAAGTCCTCTGGGAACGCTCAGATCAGCGAATGGAATGGTTCTTTAGCTTCCCCGACCCAGGCCATCACTAAGATGTAATGGGGATCGGAACCGAGCTCTGGGTCAAAAGTTACGTATTCTGGCTGAATATTCTTTTGCCATTTGGTAGGTAAGCTTTGGTCCAACTCCTCAAGGCAAGCTCAGATCAGCGAATGGAGTGTTTTTTTAGCTTCCCCGACGAAGGACACCACTAAGAGGTGTACGTGGTTCGGTACCGTGCTCCTGCTCAAAAGTCACGTTTTCTGGCTGAATTGAGTTCATTTGTCAATTGGAATATGAGCTTTGGTAAGATCAGCGAATGGATTCGTTTTTTCGCTTTCCTGTCATGGAACATAACCAATATGTGTTTCTTGTTCGAAACAGCTCTGTCAAAAGTTACGTTTTCTGGCTGAATAGACTTCCTTTCCCATTTGGTAGGTAAGCTTTGGTCCAACTCCTCAGGGAAAGCTCAGATCAGCGAATGGAGTGGTTTTTTAGCTTCCCCGACGCAGGACACCACTAAGATATGTACGTGGTTCGGTACCGAGCTCTGGGTCAAAAGTTCCGTTTTCTGGCTGAATTGAGTGTCAATTGGGAGATGAGCTTTGGTCTAAGTCAGCTCTGGGTCAAAAGTCACGTTTTCTGGCTGAATTGAGTTCTTATCAATTGGGAGATGAGCTTTGGTCTATGTCCTCAGGGAAAGTTCAGATCAGCGAATACCCAAGTAAGATGTTTATGTGGTTCGGTACCGAGCTCTGGGTCAAAAGTTCCCTTTTCTGGTTGAATTGAGTGCCAAGTGGGAGATGTGCTTTGGTCAGATCAGCGAATGGAATGGTTTTTTATCTTTCCTGTCATGGGACATAACAAATATGTTTTCCGTGCCCGAAACTGAGCTCTAGGTCAAAAGTAACGTTTTCTTGCTGAATTCAGGTTTTTTTTTGACAATTCTGTGATACGATTTAGTATAACTCCTCAGGGAAAGTTCAGATCAGCGAATGGAGTGGTTTTTTAGCTTCCCCGACCCAGGACACCACTAAGATGGGTATGTGGTTGAAACGAGCTCTGGGTCAAAAGTTCCCTTTTCTGGCTGAATTGAGTTCCTTTGTCAATTGGGAGTCTAAGTCCTCTGGGAACGCTCAGATCAGCGAATGGAATGGTTCTTTAGCTTCCCCGACAAAGGCCATCACTAAGATGTAATGGGGATCGGAACCGAGCTCTGGGTCAAAAGTTACGTATTCTGGCTGAAAGTTACGTATTCTTGCCATTTGGTAGGTAAGCTTTGGTCCAACTCTTCAGGGAAATGGAGTGGTTTTTTAGCTTCCCCGACCCAGTACCCAACTTAGATGTGTATGTGGTTCGGTACCGAGCTCTGGGTCAAAAGTTCCCTTTTCTGGTTGAATTGAGTGCCAAGTGGGAGATGTGCTTTGGTCAGATCAGCGAATGGAATGGTTTTTTATCTTTCCTGTCATGGGACATAACAAATATGTTTTCCGTGCCCGAAACTGAGCTCTAGGTCAAAAGTAACGTTTTCTTGCTGAATTCAGGTTTTTTCCCAATTCTGCGATACGATTTAGTCTAACTCCTCAGGGAAAGTTCAGATCAGCGAATGGAGTGGTTTTTTTAGCTTTCCCGGCCCAGGACACCACTCAGATATGTATGTGGTTGAAACGAGCTCTGGGTCAAAAGTTCCCTTTTCTGGCCGAATTGAGTTCGTTTGCCAATTGGGAGATGTCCTTTGGTCAGATCAGCGAATGGAATGGTTTTTTATCTTTCCTGTCATGGGACATAACAAATATGTTTTTCGTGTTCGAAACTGAGCTCTAGGTCAAAAGTAACGTTTTCTTGCTGAATTCAGTTTTTTTTGCCAATTCTGCGATACGATTTAGTCTAACTCCTCAGGGAAATTTCAGATCAGCGAATGGAGTGGTATTTTAGCTTCCCCGACCCAGGACACCACTAAGATGTAATGGGGATTGGAACCGAGCTCTGGGTCAAAAGTTAAGTATTCTGGCTGAATATTCTTTTGCCATTTGGTAGGTAAGCTTTGGTCCAACTCTTCAGGGAAAGCTCAGATCAGCGAATGGAGTGGTTTTTTAGCTTCCCCGACGCAGGACACCACTAAGATGTGTACGTGGTTCGGTACCGTGCTCCTGGTCAAAAGTCACGTTTTCTGGCTGAATTGAGTTCCTTTTTCTATTGGGAGTTGAGCTTTGGTCTAAGTCCTCAGGGAATGCTCAGATCAGCGAATGGAATGGTTCTTTAGCTTCCCCGACCCAGGCCATCACTAAGATGTAATGGGGATCGGAACCGAGCTCTGGGTCAAAAGTTACGTATTCTGGCTGAATATTCTTTTGCCATTTGGTAGGTAAGCTTTGGTCCAACTCCTCAGGGGAAGCTCAGATCAGCGAATGGAGTGGTTTTTTAGCTTCCCCGACCCAGTACCCAACTAAGATGTGTACGTGGTTCGGTACCGATCTCCTGGTCAAAAGTCACGTTTTCTGGGTGGATTGAGTTCATTTGTCAATTGGAATATGAGCTTTGGTCAGATCAGCGAATGGAGTGGTTTTTTAGCTTTCCTGTCATGGAACATAACCAATATGTGTTTCGTGTTCGAAAGAGCTCTGTCAAAAGTTACGTTTTCTGGCTGAATTGAGTTCCTTTGTCAATTGGGAGTTGAGCTTTGGTCTAAGTCCTCAGGGAACGCTCAGATCAGCGAATGGAATGGTTCTTTAGCTTCCCCGACCCAGGTCATCACTGCGATGTAATGGGGATCGGAACCGAGCTCTGGGTAAAAAGTTACGTATTCTGGCTGAAAGTTACGTATTCTTGCCATTTGGTAGGTAAGCTTTGGTCCAACTCTTCAGGGAAAGCTCAGATCAGCGAATGGAGTGGTTTTTTAGCTTCCCCGACGCAGGACACCACTAAGATGTGTACGTGGTTCGGTACCGTGCTCCTGGTCAAAAGTCACGTTTTCTGGCTGAATTGAGTTCCTTTTTCTATTGGGAGTTGAGCTTTGGTCTAAGTCCTCAGGGAACGCTCAGATCAGCGAATGGAATGGTTCTTTAGCTTCCCCAACCCAGGCAATCACTAAGATGTAATAGGGATCGGAACCGAGCTCTGGGTCAAAAGTTACGTATTCTGGCTGAATAGAGTTCTTTTGCCATTTGGTAGGTAAGCTTTGGTCCAACTCTTCAGGGAAAGCTCAGATCAGCGAATGGAGTGATTTTTTAGCTTCCCCGACGCAGGACACCACTAAGATGTGTACGTGGTTTGGTACCGTGCTCCTGGTCAAAAGTCACGTTTTCTGGCTGGATTGAGTTCATTTGTCAATTGGGAGATGAGCTTTGGTCAGATCAGCGAATCGAATGGTTCTTTAGCTTCCCCGATTTAGGACACCACTAATATGTGTATGTTGTTCGAAACCAAGCTCTTGGTCAAAAATTTACGTTTTCTTTCTGAATAGAGTTCCTTTGCCATTTGGTAGATAAGCTTTGGTCTAACTCCTCAGGGAAAGTTCAGATCAGCGAATGGAGTGGTTCTTTAGCTTCCCCGACCCAGTACCCAACTAAGATGTGTATGTGGTTGAAACGAGCTCTGGGTCAAAAGTTCCCTTTTCTCGCTGAATTGAGTGCCAGTTGGGAGATGTGCTTTGGTCAGATCAGCGAATGGAATAGTTTTTTATCTTTCCTGTCATGGGACATAACAAATATGTTTTCCGTGCTCGAAACTGAGCTCTAGGTCAAAAGTAACGTTTTCTTGCTGAATTCAGGTTTTTTCCCAATTCTGCGATACGATTTAGTCTAACTCCTCAGGGAAAGTTCAGATCAGAGAATGGAGTGGTTTTTTTAGCTTCCCCGACCCAGTACCCAACTAAGATGTGTATGTGGTTCGGTACCGATCTCTGGGTCAAAAGTTCCCTTTTCTGGCTGAATTGAGTTCCTTTGTCAATTGGGAGTTGAGCTTTGGTCTAGGTCCTCAGGGAACGCTCAGATCAGCGAATGGAATGGTTCTTTAGCTTCCCCGACCCAGGTCATCACTGCGATGTAATGGGGATCGGAACCGAGCTCTGGGTCAAAAGTTACGTATTCTGGCTGAAAGTTACGTATTCTTGCCATTTGGTAGGTAAGCTTTGGTCCAACTCTTCAGGAAAAGCTCAGATCAGCGAATGGAGTGGTTTTTTAGCTTCCCCGACGCAGGACACCACTAAGATGTGTACGTGGTTCGGTACCGTGCTCCTGGTCAAAAGTCACGTTTTCTGGCTGAATTGAGTTCCTTTTTCTATTGGGAGTTGAGCTTTGGTCTAAGTCCTCAGGGAACGCTCAGATCAGCGAATGGAATGGTTCTTTAGCTTCCCCAACCCAGGCAATCACTAAGATGTAATAGGGATCGGAACCGAGCTCTGGGTCAAAAGTTACGTATTCTGGCTGAATAGAGTTCTTTTGCCATTTGGTAGGTAAGCTTTGGTCCAACTCTTCAGGGAAAGCTCAGATCAGCGAATGGAGTGATTTTTTAGCTTCCCCGACGCAGGACACCACTAAGATGTGTACGTGGTTTGGTACCGTGCTCCTGGTCAAAAGTCACGTTTTCTGGCTGGATTGAGTTCATTTGTCAATTGGGAGATGAGCTTTGGTCAGATCAGCGAATCGAATGGTTCTTTAGCTTCCCCGATTTAGGACACCACTAATATGTGTATGTTGTTCGAAACCAAGCTCTTGGTCAAAAATTTACGTTTTCTTTCTGAATAGAGTTCCTTTGCCATTTGGTAGATAAGCTTTGGTCTAACTCCTCAGGGAAAGTTCAGATCAGCGAATGGAGTGGTTCTTTAGCTTCCCCGACCCAGTACCCAACTAAGATGTGTATGTGGTTGAAACGAGCTCTGGGTCAAAAGTTCCCTTTTCTCGCTGAATTGAGTGCCAGTTGGGAGATGTGCTTTGGTCAGATCAGCGAATGGAATAGTTTTTTATCTTTCCTGTCATGGGACATAACAAATATGTTTTCCGTGCTCGAAACTGAGCTCTAGGTCAAAAGTAACGTTTTCTTGCTGAATTCAGGTTTTTTCCCAATTCTGCGATACGATTTAGTCTAACTCCTCAGGGAAAGTTCAGATCAGAGAATGGAGTGGTTTTTTTAGCTTCCCCGACCCAGTACCCAACTAAGATGTGTATGTGGTTCGGTACCGATCTCTGGGTCAAAAGTTCCCTTTTCTGGCTGAATTGAGTTCCTTTGTCAATTGGGAGTTGAGCTTTGGTCTAGGTCCTCAGGGAACGCTCAGATCAGCGAATGGAATGGTTCTTTAGCTTCCCCGACCCAGGTCATCACTGCGATGTAATGGGGATCGGAACCGAGCTCTGGGTCAAAAGTTACGTATTCTGGCTGAAAGTTACGTATTCTTGCCATTTGGTAGGTAAGCTTTGGTCCAACTCTTCAGGAAAAGCTCAGATCAGCGAATGGAGTGGTTTTTTAGCTTCCCCGACGCAGGACACCACTAAGATGTGTACGTGGTTCGGTACCGAGCTCCTGGACAAAGGTCACGTTTTCTGGCTGGATTGACTTCATTTGTCAATTGGAATATTAGCTTTGGTCAGATCAGCGAATGGAGTGTGTTTTTAGCTTTCCTGTCATGGAACATAACCAATATGTGTTTCGTGTTCGAAACAGCTCTGTCAAAAGTTACGTTTTCTGGCTGTATAGACATCCTTTGCCATTTGGGAGATAAGCTTTGGTCTAACTCCTCAGGGAAAGCTCAGATCAGCGAATGGAGTGGTTTTTTAGCTTCCCCGACCCAGTACCCAACTAAGATGAGTATGTGGTTCGGTACCGAGCTCTGGGTCAAAAGTTCCCTTTTCTGGCTGAATTGAGTTCCTTTGTCAATTGGGAGTTGAGCTTTGGTCTAAGTCCTCAGGGAACGCTCAGATCAGCGAATGGAATGGTTCTTTAGCTTCCCCGACCCAGGTCATCACTGAGATGTAATGGGGATCGGAACCGAGCTCTGGGTCAAAAGTTACGTATTCTGGCTGAATATTCTTTTGCCATTTGGTAGGTAAGCTTTGGTCCAACTCCTCAGGGAAAGCTCAGATCAGCGAATGGAGTGGTTTTTTAGCTTCCCCGACTCAGGACACCACTAAGATGTGTACGTGGTTCGGTACCGAGCTCCTGGACAAAAGTCACGTTTTCTGGCTGAATTGAGTTCCTTTGTCAATTGGAATATGAGCTTTGGTCAGATCAGCGAATGGAGTGGTTTTTTATCTTTCCTGTCATGGAACATAACCAATATGTGTTTCGTGTTCGAAACAGCTATGTCAAAAGTTACGTTTTCTGGCTGAATCGACTTCCTTTGCCATTTGGGAGATAAGCTTTGGTCTAACTCCTCAGGGAAAGCTCAGTTCAGCGAATGGAGTGGTTTTTTAGCTTCCCCGACCAAGGACACCACTAAGATATGTATGGGGTTGAAAAGAGCTCTGGGTCAAAAGTTCCCTTTTCTAGCTGAATTGAGTTCGTTTGCCAATTGGGAGATGTGCTTTGACAGATCAGCGAATGGAATGGTTTTTTATCTTTCCTGTCATGGGACATAACAAATATGTTTTCCGTGTTCGAAACTGAGCTCTAGGGCAAAAGTAAGGTTTTCTTGCTGAATTCAGATTTTTTCCCAATTCTGCGATACGATTTAGTCTAACTCCTCAGGGAAAGTTCAGATCAGCGAATGGAGTGGTTTTTTTAGCTTTCCCGACCCAGGACACCACTCAGATATGTATGTGGTTGAAACGAGCTCTGGGTCAAAAGTTCCCTTTTCTGGCCGAATTGAGTTCGTTTGCCAATTGGGAGATGTCCTTTGGTCAGATCAGCGAATGGAATGGTTTTTTATCTTTCCTGTCATGGGACATAACAAATATGTTTTTCGTGTTCGAAACTGAGCTCTAGGTCAAAAGTAACGTTTTCTTGCTGAATTCAGTTTTTTTTGCCAATTCTGCGATACGATTTAGTCTAACTCCTCAGGGAAATTTCAGATCAGCGAATGGAGTGGTATTTTAGCTTCCCCGACCCAGGACACCACTAAGATGTAATGGGGATTGGAACCGAGCTCTGGGTCAAAAGTTAAGTATTCTGGCTGAATATTCTTTTGCCATTTGGTAGGTAAGCTTTGGTCCAACTCTTCAGGGAAAGCTCAGATCAGCGAATGGAGTGGTTTTTTAGCTTCCCCGACGCAGGACACCACTAAGATGTGTACGTGGTTCGGTACCGTGCTCCTGGTCAAAAGTCACGTTTTCTGGCTGAATTGAGTTCCTTTTTCTATTGGGAGTTGAGCTTTGGTCTAAGTCCTCAGGGAACGCTCAGATCAGCGAATGGAATGGTTCTTTAGCTTCCCCGACCCAGGCCATCACTAAGATGTAATAGGGATCGGAACCGAGCTCTGGGTCAAAAATTACGTATTCTGGCTGAATAGAGTTCTTTTGCCATTTGGTAGGTAAGCTTTGGTCCAACTCTTCAGGGAAAGCTCAGATCAGCGAATGAAGTGATTTTTTAGCTTCCCCGACGCAGGACAGCACTAAGATGTGTACGTGGTTTGGTACCGTGCTCCTGGTCAAAAGTCACGTTTTCTGGGTGGATTGAGTTCATTTGTCAATTGGGAGATGAGCTTTGGTCAGATCAGCGAATGGAATGGTTCTTTAGCTTCCCCGATTTAGGACACCACTAATATGTGTATGTTGTTCGAAACCGAGCTCTTGGTCAAAAATTTACGTTTTCTGTCTGAATAGAGTTCCTTTGCCATTTGGTAGATAAGCTTTGGTCTAACTCCTCAGGGAAAGTTCAGATCAGCGAATGGAGTGGTTCTTTAGCTTCCCCGACCCAGTACCCAACTAAGATGTGTATGTGGTTGAAACGAGCTCTGGGTCAAAAGTTCCCTTTTCTCGCTGAATTGAGTGCCAATTGGGAGATGTGCTTTGGTCAGATCAGCGAATGGAATAGTTTTTTATCTTTCCTGTCATGGGACATAACAAATATGTTTTCCGTGCTCGAAACTGAGCTCTAGGTCAAAAGTAACGTTTTCTTGATGAATTCAGGTTTTTTCCCAATTCTGCGATACGATTTAGTCTAACTCCTCAGGGAAAGTTCAGATCAGCGAATGGAGTGGTTTTTTAGCTTCCCCGACCCAGGACCTAACTAGGATGTGTATGTGGTTCGGTACGGAGACCTGGGTCAAAAATTACGTTTTCTGGCTGAATAGAGTTCCTTTGCCATTTAGGAGGTCAGCTTTGGTCTAACTCCTCAGGGAAACCTCAGATCAGCGAATGGACTGATTTTTTTTAGCTTCCCCGACCCAGAACTCCACTAAGATGTGTATGTGGTTCAAACGAGCTCTGGGTCAAAAGTTCCCTTTTCTGGCTTAATTGAGCTCCTTTGCCAATTGAGCTTTGGTCAGATTAGCGAATGGAGTGGTTTTTTAGCTTTCCTGTCATGGGACATAACCAATATGTGTTTCTTGTTCGAAACTGAGCTCTGGGTCAAAAGTTACGTTTTCTGGCTGAATTCAGGTTTTTTGCCAATTCTGGGATAGGATTTAGTCTAACTCCTCAGGGAAAGTTCAGATCAGCGAATGGAGTGTTTTTGTAACTTCCCCTACCCAGGACCCAACTAGGATGTGTATGTGGTTCGGTACGGAGCTCTGGGACAAAAGTCACGATTTCTGGCTGAATTCAGGTTTTTTGCCAATTCTGGGATACGATTTAGTCTAACTCCTCAGGGAAAGTTCAGAACAGCGAATGGAGTGGTTTTTCAGCTTCCCCGACCCAGGACCTAACTAGGATGTGTATGTGGTTCGGTACGGAGCCCTGGGTCAAAAGTCACGATTTCTGGCTGAATTGAGTTCCTTTGCCATTTGGGAGGTAAGCTTTGGTCTAACTCCTCAGGGAAAGCTCAGATCAGCGAATGGAATGGTTCTTTAGCTTCCCCGATTTAGGACACCACTAATATGTGTATGTTGTTCGAAACCGAGCACTTGGTCAAAAATTTACGTTTTCTGTCTGAATAGAGTTCCGTTGCCATTTGGTAGATAAGCTTTGGTCACACTCCTCAGGGAAAGCTCAGATCAGCGAATGGAGTGGTTGCTTATCTTCCCGACTCAGGACACAACTAAGATGTTTACGTGGTTCGGAACCGAAATCTGGGTCAAAAGGTCGGTTTTCTGGCTGAATTGAGTTCCTTTGTCAATTGGGAGTTGAGCTTTGGTCTAAGTCCTCAGGGAGCGCTCAGATCAGCGAATGGAATGGTTCTTTAGCTTCCCCGACCCAGGTCATCACTGCGATATAATGGGGATCGGAACCGAGCTCTGGGTCAAAAGTTACGTATTCTGGCTGAAAGTTACGTATTCTTGCCATTTGGTAGGTAAGCTTTGGTCCAACTCCTCAGGGAAAGCTCAGATCAGCGAATGGAGTGGTTTTTTAGCTTCCCCGACTCAGGACACCACTAAGATGTGTACGTGGTTCGGTACCGAGCTCCTGGACAAAAGTCACGTTTTCTGGCTGAATTGAGTTCCTTTGTCAATTGGAATATGAGCTTTGGTCAGATCAGCGAATGGAGTGGTTTTTTATCTTTCCTGTCATGGAACATAACCAATATGTGTTTCGTGTTCGAAACAGCTATGTCAAAAGTTACGTTTTCTGGCTGAATCGACTTCCTTTGCCATTTGGGAGATAAGCTTTGGTCTAACTCCTCAGGGAAAGCTCAGTTCAGCGAATGGAGTGGTTTTTTAGCTTCCCCGACCAAGGACACCACTAAGATATGTATGGGGTTGAAAAGAGCTCTGGGTCAAAAGTTCCCTTTTCTAGCTGAATTGAGTTCGTTTGCCAATTGGGAGATGTGCTTTGACAGATCAGCGAATGGAATGGTTTTTTATCTTTCCTGTCATGGGACATAACAAATATGTTTTCCGTGTTCGAAACTGAGCTCTAGGGCAAAAGTAAGGTTTTCTTGCTGAATTCAGATTTTTTCCCAATTCTGCGATACGATTTAGTCTAACTCCTCAGGGAAAGTTCAGATCAGCGAATGGAGTGGTTTTTTTAGCTTTCCCGACCCAGGACACCACTCAGATATGTATGTGGTTGAAACGAGCTCTGGGTCAAAAGTTCCCTTTTCTGGCCGAATTGAGTTCGTTTGCCAATTGGGAGATGTCCTTTGGTCAGATCAGCGAATGGAATGGTTTTTTATCTTTCCTGTCATGGGACATAACAAATATGTTTTTCGTGTTCGAAACTGAGCTCTAGGTCAAAAGTAACGTTTTCTTGCTGAATTCAGTTTTTTTTGCCAATTCTGCGATACGATTTAGTCTAACTCCTCAGGGAAATTTCAGATCAGCGAATGGAGTGGTATTTTAGCTTCCCCGACCCAGGACACCACTAAGATGTAATGGGGATTGGAACCGAGCTCTGGGTCAAAAGTTAAGTATTCTGGCTGAATATTCTTTTGCCATTTGGTAGGTAAGCTTTGGTCCAACTCTTCAGGGAAAGCTCAGATCAGCGAATGGAGTGGTTTTTTAGCTTCCCCGACGCAGGACACCACTAAGATGTGTACGTGGTTCGGTACCGTGCTCCTGGTCAAAAGTCACGTTTTCTGGCTGAATTGAGTTCCTTTTTCTATTGGGAGTTGAGCTTTGGTCTAAGTCCTCAGGGAACGCTCAGATCAGCGAATGGAATGGTTCTTTAGCTTCCCCGACCCAGGCCATCACTAAGATGTAATAGGGATCGGAACCGAGCTCTGGGTCAAAAATTACGTATTCTGGCTGAATAGAGTTCTTTTGCCATTTGGTAGGTAAGCTTTGGTCCAACTCTTCAGGGAAAGCTCAGATCAGCGAATGAAGTGATTTTTTAGCTTCCCCGACGCAGGACAGCACTAAGATGTGTACGTGGTTTGGTACCGTGCTCCTGGTCAAAAGTCACGTTTTCTGGGTGGATTGAGTTCATTTGTCAATTGGGAGATGAGCTTTGGTCAGATCAGCGAATGGAATGGTTCTTTAGCTTCCCCGATTTAGGACACCACTAATATGTGTATGTTGTTCGAAACCGAGCTCTTGGTCAAAAATTTACGTTTTCTGTCTGAATAGAGTTCCTTTGCCATTTGGTAGATAAGCTTTGGTCTAACTCCTCAGGGAAAGTTCAGATCAGCGAATGGAGTGGTTCTTTAGCTTCCCCGACCCAGTACCCAACTAAGATGTGTATGTGGTTGAAACGAGCTCTGGGTCAAAAGTTCCCTTTTCTCGCTGAATTGAGTGCCAATTGGGAGATGTGCTTTGGTCAGATCAGCGAATGGAATAGTTTTTTATCTTTCCTGTCATGGGACATAACAAATATGTTTTCCGTGCTCGAAACTGAGCTCTAGGTCAAAAGTAACGTTTTCTTGATGAATTCAGGTTTTTTCCCAATTCTGCGATACGATTTAGTCTAACTCCTCAGGGAAAGTTCAGATCAGCGAATGGAGTGGTTTTTTAGCTTCCCCGACCCAGGACCTAACTAGGATGTGTATGTGGTTCGGTACGGAGACCTGGGTCAAAAATTACGTTTTCTGGCTGAATAGAGTTCCTTTGCCATTTAGGAGGTCAGCTTTGGTCTAACTCCTCAGGGAAACCTCAGATCAGCGAATGGACTGATTTTTTTTAGCTTCCCCGACCCAGAACTCCACTAAGATGTGTATGTGGTTCAAACGAGCTCTGGGTCAAAAGTTCCCTTTTCTGGCTTAATTGAGCTCCTTTGCCAATTGAGCTTTGGTCAGATTAGCGAATGGAGTGGTTTTTTAGCTTTCCTGTCATGGGACATAACCAATATGTGTTTCTTGTTCGAAACTGAGCTCTGGGTCAAAAGTTACGTTTTCTGGCTGAATTCAGGTTTTTTGCCAATTCTGGGATAGGATTTAGTCTAACTCCTCAGGGAAAGTTCAGATCAGCGAATGGAGTGTTTTTGTAACTTCCCCTACCCAGGACCCAACTAGGATGTGTATGTGGTTCGGTACGGAGCTCTGGGACAAAAGTCACGATTTCTGGCTGAATTCAGGTTTTTTGCCAATTCTGGGATACGATTTAGTCTAACTCCTCAGGGAAAGTTCAGAACAGCGAATGGAGTGGTTTTTCAGCTTCCCCGACCCAGGACCTAACTAGGATGTGTATGTGGTTCGGTACGGAGCCCTGGGTCAAAAGTCACGATTTCTGGCTGAATTGAGTTCCTTTGCCATTTGGGAGGTAAGCTTTGGTCTAACTCCTCAGGGAAAGCTCAGATCAGCGAATGGAATGGTTCTTTAGCTTCCCCGATTTAGGACACCACTAATATGTGTATGTTGTTCGAAACCGAGCACTTGGTCAAAAATTTACGTTTTCTGTCTGAATAGAGTTCCGTTGCCATTTGGTAGATAAGCTTTGGTCACACTCCTCAGGGAAAGCTCAGATCAGCGAATGGAGTGGTTGCTTATCTTCCCGACTCAGGACACAACTAAGATGTTTACGTGGTTCGGAACCGAAATCTGGGTCAAAAGGTCGGTTTTCTGGCTGAATTGAGTTCCTTTGTCAATTGGGAGTTGAGCTTTGGTCTAAGTCCTCAGGGAGCGCTCAGATCAGCGAATGGAATGGTTCTTTAGCTTCCCCGACCCAGGTCATCACTGCGATATAATGGGGATCGGAACCGAGCTCTGGGTCAAAAGTTACGTATTCTGGCTGAAAGTTACGTATTCTTGCCATTTGGTAGGTAAGCTTTGGTCCAACTCCTCAGGGAAAGCTCAGATCAGCGAATGGAGTGGTTTTTTAGCTTCCCCGACTCAGGACACCACTAAGATGTGTACGTGGTTCGGTACCGAGCTCCTGGACAAAAGTCACGTTTTCTGGCTGAATTGAGTTCCTTTGTCAATTGGAATATGAGCTTTGGTCAGATCAGCGAATGGAGTGGTTTTTTATCTTTCCTGTCATGGAACATAACCAATATGTGTTTCGTGTTCGAAACAGCTATGTCAAAAGTTACGTTTTCTGGCTGAATCGACTTCCTTTGCCATTTGGGAGATAAGCTTTGGTCTAACTCCTCAGGGAAAGCTCAGTTCAGCGAATGGAGTGGTTTTTTAGCTTCCCCGACCAAGGACACCACTAAGATATGTATGGGGTTGAAAAGAGCTCTGGGTCAAAAGTTCCCTTTTCTAGCTGAATTGAGTTCGTTTGCCAATTGGGAGATGTGCTTTGACAGATCAGCGAATGGAATGGTTTTTTATCTTTCCTGTCATGGGACATAACAAATATGTTTTCCGTGTTCGAAACTGAGCTCTAGGGCAAAAGTAAGGTTTTCTTGCTGAATTCAGATTTTTTCCCAATTCTGCGATACGATTTAGTCTAACTCCTCAGGGAAAGTTCAGATCAGCGAATGGAGTGGTTTTTTTAGCTTTCCCGACCCAGGACACCACTCAGATATGTATGTGGTTGAAACGAGCTCTGGGTCAAAAGTTCCCTTTTCTGGCCGAATTGAGTTCGTTTGCCAATTGGGAGATGTCCTTTGGTCAGATCAGCGAATGGAATGGTTTTTTATCTTTCCTGTCATGGGACATAACAAATATGTTTTTCGTGTTCGAAACTGAGCTCTAGGGCAAAAGTAAGGTTTTCTTGCTGAATTCAGATTTTTTCCCAATTCTGCGATACGATTTAGTCTAACTCCTCAGGGAAAGTTCAGATCAGCGAATGGAGTGGTTTTTTTAGCTTTCCCGACCCAGGACACCACTCAGATATGTATGTGGTTCGGTACCGATCTCTGGGTCAAAAGTTCCCTTTTCTGGCCGAATTGAGTTCGTTTGCCAATTGGGAGTTGAGCTTTGGTCTAAGTCCTCAGGGAACGCTCAGATCAGCGAATGGAATGGTTCTTTAGCTTCCCCGACCCAGGTCATCACTGCGATGTAATGGGGATCGGAACCGAGCTCTGGGTCAAAAGTTACGTATTCTGGCTGAAAGTTACGTATTCTTGCCATTTGGTAGGTAAGCTTTGGTCCAACTCTTCAGGAAAAGCTCAGATCAGCGAATGGAGTGGTTTTTTAGCTTCCCCGACGCAGGACACCACTAAGATGTGTACGTGGTTCGGTACCGAGCTCCTGGACAAAAGTCACGTTTTCTGGCTGGATTGACTTCATTTGTCAATTGGAATATTAGCTTTGGTCAGATCAGCGAATGGAGTGTGTTTTTAGCTTTCCTGTCATGGAACATAACCAATATGTGTTTCGTGTTCGAAACAGCTCTGTCAAAAGTTACGTTTTCTGGCTGTATAGACTTCCTTTGCCATTTGGGAGATAAGCTTTGGTCTAACTCCTCAGGGAAAGCTCAGATCAGCGAATGGAGTGGTTTTTTAGCTTCCCCGACCCAGTACCCAACTAAGATGAGTATGTGGTTCGGTACCGAGCTCTGGGTCAAAAGTTCCCTTTTCTGGCTGAATTGAGTTCCTTTGTCAATTGGGAGTTGAGCTTTGGTCTAAGTCCTCAGGGAACGCTCAGATCAGCGAATGGAATGGTTCTTTAGCTTCCCCGACCCAGGTCATCACTGAGATGTAATGGGGATCGGAACCGAGCTCTGGGTCAAAAGTTACGTATTCTGGCTGAATATTCTTTTGCCATTTGGTAGGTAAGCTTTGGTCCAACTCCTCAGGGAAAGCTCAGATCAGCGAATGGAGTGGTTTTTTAGCTTCCCCGACTCAGGACACCACTAAGATGTGTACGTGGTTCGGTACCGAGCTCCTGGACAAAAGTCACGTTTTCTGGCTGAATTGAGTTCCTTTGTCAATTGGAATATGAGCTTTGGTCAGATCAGCGAATGGAGTGGTTTTTTATCTTTCCTGTCATGGAACATAACCAATATGTGTTTCGTGTTCGAAACAGCTCTGTCAAAAGTTACGTTTTCTGGCTGAATCGACTTCCTTTGCCATTTGGGAGATAAGCTTTGGTCTAACTCCTCAGGGAAAGCTCAGTTCAGCGAATGGAGTGGTTTTTTAGCTTCCCCGACCAAGGACACCACTAAGATATGTATGGGGTTGAAAAGAGCTCTGGGTCAAAAGTTCCCTTTTCTAGCTGAATTGAGTTCGTTTGCCAATTGGGAGATGTGCTTTGACAGATCAGCGAATGGAATGGTTTTTTATCTTTCCTGTCATGGGACATAACAAATATGTTTTCCGTGTTCGAAACTGAGCTCTAGGGCAAAAGTAAGGTTTTCTTGCTGAATTCAGATTTTTTCCCAATTCTGCGATACGATTTAGTCTAACTCCTCAGGGAAAGTTCAGATCAGCGAATGGAGTGGTTTTTTTAGCTTTCCCGACCCAGGACAACACTCAGATATGTATGTGGTTGAAACGAGCTCTGGGTCAAAAGTTCCCTTTTCTGGCCGAATTGAGTTCGTTTGCCAATTGGGAGATGTCCTTTGGTCAGATCAGCGAATGGAATGGTTTTTTATCTTTCCTGTCATGGGACATAACAAATATGTTTTTCGTGTTCGAAACTGAGCTCTAGGTCAAAAGTAACGTTTTCTTGCTGAATTCAGTTTTTTTTGCCAATTCTGCGATACGATTTAGTCTAACTCCTCAGGGAAATTTCAGATCAGCGAATGGAGTGGTATTTTAGCTTCCCCGACCCAGGACACCACTAAGATGTAATGGGGATTGGAACCGAGCTCTGGGTCAAAAGTTAAGTATTCTGGCTGAATATTCTTTTGCCATTTGGTAGGTAAGCTTTGGTCCAACTCTTCAGGGAAAGCTCAGATCAGCGAATGGAGTGGTTTTTTAGCTTCCCCGACGCAGGACACCACTAAGATGTGTACGTGGTTCGGTACCGTGCTCCTGGTCAAAAGTCACGTTTTCTGGCTGAATTGAGTTCCTTTTTCTATTGGGAGTTGAGCTTTGGTCTAAGTCCTCAGGGAACGCTCAGATCAGCGAATGGAATGGTTCTTTAGCTTCCCCGACCCAGGCCATCACTAAGATGTAATAGGGATCGGAACCGAGCTCTGGGTCAAAAATTACGTATTCTGGCTGAATAGAGTTCTTTTGCCATTTGGTAGGTAAGCTTTGGTCCAACTCTTCAGGGAAAGCTCAGATCAGCGAGTGAAGTGATTTTTTAGCTTCCCCGACGCAGGACAGCACTAAGATGTGTACGTGGTTTGGTACCGTGCTCCTGGTCAAAAGTCACGTTTTCTGGGTGGATTGAGTTCATTTGTCAATTGGGAGATGAGCTTTGGTCAGATCAGCGAATGGAATGGTTCTTTAGCTTCCCCGATTTAGGACACCACTAATATGTGTATGTTGTTCGAAACCGAGCTCTTGGTCAAAAATTTACGTTTTCTGTCTGAATAGAGTTCCTTTGCCATTTGGTAGATAAGCTTTGGTCTAACTCCTCAGGGAAAGTTCAGATCAGCGAATGGAGTGGTTCTTTAGCTTCCCCGACCCAGTACCCAACTAAGATGTGTATGTGGTTGAAACGAGCTCTGGGTCAAAAGTTCCCTTTTCTCGCTGAATTGAGTGCCAATTGGGAGATGTGCTTTGGTCAGATCAGCGAATGGAATAGTTTTTTATCTTTCCTGTCATGGGACATAACAAATATGTTTTCCGTGCTCGAAACTGAGCTCTAGGTCAAAAGTAACGTTTTCTTGCTGAATTCAGGTTTTTTCCCAATTCTGCGATACGATTTAGTCTAACTCCTCAGGGAAAGTTCAGATCAGCGAATGGAGTGGTTTTTTAGCTTCCCCGACCCAGGACCTAACTAGGATGTGTATGTGGTTCGGTACGGAGACCTGGGTCAAAAATTACGTTTTCTGGCTGAATAGAGTTCCTTTGCCATTTAGGAGGTCAGCTTTGGTCTAACTCCTCAGGGAAACCTCAGATCAGCGAATGGACTGATTTTTTTAGCTTCCCCGACCCAGAACTCCACTAAGATGTGTATGTGGTTCAAACGAGCTCTGGGTCAAAAGTTCCCTTTTCTGGCTTAATTGAGCTCCTTTGCCAATTGAGCTTTGGTCAGATTAGCGAATGGAGTGGTTTTTTAGCTTTCCTGTCATGGGACATAACCAATATGTGTTTCTTGTTCGAAACTGAGCTCTGGGTCAAAAGTTACGTTTTCTGGCTGAATTCAGGTTTTTTGCCAATTCTGGGATAGGATTTAGTCTAACTCCTCAGGGAAAGTTCAGATCAGCGAATGGAGTGTTTTTGTAACTTCCCCTACCCAGGACCCAACTAGGATGTGTATGTGGTTCGGTACGGAGCTCTGGGACAAAAGTCACGATTTCTGGCTGAATTCAGGTTTTTTGCCAATTCTGGGATACGATTTAGTCTAACTCCTCAGGGAAAGTTCAGAACAGCGAATGGAGTGGTTTTTCAGCTTCCCCGACCCAGGACCTAACTAGGATGTGTATGTGGTTCGGTACGGAGCCCTGGGTCAAAAGTCACGATTTCTGGCTGAATTGAGTTCCTTTGCCATTTGGGAGGTAAGCTTTGGTCTAACTCCTCAGGGAAAGCTCAGATCAGCGAATGGAATGGTTCTTTAGCTTCCCCGATTTAGGACACCACTAATATGTGTATGTTGTTCGAAACCGAGCACTTGGTGAAAAATTTACGTTTTCTGTCTGAATAGAGTTCCGTTGCCATTTGGTAGATAAGCTTTGGTCTCACTCCTCAGGGAAAGCTCAGATCAGCGAATGGAGTGGTTGCTTATCTTCCCGACTCAGGACACAACTAAGATGTTTACGTGGTTCGGAACCGAAATCTGGGTCAAAAGGTCGGTTTTCTGGCTGAATTGAGTTCCTTTGTCAATTGGGAGTTGAGCTTTGGTCTAAGTCCTCAGGGAGCGCTCAGATCAGCGAATGGAATGGTTCTTTAGCTTCCCCGACCCAGGCCATCACTAAGATGTAATAGGGATCGGAACCAAGCTCTGGGTCAAAAATTACGTATTCTGGCTGAATAGAGTTCTTTTGCCATTTGGTAGGTAAGCTTTGGTCCAACTCTTCAGGGAAAGCTCAGATCAGCGAATGAAGTGATTTTTTAGCTTCCCCGACGCAGGACAGCACTAAGATGTGTACGTGGTTTGGTACCGTGCTCCTGGTCAAAAGTCACGTTTTCTGGGTGGATTGAGTTCATTTGTCAATTGGGAGATGAGCTTTGGTCAGATCAGCGAATGGAATGGTTCTTTAGCTTCCCCGATTTAGGACACCACTAATATGTGTATGTTGTTCGAAACCGAGCTCTTGGTCAAAAATTTACGTTTTCTGTCTGAATAGAGTTCCTTTGCCATTTGGTAGATAAGCTTTGGTCTAACTCCTCAGGGAAAGTTCAGATCAGCGAATGGAGTGGTTCTTTAGCTTCCCCGACCCAGTACCCAACTAAGATGTGTATGTGGTTGAAACGAGCTCTGGGTCAAAAGTTCCCTTTTCTCGCTGAATTGAGTGCCAATTGGGAGATGTGCTTTGGTCAGATCAGCGAATGGAATAGTTTTTTATCTTTCCTGTCATGGGACATAACAAATATGTTTTCCGTGCTCGAAACTGAGCTCTAGGTCAAAAGTAACGTTTTCTTGCTGAATTCAGGTTTTTCCCCAATTCTGCGATACGATTTAGTCTAACTCCTCAGGGAAAGTTCAGATCAGCGAATGGAGTGGTTTTTTAGCTTCCCCGACCCAGGACCTAACTAGGATGTGTATGTGGTTCGGTACGGAGACCTGGGTCAAAAATTACGTTTTCTGGCTGAATAGAGTTCCTTTGCCATTTAGGAGGTCAGCTTTGGTCTAAGTCCTCAGGGAGCGCTCAGATCAGCGAATGGAATGGTTCTTTAGCTTCCCCGACCCAGGTCATCACTGCGATATAATGGGGATCGGAACCGAGCTCTGGGTCAAAAGTTACGTATTCTGGCTGAAAGTTACGTATTCTTGCCATTTGGTAGGTAAGCTTTGGTCCAACTCCTCAGGGAAAGCTCAGATCAGCGAATGGAGTGGTTTTTTAGCTTCCCCGACTCAGGACACCACTAAGATGTGTACGTGGTTCGGTACCGAGCTCCTGGACAAAAGTCACGTTTTCTGGCTGAATTGAGTTCCTTTGTCAATTGGAATATGAGCTTTGGTCAGATCAGCGAATGGAGTGGTTTTTTATCTTTCCTGTCATGGAACATAACCAATATGTGTTTCGTGTTCGAAACAGCTATGTCAAAAGTTACGTTTTCTGGCTGAATCGACTTCCTTTGCCATTTGGGAGATAAGCTTTGGTCTAACTCCTCAGGGAAAGCTCAGTTCAGCGAATGGAGTGGTTTTTTAGCTTCCCCGACCAAGGACACCACTAAGATATGTATGGGGTTGAAAAGAGCTCTGGGTCAAAAGTTCCCTTTTCTAGCTGAATTGAGTTCGTTTGCCAATTGGGAGATGTGCTTTGACAGATCAGCGAATGGAATGGTTTTTTATCTTTCCTGTCATGGGACATAACAAATATGTTTTCCGTGTTCGAAACTGAGCTCTAGGGCAAAAGTAAGGTTTTCTTGCTGAATTCAGATTTTTTCCCAATTCTGCGATACGATTTAGTCTAACTCCTCAGGGAAAGTTCAGATCAGCGAATGGAGTGGTTTTTTTAGCTTTCCCGACCCAGGACACCACTCAGATATGTATGTGGTTCGGTACCGATCTCTGGGTCAAAAGTTCCCTTTTCTGGCCGAATTGAGTTCGTTTGCCAATTGGGAGTTGAGCTTTGGTCTAAGTCCTCAGGGAACGCTCAGATCAGCGAATGGAATGGTTCTTTAGCTTCCCCGACCCAGGTCATCACTGCGATGTAATGGGGATCGGAACCGAGCTCTGGGTCAAAAGTTACGTATTCTGGCTGAAAGTTACGTATTCTTGCCATTTGGTAGGTAAGCTTTGGTCCAACTCTTCAGGAAAAGCTCAGATCAGCGAATGGAGTGGTTTTTTAGCTTCCCCGACGCAGGACACCACTAAGATGTGTACGTGGTTCGGTACCGAGCTCCTGGACAAAAGTCACGTTTTCTGGCTGGATTGACTTCATTTGTCAATTGGAATATTAGCTTTGGTCAGATCAGCGAATGGAGTGTGTTTTTAGCTTTCCTGTCATGGAACATAACCAATATGTGTTTCGTGTTCGAAACAGCTCTGTCAAAAGTTACGTTTTCTGGCTGTATAGACTTCCTTTGCCATTTGGGAGATAAGCTTTGGTCTAACTCCTCAGGGAAAGCTCAGATCAGCGAATGGAGTGGTTTTTTAGCTTCCCCGACCCAGTACCCAACTAAGATGAGTATGTGGTTCGGTACCGAGCTCTGGGTCAAATGTTCCCTTTTCTGGCTGAATTGAGTTCCTTTGTCAATTGGGAGTTGAGCTTTGGTCTAAGTCCTCAGGGAACGCTCAGATCAGCGAATGGAATGGTTCTTTAGCTTCCCCGACCCAGGTCATCACTGAGATGTAATGGGGATCGGAACCGAGCTCTGGGTCAAAAGTTACGTATTCTGGCTGAATATTCTTTTGCCATTTGGTAGGTAAGCTTTGGTCCAACTCCTCAGGGAAAGCTCAGATCAGCGAATGGAGTGGTTTTTTAGCTTCCCCGACTCAGGACACCACTAAGATGTGTACGTGGTTCGGTACCGAGCTCCTGGACAAAAGTCACGTTTTCTGGCTGAATTGAGTTCCTTTGTCAATTGGAATATGAGCTTTGGTCAGATCAGCGAATGGAGTGGTTTTTTATCTTTCCTGTCATGGAACATAACCAATATGTGTTTCGTGTTCGAAACAGCTCTGTCAAAAGTTACGTTTTCTGGCTGAATCGACTTCCTTTGCCATTTGGGAGATAAGCTTTGGTCTAACTCCTCAGGGAAAGCTCAGTTCAGCGAATGGAGTGGTTTTTTAGCTTCCCCGACCAAGGACACCACTAAGATATGTATGGGGTTGAAAAGAGCTCTGGGTCAAAAGTTCCCTTTTCTAGCTGAATTGAGTTCGTTTGCCAATTGGGAGATGTGCTTTGACAGATCAGCGAATGGAATGGTTTTTTATCTTTCCTGTCATGGGACATAACAAATATGTTTTCCGTGTTCGAAACTGAGCTCTAGGGCAAAAGTAAGGTTTTCTTGCTGAATTCAGATTTTTTCCCAATTCTGCGATACGATTTAGTCTAACTCCTCAGGGAAAGTTCAGATCAGCGAATGGAGTGGTTTTTTTAGCTTTCCCGACCCAGGACAACACTCAGATATGTATGTGGTTGAAACGAGCTCTGGGTCAAAAGTTCCCTTTTCTGGCCGAATTGAGTTCGTTTGCCAATTGGGAGATGTCCTTTGGTCAGATCAGCGAATGGAATGGTTTTTTATCTTTCCTGTCATGGGACATAACAAATATGTTTTTCGTGTTCGAAACTGAGCTCTAGGTCAAAAGTAACGTTTTCTTGCTGAATTCAGTTTTTTTTGCCAATTCTGCGATACGATTTAGTCTAACTCCTCAGGGAAATTTCAGATCAGCGAATGGAGTGGTATTTTAGCTTCCCCGACCCAGGACACCACTAAGATGTAATGGGGATTGGAACCGAGCTCTGGGTCAAAAGTTAAGTATTCTGGCTGAATATTCTTTTGCCATTTGGTAGGTAAGCTTTGGTCCAACTCTTCAGGGAAAGCTCAGATCAGCGAATGGAGTGGTTTTTTAGCTTCCCCGACGCAGGACACCACTAAGATGTGTACGTGGTTCGGTACCGTGCTCCTGGTCAAAAGTCACGTTTTCTGGCTGAATTGAGTTCCTTTTTCTATTGGGAGTTGAGCTTTGGTCTAAGTCCTCAGGGAACGCTCAGATCAGCGAATGGAATGGTTCTTTAGCTTCCCCGACCCAGGCCATCACTAAGATGTAATAGGGATCGGAACCGAGCTCTGGGTCAAAAATTACGTATTCTGGCTGAATAGAGTTCTTTTGCCATTTGGTAGGTAAGCTTTGGTCCAACTCTTCAGGGAAAGCTCAGATCAGCGAGTGAAGTGATTTTTTAGCTTCCCCGACGCAGGACAGCACTAAGATGTGTACGTGGTTTGGTACCGTGCTCCTGGTCAAAAGTCACGTTTTCTGGGTGGATTGAGTTCATTTGTCAATTGGGAGATGAGCTTTGGTCAGATCAGCGAATGGAATGGTTCTTTAGCTTCCCCGATTTAGGACACCACTAATATGTGTATGTTGTTCGAAACCGAGCTCTTGGTCAAAAATTTACGTTTTCTGTCTGAATAGAGTTCCTTTGCCATTTGGTAGATAAGCTTTGGTCTAACTCCTCAGGGAAAGTTCAGATCAGCGAATGGAGTGGTTCTTTAGCTTCCCCGACCCAGTACCCAACTAAGATGTGTATGTGGTTGAAACGAGCGCTGGGTCAAAAGTTCCCTTTTCTCGCTGAATTGAGTGCCAATTGGGAGATGTGCTTTGGTCAGATCAGCGAATGGAATAGTTTTTTATCTTTCCTGTCATGGGACATAACAAATATGTTTTCCGTGCTCGAAACTGAGCTCTAGGTCAAAAGTAACGTTTTCTTGCTGAATTCAGGTTTTTTCCCAATTCTGCGATACGATTTAGTCTAACTCCTCAGGGAAAGTTCAGATCAGCGAATGGAGTGGTTTTTTAGCTTCCCCGACCCAGGACCTAACTAGGATGTGTATGTGGTTCGGTACGGAGACCTGGGTCAAAAATTACGTTTTCTGGCTGAATAGAGTTCCTTTGCCATTTAGGAGGTCAGCTTTGGTCTAACTCCTCAGGGAAACCTCAGATCAGCGAATGGACTGATTTTTTTAGCTTCCCCGACCCAGAACTCCACTAAGATGTGTATGTGGTTCAAACGAGCTCTGGGTCAAAAGTTCCCTTTTCTGGCTTAATTGAGCTCCTTTGCCAATTGAGCTTTGGTCAGATTAGCGAATGGAGTGGTTTTTTAGCTTTCCTGTCATGGGACATAACCAATATGTGTTTCTTGTTCGAAACTGAGCTCTGGGTCAAAAGTTACGTTTTCTGGCTGAATTCAGGTTTTTTGCCAATTCTGGGATAGGATTTAGTCTAACTCCTCAGGGAAAGTTCAGATCAGCGAATGGAGTGTTTTTGTAACTTCCCCTACCCAGGACCCAACTAGGATGTGTATGTGGTTCGGTACGGAGCTCTGGGACAAAAGTCACGATTTCTGGCTGAATTCAGGTTTTTTGCCAATTCTGGGATACGATTTAGTCTAACTCCTCAGGGAAAGTTCAGAACAGCGAATGGAGTGGTTTTTCAGCTTCCCCGACCCAGGACCTAACTAGGATGTGTATGTGGTTCGGTACGGAGCCCTGGGTCAAAAGTCACGATTTCTGGCTGAATTGAGTTCCTTTGCCATTTGGGAGGTAAGCTTTGGTCTAACTCCTCAGGGAAAGCTCAGATCAGCGAATGGAATGGTTCTTTAGCTTCCCCGATTTAGGACACCACTAATATGTGTATGTTGTTCGAAACCGAGCACTTGGTGAAAAATTTACGTTTTCTGTCTGAATAGAGTTCCGTTGCCATTTGGTAGATAAGCTTTGGTCTCACTCCTCAGGGAAAGCTCAGATCAGCGAATGGAGTGGTTGCTTATCTTCCCGACTCAGGACACAACTAAGATGTTTACGTGGTTCGGAACCGAAATCTGGGTCAAAAGGTCGGTTTTCTGGCTGAATTGAGTTCCTTTGTCAATTGGGAGTTGAGCTTTGGTCTAAGTCCTCAGGGAGCGCTCAGATCAGCGAATGGAATGGTTCTTTAGCTTCCCCGACCCAGGCCATCACTAAGATGTAATAGGGATCGGAACCAAGCTCTGGGTCAAAAATTACGTATTCTGGCTGAATAGAGTTCTTTTGCCATTTGGTAGGTAAGCTTTGGTCCAACTCTTCAGGGAAAGCTCAGATCAGCGAATGAAGTGATTTTTTAGCTTCCCCGACGCAGGACAGCACTAAGATGTGTACGTGGTTTGGTACCGTGCTCCTGGTCAAAAGTCACGTTTTCTGGGTGGATTGAGTTCATTTGTCAATTGGGAGATGAGCTTTGGTCAGATCAGCGAATGGAATGGTTCTTTAGCTTCCCCGATTTAGGACACCACTAATATGTGTATGTTGTTCGAAACCGAGCTCTTGGTCAAAAATTTACGTTTTCTGTCTGAATAGAGTTCCTTTGCCATTTGGTAGATAAGCTTTGGTCTAACTCCTCAGGGAAAGTTCAGATCAGCGAATGGAGTGGTTCTTTAGCTTCCCCGACCCAGTACCCAACTAAGATGTGTATGTGGTTGAAACGAGCTCTGGGTCAAAAGTTCCCTTTTCTCGCTGAATTGAGTGCCAATTGGGAGATGTGCTTTGGTCAGATGAGCGAATGGAATAGTTTTTTATCTTTCCTGTCATGGGACATAACAAATATGTTTTCCGTGCTCGAAACTGAGCTCTAGGTCAAAAGTAACGTTTTCTTGCTGAATTCAGGTTTTTTCCCAATTCTGCGATACGATTTAGTCTAACTCCTCAGGGAAAGTTCAGATCAGCGAATGGAGTGGTTTTTTAGCTTCCCCGACCCAGGACCTAACTAGGATGTGTATGTGGTTCGGTACGGAGACCTGGGTCAAAAATTACGTTTTCTGGCTGAATAGAGTTCCTTTGCCATTTAGGAGGTCAGCTTTGGTCTAAGTCCTCAGGGAGCGCTCAGATCAGCGAATGGAATGGTTCTTTAGCTTCCCCGACCCAGGTCATCACTGCGATATAATGGGGATCGGAACCGAGCTCTGGGTCAAAAGTTACGTATTCTGGCTGAAAGTTACGTATTCTTGCCATTTGGTAGGTAAGCTTTGGTCCAACTCCTCAGGGAAAGCTCAGATCAGCGAATGGAGTGGTTTTTTAGCTTCCCCGACTCAGGACACCACTAAGATGTGTACGTGGTTCGGTACCGAGCTCCTGGACAAAAGTCACGTTTTCTGGCTGAATTGAGTTCCTTTGTCAATTGGAATATGAGCTTTGGTCAGATCAGCGAATGGAGTGGTTTTTTATCTTTCCTGTCATGGAACATAACCAATATGTGTTTCGTGTTCGAAACAGCTATGTCAAAAGTTACGTTTTCTGGCTGAATCGACTTCCTTTGCCATTTGGGAGATAAGCTTTGGTCTAACTCCTCAGGGAAAGCTCAGTTCAGCGAATGGAGTGGTTTTTTAGCTTCCCCGACCAAGGACACCACTAAGATATGTATGGGGTTGAAAAGAGCTCTGGGTCAAAAGTTCCCTTTTCTAGCTGAATTGAGTTCGTTTGCCAATTGGGAGATGTGCTTTGACAGATCAGCGAATGGAATGGTTTTTTATCTTTCCTGTCATGGGACATAACAAATATGTTTTCCGTGTTCGAAACTGAGCTCTAGGGCAAAAGTAAGGTTTTCTTGCTGAATTCAGATTTTTTCCCAATTCTGCGATACGATTTAGTCTAACTCCTCAGGGAAAGTTCAGATCAGCGAATGGAGTGGTTTTTTTAGCTTTCCCGACCCAGGACACCACTCAGATATGTATGTGGTTCGGTACCGATCTCTGGGTCAAAAGTTCCCTTTTCTGGCCGAATTGAGTTCGTTTGCCAATTGGGAGTTGAGCTTTGGTCTAAGTCCTCAGGGAACGCTCAGATCAGCGAATGGAATGGTTCTTTAGCTTCCCCGACCCAGGTCATCACTGCGATGTAATGGGGATCGGAACCGAGCTCTGGGTCAAAAGTTACGTATTCTGGCTGAAAGTTACGTATTCTTGCCATTTGGTAGGTAAGCTTTGGTCCAACTCTTCAGGAAAAGCTCAGATCAGCGAATGGAGTGGTTTTTTAGCTTCCCCGACGCAGGACACCACTAAGATGTGTACGTGGTTCGGTACCGAGCTCCTGGACAAAAGTCACGTTTTCTGGCTGGATTGACTTCATTTGTCAATTGGAATATTAGCTTTGGTCAGATCAGCGAATGGAGTGTGTTTTTAGCTTTCCTGTCATGGAACATAACCAATATGTGTTTCGTGTTCGAAACAGCTCTGTCAAAAGTTACGTTTTCTGGCTGTATAGACTTCCTTTGCCATTTGGGAGATAAGCTTTGGTCTAACTCCTCAGGGAAAGCTCAGATCAGCGAATGGAGTGGTTTTTTAGCTTCCCCGACCCAGTACCCAACTAAGATGAGTATGTGGTTCGGTACCGAGCTCTGGGTCAAAAGTTCCCTTTTCTGGCTGAATTGAGTTCCTTTGTCAATTGGGAGTTGAGCTTTGGTCTAAGTCCTCAGGGAACGCTCAGATCAGCGAATGGAATGGTTCTTTAGCTTCCCCGACCCAGGTCATCACTGAGATGTAATGGGGATCGGAACCGAGCTCTGGGTCAAAAGTTACGTATTCTGGCTGAATATTCTTTTGCCATTTGGTAGGTAAGCTTTGGTCCAACTCCTCAGGGAAAGCTCAGATCAGCGAATGGAGTGGTTTTTTAGCTTCCCCGACTCAGGACACCACTAAGATGTGTACATGGTTCGGTACCGAGCTCCTGGACAAAAGTCACGTTTTCTGGCTGAATTGAGTTCCTTTGTCAATTGGAATATGAGCTTTGGTCAGATCAGCGAATGGAGTGGTTTTTTATCTTTCCTGTCATGGAACATAACCAATATGTGTTTCGTGTTCGAAACAGCTCTGTCAAAAGTTACGTTTTCTGGCTGAATCGACTTCCTTTGCCATTTGGGAGATAAGCTTTGGTCTAACTCCTCAGGGAAAGCTCAGTTCAGCGAATGGAGTGGTTTTTTAGCTTCCCCGACCAAGGACACCACTAAGATATGTATGGGGTTGAAAAGAGCTCTGGGTCAAAAGTTCCCTTTTCTAGCTGAATTGAGTTCGTTTGCCAATTGGGAGATGTGCTTTGACAGATCAGCGAATGGAATGGTTTTTTATCTTTCCTGTCATGGGACATAACAAATATGTTTTCCGTGTTCGAAACTGAGCTCTAGGGCAAAAGTAAGGTTTTCTTGCTGAATTCAGATTTTTTCCCAATTCTGCGATACGATTTAGTCTAACTCCTCAGGGAAAGTTCAGATCAGCGAATGGAGTGGTTTTTTTAGCTTTCCCGACCCAGGACAACACTCAGATATGTATGTGGTTGAAACGAGCTCTGGGTCAAAAGTTCCCTTTTCTGGCCGAATTGAGTTCGTTTGCCAATTGGGAGATGTCCTTTGGTCAGATCAGCGAATGGAATGGTTTTTTATCTTTCCTGTCATGGGACATAACAAATATGTTTTTCGTGTTCGAAACTGAGCTCTAGGTCAAAAGTAACGTTTTCTTGCTGAATTCAGTTTTTTTTGCCAATTCTGCGATACGATTTAGTCTAACTCCTCAGGGAAATTTCAGATCAGCGAATGGAGTGGTATTTTAGCTTCCCCGACCCAGGACACCACTAAGATATAATGGGGATTGGAACCGAGCTCTGGGTCAAAAGTTAAGTATTCTGGCTGAATATTCTTTTGCCATTTGGTAGGTAAGCTTTGGTCCAACTCTTCAGGGAAAGCTCAGATCAGCGAATGGAGTGGTTTTTTAGCTTCCCCGACGCAGGACACCACTAAGATGTGTACGTGGTTCGGTACCGTGCTCCTGGTCAAAAGTCACGTTTTCTGGCTGAATTGAGTTCCTTTTTCTATTGGGAGTTGAGCTTTGGTCTAAGTCCTCAGGGAACGCTCAGATCAGCGAATGGAATGGTTCTTTAGCTTCCCCGACCCAGGCCATCACTAAGATGTAATAGGGATCGGAACCGAGCTCTGGGTCAAAAATTACGTATTCTGGCTGAATAGAGTTCTTTTGCCATTTGGTAGGTAAGCTTTGGTCCAACTCTTCAGGGAAAGCTCAGATCAGCGAGTGAAGTGATTTTTTAGCTTCCCCGACGCAGGACAGCACTAAGATGTGTACGTGGTTTGGTACCGTGCTCCTGGTCAAAAGTCACGTTTTCTGGGTGGATTGAGTTCATTTGTCAATTGGGAGATGAGCTTTGGTCAGATCAGCGAATGGAATGGTTCTTTAGCTTCCCCGATTTAGGACACCACTAATATGTGTATGTTGTTCGAAACCGAGCTCTTGGTCAAAAATTTACGTTTTCTGTCTGAATAGAGTTCCTTTGCCATTTGGTAGATAAGCTTTGGTCTAACTCCTCAGGGAAAGTTCAGATCAGCGAATGGAGTGGTTCTTTAGCTTCCCCGACCCAGTACCCAACTAAGATGTGTATGTGGTTGAAACGAGCTCTGGGTCAAAAGTTCCCTTTTCTCGCTGAATTGAGTGCCAATTGGGAGATGTGCTTTGGTCAGATCAGCGAATGGAATAGTTTTTTATCTTTCCTGTCATGGGACATAACAAATATGTTTTCCGTGCTCGAAACTGAGCTCTAGGTCAAAAGTAACGTTTTCTTGCTGAATTCAGGTTTTTTCCCAATTCTGCGATACGATTTAGTCTAACTCCTCAGGGAAAGTTCAGATCAGCGAATGGAGTGGTTTTTTAGCTTCCCCGACCCAGGACCTAACTAGGATGTGTATGTGGTTCGGTACGGAGACCTGGGTCAAAAATTACGTTTTCTGGCTGAATAGAGTTCCTTTGCCATTTAGGAGGTCAGCTTTGGTCTAACTCCTCAGGGAAACCTCAGATCAGCGAATGGACTGATTTTTTTAGCTTCCCCGACCCAGAACTCCACTAAGATGTGTATGTGGTTCAAACGAGCTCTGGGTCAAAAGTTCCCTTTTCTGGCTTAATTGAGCTCCTTTGCCAATTGAGCTTTGGTCAGATTAGCGAATGGAGTGGTTTTTTAGCTTTCCTGTCATGGGACATAACCAATATGTGTTTCTTGTTCGAAACTGAGCTCTGGGTCAAAAGTTACGTTTTCTGGCTGAATTCAGGTTTTTTGCCAATTCTGGGATAGGATTTAGTCTAACTCCTCAGGGAAAGTTCAGATCAGCGAATGGAGTGTTTTTGTAACTTCCCCTACCCAGGACCCAACTAGGATGTGTATGTGGTTCGGTACGGAGCTCTGGGACAAAAGTCACGATTTCTGGCTGAATTCAGGTTTTTTGCCAATTCTGGGATACGATTTAGTCTAACTCCTCAGGGAAAGTTCAGAACAGCGAATGGAGTGGTTTTTCAGCTTCCCCGACCCAGGACCTAACTAGGATGTGTATGTGGTTCGGTACGGAGCCCTGGGTCAAAAGTCACGATTTCTGGCTGAATTGAGTTCCTTTGCCATTTGGGAGGTAAGCTTTGGTCTAACTCCTCAGGGAAAGCTCAGATCAGCGAATGGAATGGTTCTTTAGCTTCCCCGATTTAGGACACCACTAATATGTGTATGTTGTTCGAAACCGAGCACTTGGTGAAAAATTTACGTTTTCTGTCTGAATAGAGTTCCGTTGCCATTTGGTAGATAAGCTTTGGTCTCACTCCTCAGGGAAAGCTCAGATCAGCGAATGGAGTGGTTGCTTATCTTCCCGACTCAGGACACAACTAAGATGTTTACGTGGTTCGGAACCGAAATCTGGGTCAAAAGGTCGGTTTTCTGGCTGAATTGAGTTCCTTTGTCAATTGGGAGTTGAGCTTTGGTCTAAGTCCTCAGGGAGCGCTCAGATCAGCGAATGGAATGGTTCTTTAGCTTCCCCGACCCAGGCCATCACTAAGATGTAATAGGGATCGGAACCAAGCTCTGGGTCAAAAATTACGTATTCTGGCTGAATAGAGTTCTTTTGCCATTTGGTAGGTAAGCTTTGGTCCAACTCTTCAGGGAAAGCTCAGATCAGCGAATGAAGTGATTTTTTAGCTTCCCCGACGCAGGACAGCACTAAGATGTGTACGTGGTTTGGTACCGTGCTCCTGGTCAAAAGTCACGTTTTCTGGGTGGATTGAGTTCATTTGTCAATTGGGAGATGAGCTTTGGTCAGATCAGCGAATGGAATGGTTCTTTAGCTTCCCCGATTTAGGACACCACTAATATGTGTATGTTGTTCGAAACCGAGCTCTTGGTCAAAAATTTACGTTTTCTGTCTGAATAGAGTTCCTTTGCCATTTGGTAGATAAGCTTTGGTCTAACTCCTCAGGGAAAGTTCAGATCAGCGAATGGAGTGGTTCTTTAGCTTCCCCGACCCAGTACCCAACTAAGATGTGTATGTGGTTGAAACGAGCTCTGGGTCAAAAGTTCCCTTTTCTCGCTGAATTGAGTGCCAATTGGGAGATGTGCTTTGGTCAGATCAGCGAATGGAATAGTTTTTTATCTTTCCTGTCATGGGACATAACAAATATGTTTTCCGTGCTCGAAACTGAGCTCTAGGTCAAAAGTAACGTTTTCTTGCTGAATTCAGGTTTTTTCCCAATTCTGCGATACGATTTAGTCTAACTCCTCAGGGAAAGTTCAGATCAGCGAATGGAGTGGTTTTTTAGCTTCCCCGACCCAGGACCTAACTAGGATGTGTATGTGGTTCGGTACGGAGACCTGGGTCAAAAATTACGTTTTCTGGCTGAATAGAGTTCCTTTGCCATTTAGGAGGTCAGCTTTGGTCTAAGTCCTCAGGGAGCGCTCAGATCAGCGAATGGAATGGTTCTTTAGCTTCCCCGACCCAGGTCATCACTGCGATATAATGGGGATCGGAACCGAGCTCTGGGTCAAAAGTTACGTATTCTGGCTGAAAGTTACGTATTCTTGCCATTTGGTAGGTAAGCTTTGGTCCAACTCCTCAGGGAAAGCTCAGATCAGCGAATGGAGTGGTTTTTTAGCTTCCCCGACTCAGGACACCACTAAGATGTGTACGTGGTTCGGTACCGAGCTCCTGGACAAAAGTCACGTTTTCTGGCTGAATTGAGTTCCTTTGTCAATTGGAATATGAGCTTTGGTCAGATCAGCGAATGGAGTGGTTTTTTATCTTTCCTGTCATGGAACATAACCAATATGTGTTTCGTGTTCGAAACAGCTATGTCAAAAGTTACGTTTTCTGGCTGAATCGACTTCCTTTGCCATTTGGGAGATAAGCTTTGGTCTAACTCCTCAGGGAAAGCTCAGTTCAGCGAATGGAGTGGTTTTTTAGCTTCCCCGACCAAGGACACCACTAAGATATGTATGGGGTTGAAAAGAGCTCTGGGTCAAAAGTTCCCTTTTCTAGCTGAATTGAGTTCGTTTGCCAATTGGGAGATGTGCTTTGACAGATCAGCGAATGGAATGGTTTTTTATCTTTCCTGTCATGGGACATAACAAATATGTTTTCCGTGTTCGAAACTGAGCTCTAGGGCAAAAGTAAGGTTTTCTTGCTGAATTCAGATTTTTTCCCAATTCTGCGATACGATTTAGTCTAACTCCTCAGGGAAAGTTCAGATCAGCGAATGGAGTGGTTTTTTTAGCTTTCCCGACCCAGGACACCACTCAGATATGTATGTGGTTCGGTACCGATCTCTGGGTCAAAAGTTCCCTTTTCTGGCCGAATTGAGTTCGTTTGCCAATTGGGAGTTGAGCTTTGGTCTAAGTCCTCAGGGAACGCTCAGATCAGCGAATGGAATGGTTCTTTAGCTTCCCCGACCCAGGTCATCACTGCGATGTAATGGGGATCGGAACCGAGCTCTGGGTCAAAAGTTACGTATTCTGGCTGAAAGTTACGTATTCTTGCCATTTGGTAGGTAAGCTTTGGTCCAACTCTTCAGGAAAAGCTCAGATCAGCGAATGGAGTGGTTTTTTAGCTTCCCCGACGCAGGACACCACTAAGATGTGTACGTGGTTCGGTACCGAGCTCCTGGACAAAAGTCACGTTTTCTGGCTGGATTGACTTCATTTGTCAATTGGAATATTAGCTTTGGTCAGATCAGCGAATGGAGTGTGTTTTTAGCTTTCCTGTCATGGAACATAACCAATATGTGTTTCGTGTTCGAAACAGCTCTGTCAAAAGTTACGTTTTCTGGCTGTATAGACTTCCTTTGCCATTTGGGAGATAAGCTTTGGTCTAACTCCTCAGGGAAAGCTCAGATCAGCGAATGGAGTGGTTTTTTAGCTTCCCCGACCCAGTACCCAACTAAGATGAGTATGTGGTTCGGTACCGAGCTCTGGGTCAAAAGTTCCCTTTTCTGGCTGAATTGAGTTCCTTTGTCAATTGGGAGTTGAGCTTTGGTCTAAGTCCTCAGGGAACGCTCAGATCAGCGAATGGAATGGTTCTTTAGCTTCCCCGACCCAGGTCATCACTGAGATGTAATGGGGATCGGAACCGAGCTCTGGGTCAAAAGTTACGTATTCTGGCTGAATATTCTTTTGCCATTTGGTAGGTAAGCTTTGGTCCAACTCCTCAGGGAAAGCTCAGATCAGCGAATGGAGTGGTTTTTTAGCTTCCCCGACTCAGGACACCACTAAGATGTGTACGTGGTTCGGTACCGAGCTCCTGGACAAAAGTCACGTTTTCTGGCTGAATTGAGTTCCTTTGTCAATTGGAATATGAGCTTTGGTCAGATCAGCGAATGGAGTGGTTTTTTATCTTTCCTGTCATGGAACATAACCAATATGTGTTTCGTGTTCGAAACAGCTCTGTCAAAAGTTACGTTTTCTGGCTGAATCGACTTCCTTTGCCATTTGGGAGATAAGCTTTGGTCTAACTCCTCAGGGAAAGCTCAGTTCAGCGAATGGAGTGGTTTTTTAGCTTCCCCGACCAAGGACACCACTAAGATATGTATGGGGTTGAAAAGAGCTCTGGGTCAAAAGTTCCCTTTTCTAGCTGAATTGAGTTCGTTTGCCAATTGGGAGATGTGCTTTGACAGATCAGCGAATGGAATGGTTTTTTATCTTTCCTGTCATGGGACATAACAAATATGTTTTCCGTGTTCGAAACTGAGCTCTAGGGCAAAAGTAAGGTTTTCTTGCTGAATTCAGATTTTTTCCCAATTCTGCGATACGATTTAGTCTAACTCCTCAGGGAAAGTTCAGATAAGCGAATGGAGTGGTTTTTTTAGCTTTCCCGACCCAGGACACCACTCAGATATGTATGTGGTTGAAACGAGCTCTGGGTCAAAAGTTCCCTTTTCTGGCCGAATTGAGTTCGTTTGCCAATTGGGAGATGTCCTTTGGTCAGATCAGCGAATGGAATGGTTTTTTATCTTTCCTGTCATGGGACATAACAAATATGTTTTTCGTGTTCGAAACTGAGCTCTAGGTCAAAGGTAACGTTTTCTTGCTGAATTCAGTTTTTTTTGCCAATTCTGCGATACGATTTAGTCTAACTCCTCAGGGAAATTTCAGATCAGCGAATGGAGTGGTATTTTAGCTTCCCCGACCCAGGACACCACTAAGATGTAATGGGGATTGGAACCGAGCTCTGGGTCAAAAGTTAAGTATTCTGGCTGAATATTCTTTTGCCATTTGGTAGGTAAGCTTTGGTCCAACTCTTCAGGGAAAGCTCAGATCAGCGAATGGAGTGGTTTTTTAGCTTCCCCGACGCAGGACACCACTAAGATGTGTATGTGGTTCAAACGAGCTCTGGGTCAAAAGTTCCCTTTTCTGGCTTAATTGAGCTCCTTTGCCAATTGAGCTTTGGTCAGATTAGCGAATGGAGTGGTTTTTTAGCTTTCCTGTCATGGGACATAACCAATATGTGTTTCTTGTTCGAAACTGAGCTCTGGGTCAAAAGTTACGTTTTCTGGCTGAATTCAGGTTTTTTGCCAATTCTGGGATAGGATTTAGTCTAACTCCTCAGGGAAAGTTCAGATCAGCGAATGGAGTGTTTTTGTAACTTCCCCTACCCAGGACCCAACTAGGATGTGTATGTGGTTCGGTACGGAGCTCTGGGACAAAAGTCACGATTTCTGGCTGAATTCAGGTTTTTTGCCAATTCTGGGATACGATTTAGTCTAACTCCTCAGGGAAAGTTCAGAACAGCGAATGGAGTGGTTTTTCAGCTTCCCCGACCCAGGACCTAACTAGGATGTGTATGTGGTTCGGTACGGAGCCCTGGGTCAAAAGTCACGATTTCTGGCTGAATTGAGTTCCTTTGCCATTTGGGAGGTAAGCTTTGGTCTAACTCCTCAGGGAAAGCTCAGATCAGCGAATGGAATGGTTCTTTAGCTTCCCCGATTTAGGACACCACTAATATGTGTATGTTGTTCGAAACCGAGCACTTGGTGAAAAATTTACGTTTTCTGTCTGAATAGAGTTCCGTTGCCATTTGGTAGATAAGCTTTGGTCTCACTCCTCAGGGAAAGCTCAGATCAGCGAATGGAGTGGTTGCTTATCTTCCCGACTCAGGACACAACTAAGATGTTTACGTGGTTCGGAACCGAAATCTGGGTCAAAAGGTCGGTTTTCTGGCTGAATTGAGTTCCTTTGTCAATTGGGAGTTGAGCTTTGGTCTAAGTCCTCAGGGAGCGCTCAGATCAGCGAATGGAATGGTTCTTTAGCTTCCCCGACCCAGGCCATCACTAAGATGTAATAGGGATCGGAACCGAGCTCTGGGTCAAAAATTACGTATTCTGGCTGAATAGAGTTCTTTTGCCATTTGGTAGGTAAGCTTTGGTCCAACTCTTCAGGGAAAGCTCAGATCAGCGAATGAAGTGATTTTTTAGCTTCCCCGACGCAGGACAGCACTAAGATGTGTACGTGGTTTGGTACCGTGCTCCTGGTCAAAAGTCACGTTTTCTGGGTGGATTGAGTTCATTTGTCAATTGGGAGATGAGCTTTGGTCAGATCAGCGAATGGAATGGTTCTTTAGCTTCCCCGATTTAGGACACCACTAATATGTGTATGTTGTTCGAAACCGAGCTCTTGGTCAAAAATTTACGTTTTCTGTCTGAATAGAGTTCCTTTGCCATTTGGTAGATAAGCTTTGGTCTAACTCCTCAGGGAAAGTTCAGATCAGCGAATGGAGTGGTTCTTTAGCTTCCCCGACCCAGTACCCAACTAAGATGTGTATGTGGTTGAAACGAGCTCTGGGTCAAAAGTTCCCTTTTCTCGCTGAATTGAGTGCCAATTGGGAGATGTGCTTTGGTCAGATCAGCGAATGGAATAGTTTTTTATCTTTCCTGTCATGGGACATAACAAATATGTTTTCCGTGCTCGAAACTGAGCTCTAGGTCAAAAGTAACGTTTTCTTGCTGAATTCAGGTTTTTTCCCAATTCTGCGATACGATTTAGTCTAACTCCTCAGGGAAAGTTCAGATCAGCGAATGGAGTGGTTTTTTAGCTTCCCCGACCCAGGACCTAACTAGGATGTGTATGTGGTTCGGTACGGAGACCTGGGTCAAAAATTACGTTTTCTGGCTGAATAGAGTTCCTTTGCCATTTAGGAGGTCAGCTTTGGTCTAACTCCTCAGGGAAACCTCAGATCAGCGAATGGACTGATTTTTTTAGCTTCCCCGACCCAGAACTCCACTAAGATGTGTATGTGGTTGAAACGAGCTCTGGGTCAAAAGTTCCCTTTTCTGGCTTAATTGAGCTCCTTTGCCAATTGAGCTTTGGTCAGATTAGCGAATGGAGTGGTTTTTTAGCTTTCCTGTCATGGGACATAACCAATATGTGTTTCTTGTTCGAAACTGAGCTCTGGGTCAAAAGTTACGTTTTCTGGCTGAATTCAGGTTTTTTGCCAATTCTGGGATAGGATTTAGTCTAACTCCTCAGGGAAAGTTCAGATCAGCGAATGGAGTGTTTTTGTAACTTCCCCTACCCAGGACCCAACTAGGATGTGTATGTGGTTCGGTACGGAGCTCTGGGACAAAAGTCACGATTTCTGGCTGAATTCAGGTTTTTTGCCAATTCTGGGATACGATTTAGTCTAACTCCTCAGGGAAAGTTCAGATCAGCGAATGGAGTGGTTTTTCAGCTTCCCCGACCCAGGACCTAACTAGGATGTGTATGTGGTTCGGTACGGAGCCCTGGGTCAAAAGTCACGATTTCTGGCTGAATTGAGTTCCTTTGCCATTTGGGAGGTAAGCTTTGGTCTAACTCCTCAGGGAAAGCTCAGATCAGCGAATGGAATGGTTCTTTAGCTTCCCCGATTTAGGACACCACTAATATGTGTATGTTGTTCGAAACCGAGCTCTTGGTCAAAAATTTACGTTTTCTGTCTGAATAGAGTTCCGTTGCCATTTGGTAGATAAGCTTTGGTCTAACTCCTCAGGGAAAGCTCAGATCAGCGAATGGAGTGGTTCTTTAGCTTCCCCGACCCAGTACCCAACTAAGATGTGTATGTGGTTGAAACGAGCTCTGGGTCAAAAGTTCCCTTTTCTCGCTGAATTGAGTGCCAATTGGGAGATGTGCTTTGGTCAGATCAGCGAATGGAATGGTTTTTTATCTTTCCTGTCATGGGACATAACAAACATGTTTTCCGTGCTCGAAACTGAGCTCTAGGTCAAAAGTAACGTTTTCTTGCTGAATTCAGGTTTTTTCCCAATTCTGCGATACGATTTAGTCTAACTCCTCAGGGAAAGTTCAGATCAGAGAATGGAGTGGTGTTTTTAGCTTCCCCGACCCAGTACCCAACTAAGATGTGTATGTGGTTCGGTACCGATCTCTGGGTCAAAAGTTCCCTTTTCTGGCTGAATTGAGTTCCGTGGTCAATTGGGAGTTGAGCTTTGGTCTAAGTCCTCAGGGAACGCTCAGATCAGCGAATGGAATGGTTCTTTAGCTTCCCCGACCCAGGTCATCACTGCGATGTAATGGGGATCGGAACCGAGCTCTGGGTCAAAAGTTACGTATTCTGGCTGAAAGTTACGTATTCTTGCCATTTGGTAGGTAAGCTTTGGTCCAACTCTTCAGGGAAAGCTCAGATCAGCGAATGGAGTGGTTTTTTACCTTCCCCGACGCAGGACACCACTAAGATGTGTACGTGGTTTGGTACCGAGCTCCTGGACAAAAGTCACGTTTTCTGGCTGGATTGACTTCATTTGTCAATTGGAATATTAGCTTTGGTCAGATCAGCGAATGGAGTGTGTTTTTAGCTTTCCTGTCATGGAACATAACCAATATGTGTTTCGTGTTCGAAACAGCTCTGTCAAAAGTTACGTTTTCTGGCTGTATAGACTTCCTTTGCCATTTGGGAGATAAGCTTTGGTCTAACTCCTCAGGGAAAGCTCAGATCAGCGAATGGAGTGGTTTTTTTAGCTTCTCCGACCCAGTACCCAACTAAGATGATTATGTGGTTCGGTACCGAGCTCTGGGTCAAAAGTTCCCTTTTCTGGCTGAATTGAGTTCCTTTGTCAATTGGGAGATGAGCTTTGGTCAGATCAGCGAATGGAATGGTTTTTTATCTTTCCTGTCATGGGACATAACAAACATGTTTTCCGTGTTCGAAACTGAGCTCTAGGGCAAAAGTAAGGTTTTCTTGCTGAATTCAGATTTTTTCCCAATTCTGCGATACGATTTAGTCTAACTCCTCAGGGAAAGTTCAGATCAGCGAATGGAGTGGTATTTTAGCTTCCCCGACCCAGGACACCACTAAGATGTAATGGGGATTGGAACCGAGCTCTGGGTCAAAAGTTAAGTATTCTGGCTGAATATTCTTTTGCCATTTGGTAGGTAAGCTTTGGTCCAACTCTTCAGCGAAAGCTCAGATCAGCGAATGGAGTGGTTTTTTAGCTTCCCCGACGCAGGACACCACTAAGATGTGTACGTGGTTCGGTACCGTGCTCCTGGTTAAAAGTCACGTTTTCTGGCTGAATTGAGTTCCTTTTTCTATTGGGAGTTGAGCTTTGGTCTAAGTCCTCAGGGAACGCTCAGATCAGCGAATGGAATGGTTCTTTAGCTTCCCCGACCCAGGCCATCACTAAGATGTAATAGGGATCGGAACCGAGCTCTGGGTCAAAAATTACGTATTCTGGCTGAATAGAGTTCTTTTGCCATTTGGTAGGTAAGCTTTGGTCCAACTCTTCAGGGAAAGCTCAGATCAGCGAATGGAGTGATTTTTTAGCTTCCCCGACGCAGGACACCACTAAGATGTGTACGTGGTTTGGTACCGTGCTCCTGGTCAAAAGTCACGTTTTCTGGGTGGATTGAGTTCATTTGTCAATTGGGAGATGAGCTTTGGTCAGATCAGCGAATGGAATGGTTTTTTATCTTTCCTGTCATGGGACATAACAAATATGTTTTCCGTGCTCGAAACTGAGCTCTAGGTCAAAAGTAACGTTTTCTTGCTGAATTCAGGTTTTTTCCCAATTCTGCGATACGATTTAGTCTAACTCCTCAGGGAAAGTTCAGATCAGCGAATGGAGTGGTTTTTTAGCTTCCCCGACCCAGGACCTAACTAGGATGTGTATGTGGTTCGGTACGGAGACCTGGGTCAAAAATTACGTTTTCTGGCTGAATAGAGTTCCTTTGCCATTTAGGAGGTCAGCTTTGGTCTAACTCCTCAGGGAAACCTCAGATCAGCGAATGGACTGATTTTTTTAGCTTCCCCGACCCAGAACTCCACTAAGATGTGTATGTGGTTGAAACGAGCTCTGGGTCAAAAGTTCCCTTTTCTGGCTTAATTGAGCTCCTTTGCCAATTGAGCTTTGGTCAGATTAGCGAATGGAGTGGTTTTTTAGCTTTCCTGTCATGGGACATAACCAATATGTGTTTCTTGTTCGAAACTGAGCTCTGGGTCAAAAGTTACGTTTTCTGGCTGAATTCAGGTTTTTTGCCAATTCTGGGATAGGATTTAGTCTAACTCCTCAGGGAAAGTTCAGATCAGCGAATGGAGTGTTTTTGTAACTTCCCCTACCCAGGACCCAACTAGGATGTGTATGTGGTTTGGTACGGAGCTCTGGGACAAAAGTCACGATTTCTGGCTGAATTCAGGTTTTTTGCCAATTCTGGGATACGATTTAGTCTAACTCCTCAGGGAAAGTTCAGAACAGCGAATGGAGTGGTTTTTCAGCTTCCCCGACCCAGGACCTAACTAGGATGTGTATGTGGTTCGGTACGGAGCCCTGGGTCAAAAGTCACGATTTCTGGCTGAATTGAGTTCCTTTGCCATTTGGGAGGTAAGCTTTGGTCTAACTCCTCAGGGAAAGCTCAGATCAGCGAATGGAATGGTTCTTTAGCTTCCCCGATTTAGGACACCACTAATATGTGTATGTTGTTCGAAACCGAGCTCTTGGTCAAAAATTTACGTTTTCTGTCTGAATAGAGTTCCGTTGCCATTTGGTAGATAAGCTTTGGTCGAACTCCTCAGGGAAAGCTCAGATCAGCGAATGGAGTGGTTGCTTATCTTCCCGACTCAGGACACAACTAAGATGTTTACGTGGTTCGGAACCGAAATCTGGGTCAAAAGGTCGGTTTTCTGGCTGAATTGAGTTCCTTTGTCAATTGGGAGTTGAGCTTTGGTCTAAGTCCTCAGGGAGCGCTCAGATCAGCGAATGGAATGGTTCTTTAGCTTCCCCGACCCAGGTCATCACTGCGATATAATGGGGATCGGAACCGAGCTCTGGGTCAAAAGTTACGTATTCTGGCTGAAAGTTACGTATTCTTGCCATTTGGTAGGTAAGCTTTGGTCCAACTCTTCAGGGAAAGCTCAGATCAGCGAATGGAGTGGTTTTTTAGCTTCCCCGACGCAGGACACCACTAAGATGTGTACGTGGTTCGGTACCGAGCTCCTGGACAAAAGTCACGTTTTCTGGCTGGATTGAGTTCATTTGTCAATTGGAATATTAGCTTTGGTTAGATCAGCGAATGGAGTGGGTTTTTAGCTTTCCTGTCATGGAACATAACCAATATGTGTTTCGTGTTCGAAACAGCTCTGTCAAAAGTTACGTTTTCTGGCTGTATAGACTTCCTTTTCCATTTGGTAGATAAGCTTTGGTCTAACTCCTAAGGGAAAGCTCAGATCAGCGAATGGAGTGGTTTTTTAGCTTCCCCGACCCAGTACCCAACTAAGATGTGTATGTGGTTCGGTACCGATCTCTGGGTCAAAAGTTTCCTTTTCTGGCTGAATTGAGTTCCTTTGTCAATTGGGAGTTGAGCTTTGGTCTAAGTCCTCAGGGAACGCTCAGATCAGCGAATGGAATGGTTCTTTAGCTTCCCCGACCCAGGTCATCACTGAGATGTAATGGGGATCGGAACCGAGCTCTGGGTCAAAAGTTACTTATTCTGGCTGAAAGTTACGTATTCTTGCCATTTGGTAGGTAAGCTTTGGTCCAACTCTTCAGGGAAAGCTCAGATCAGCGAATGGAGTGGTTTTTTAGCTTCCCCGACCCAGTACCCAACTTAGATGTGTATGTGGTTCGGTACCGAGCTCTGGGTCAAAAGTTCCCTTTTCTGGCTGAATTGAGTTCGTTTGCCAATTGGGAGATGTCCTTTGGTCAGATCAGCGAATGGAATGGTTTTTTAACTTTCCTGTCATAAGACATAACAAATATGTGTTTCGTGTTCGAAACTGAGCTCTAGGTCAAAAGTAACGTTTTCTGCTGAATTCAGGTTTTTTGCCAATTCTGCGATACGATTTAGTCTAACTCCTCAGGGAAAGTTCAGATCAGCGAATGGAGTGGTTTTTTTAGCTTTCCCGACCCAGGACACCACTCAGATATGTATGTGGTTCGGTACCGATCTCTGGGTCAAAAGTTCCCTTTTCTGGCCGAATTGAGTTCGTTTGCCAATTGGGAGTTGAGCTTTGGTCTAAGTCCTCAGGGAACGCTCAGATCAGCGAATGGAATGGTTCTTTAGCTTCCCCGACCCAGGTCATCACTGCGATGTAATGGGGATCGGAACCGAGCTCTGGGTCAAAAGTTACGTATTCTGGCTGAAAGTTACGTATTCTTGCCATTTGGTAGGTAAGCTTTGGTCCAACTCTTCAGGAAAAGCTCAGATCAGCGAATGGAGTGGTTTTTTAGCTTCCCCGACGCAGGACACCACTAAGATGTGTACGTGGTTCGGTACCGAGCTCCTGGACAAAAGTCACGTTTTCTGGCTGGATTGACTTCATTTGTCAATTGGAATATTAGCTTTGGTCAGATCAGCGAATGGAGTGTGTTTTTAGCTTTCCTGTCATGGAACATAACCAATATGTGTTTCGTGTTCGAAACAGCTCTGTCAAAAGTTACGTTTTCTGGCTGTATAGACTTCCTTTGCCATTTGGGAGATAAGCTTTGGTCTAACTCCTCAGGGAAAGCTCAGATCAGCGAATGGAGTGGTTTTTTAGCTTCCCCGACCCAGTACCCAACTAAGATGAGTATGTGGTTCGGTACCGAGCTCTGGGTCAAAAGTTCCCTTTTCTGGCTGAATTGAGTTCCTTTGTCAATTGGGAGTTGAGCTTTGGTCTAAGTCCTCAGGGAACGCTCAGATCAGCGAATGGAATGGTTCTTTAGCTTCCCCGACCCAGGTCATCACTGAGATGTAATGGGGATCGGAACCGAGCTCTGGGTCAAAAGTTACGTATTCTGGCTGAATATTCTTTTGCCATTTGGTAGGTAAGCTTTGGTCCAACTCCTCAGGGAAAGCTCAGATCAGCGAATGGAGTGGTTTTTTAGCTTCCCCGACTCAGGACACCACTAAGATGTGTACGTGGTTCGGTACCGAGCTCCTGGACAAAAGTCACGTTTTCTGGCTGAATTGAGTTCCTTTGTCAATTGGAATATGAGCTTTGGTCAGATCAGCGAATGGAGTGGTTTTTTATCTTTCCTGTCATGGAACATAACCAATATGTGTTTCGTGTTCGAAACAGCTCTGTCAAAAGTTACGTTTTCTGGCTGAATCGACTTCCTTTGCCATTTGGGAGATAAGCTTTGGTCTAACTCCTCAGGGAAAGCTCAGTTCAGCGAATGGAGTGGTTTTTTAGCTTCCCCGACCAAGGACACCACTAAGATATGTATGGGGTTGAAAAGAGCTCTGGGTCAAAAGTTCCCTTTTCTAGCTGAATTGAGTTCGTTTGCCAATTGGGAGATGTGCTTTGACAGATCAGCGAATGGAATGGTTTTTTATCTTTCCTGTCATGGGACATAACAAATATGTTTTCCGTGTTCGAAACTGAGCTCTAGGGCAAAAGTAAGGTTTTCTTGCTGAATTCAGATTTTTTCCCAATTCTGCGATACGATTTAGTCTAACTCCTCAGGGAAAGTTCAGATAAGCGAATGGAGTGGTTTTTTTAGCTTTCCCGACCCAGGACACCACTCAGATATGTATGTGGTTGAAACGAGCTCTGGGTCAAAAGTTCCCTTTTCTGGCCGAATTGAGTTCGTTTGCCAATTGGGAGATGTCCTTTGGTCAGATCAGCGAATGGAATGGTTTTTTATCTTTCCTGTCATGGGACATAACAAATATGTTTTTCGTGTTCGAAACTGAGCTCTAGGTCAAAGGTAACGTTTTCTTGCTGAATTCAGTTTTTTTTGCCAATTCTGCGATACGATTTAGTCTAACTCCTCAGGGAAATTTCAGATCAGCGAATGGAGTGGTATTTTAGCTTCCCCGACCCAGGACACCACTAAGATGTAATGGGGATTGGAACCGAGCTCTGGGTCAAAAGTTAAGTATTCTGGCTGAATATTCTTTTGCCATTTGGTAGGTAAGCTTTGGTCCAACTCTTCAGGGAAAGCTCAGATCAGCGAATGGAGTGGTTTTTTAGCTTCCCCGACGCAGGACACCACTAAGATGTGTATGTGGTTCAAACGAGCTCTGGGTCAAAAGTTCCCTTTTCTGGCTTAATTGAGCTCCTTTGCCAATTGAGCTTTGGTCAGATTAGCGAATGGAGTGGTTTTTTAGCTTTCCTGTCATGGGACATAACCAATATGTGTTTCTTGTTCGAAACTGAGCTCTGGGTCAAAAGTTACGTTTTCTGGCTGAATTCAGGTTTTTTGCCAATTCTGGGATAGGATTTAGTCTAACTCCTCAGGGAAAGTTCAGATCAGCGAATGGAGTGTTTTTGTAACTTCCCCTACCCAGGACCCAACTAGGATGTGTATGTGGTTCGGTACGGAGCTCTGGGACAAAAGTCACGATTTCTGGCTGAATTCAGGTTTTTTGCCAATTCTGGGATACGATTTAGTCTAACTCCTCAGGGAAAGTTCAGAACAGCGAATGGAGTGGTTTTTCAGCTTCCCCGACCCAGGACCTAACTAGGATGTGTATGTGGTTCGGTACGGAGCCCTGGGTCAAAAGTCACGATTTCTGGCTGAATTGAGTTCCTTTGCCATTTGGGAGGTAAGCTTTGGTCTAACTCCTCAGGGAAAGCTCAGATCAGCGAATGGAATGGTTCTTTAGCTTCCCCGATTTAGGACACCACTAATATGTGTATGTTGTTCGAAACCGAGCACTTGGTGAAAAATTTACGTTTTCTGTCTGAATAGAGTTCCGTTGCCATTTGGTAGATAAGCTTTGGTCTCACTCCTCAGGGAAAGCTCAGATCAGCGAATGGAGTGGTTGCTTATCTTCCCGACTCAGGACACAACTAAGATGTTTACGTGGTTCGGAACCGAAATCTGGGTCAAAAGGTCGGTTTTCTGGCTGAATTGAGTTCCTTTGTCAATTGGGAGTTGAGCTTTGGTCTAAGTCCTCAGGGAGCGCTCAGATCAGCGAATGGAATGGTTCTTTAGCTTCCCCGACCCAGGCCATCACTAAGATGTAATAGGGATCGGAACCGAGCTCTGGGTCAAAAATTACGTATTCTGGCTGAATAGAGTTCTTTTGCCATTTGGTAGGTAAGCTTTGGTCCAACTCTTCAGGGAAAGCTCAGATCAGCGAATGAAGTGATTTTTTAGCTTCCCCGACGCAGGACAGCACTAAGATGTGTACGTGGTTTGGTACCGTGCTCCTGGTCAAAAGTCACGTTTTCTGGGTGGATTGAGTTCATTTGTCAATTGGGAGATGAGCTTTGGTCAGATCAGCGAATGGAATGGTTCTTTAGCTTCCCCGATTTAGGACACCACTAATATGTGTATGTTGTTCGAAACCGAGCTCTTGGTCAAAAATTTACGTTTTCTGTCTGAATAGAGTTCCTTTGCCATTTGGTAGATAAGCTTTGGTCTAACTCCTCAGGGAAAGTTCAGATCAGCGAATGGAGTGGTTCTTTAGCTTCCCCGACCCAGTACCCAACTAAGATGTGTATGTGGTTGAAACGAGCTCTGGGTCAAAAGTTCCCTTTTCTCGCTGAATTGAGTGCCAATTGGGAGATGTGCTTTGGTCAGATCAGCGAATGGAATAGTTTTTTATCTTTCCTGTCATGGGACATAACAAATATGTTTTCCGTGCTCGAAACTGAGCTCTAGGTCAAAAGTAACGTTTTCTTGCTGAATTCAGGTTTTTTCCCAATTCTGCGATACGATTTAGTCTAACTCCTCAGGGAAAGTTCAGATCAGCGAATGGAGTGGTTTTTTAGCTTCCCCGACCCAGGACCTAACTAGGATGTGTATGTGGTTCGGTACGGAGACCTGGGTCAAAAATTACGTTTTCTGGCTGAATAGAGTTCCTTTGCCATTTAGGAGGTCAGCTTTGGTCTAACTCCTCAGGGAAACCTCAGATCAGCGAATGGACTGATTTTTTTAGCTTCCCCGACCCAGAACTCCACTAAGATGTGTATGTGGTTGAAACGAGCTCTGGGTCAAAAGTTCCCTTTTCTGGCTTAATTGAGCTCCTTTGCCAATTGAGCTTTGGTCAGATTAGCGAATGGAGTGGTTTTTTAGCTTTCCTGTCATGGGACATAACCAATATGTGTTTCTTGTTCGAAACTGAGCTCTGGGTCAAAAGTTACGTTTTCTGGCTGAATTCAGGTTTTTTGCCAATTCTGGGATAGGATTTAGTCTAAATCCTCAGGGAAAGTTCAGATCAGCGAATGGAGTGTTTTTGTAACTTCCCCTACCCAGGACCCAACTAGGATGTGTATGTGGTTCGGTACGGAGCTCTGGGACAAAAGTCACGATTTCTGGCTGAATTCAGGTTTTTTGCCAATTCTGGGATACGATTTAGTCTAACTCCTCAGGGAAAGTTCAGATCAGCGAATGGAGTGGTTTTTCAGCTTCCCCGACCCAGGACCTAACTAGGATGTGTATGTGGTTCGGTACGGAGCCCTGGGTCAAAAGTCACGATTTCTGGCTGAATTGAGTTCCTTTGCCATTTGGGAGGTAAGCTTTGGTCTAACTCCTCAGGGAAAGCTCAGATCAGCGAATGGAATGGTTCTTTAGCTTCCCCGATTTAGGACACCACTAATATGTGTATGTTGTTCGAAACCGAGCTCTTGGTCAAAAATTTACGTTTTCTGTCTGAATAGAGTTCCGTTGCCATTTGGTAGATAAGCTTTGGTCTAACTCCTCAGGGAAAGCTCAGATCAGCGAATGGAGTGGTTCTTTAGCTTCCCCGACCCAGTACCCAACTAAGATGTGTATGTGGTTGAAACGAGCTCTGGGTCAAAAGTTCCCTTTTCTCGCTGAATTGAGTGCCAATTGGGAGATGTGCTTTGGTCAGATCAGCGAATGGAATGGTTTTTTATCTTTCCTGTCATGGGACATAACAAACATGTTTTCCGTGCTCGAAACTGAGCTCTAGGTCAAAAGTAACGTTTTCTTGCTGAATTCAGGTTTTTTCCCAATTCTGCGATACGATTTAGTCTAACTCCTCAGGGAAAGTTCAGATCAGAGAATGGAGTGGTGTTTTTAGCTTCCCCGACCCAGTACCCAACTAAGATGTGTATGTGGTTCGGTACCGATCTCTGGGTCAAAAGTTCCCTTTTCTGGCTGAATTGAGTTCCGTGGTCAATTGGGAGTTGAGCTTTGGTCTAAGTCCTCAGGGAACGCTCAGATCAGCGAATGGAATGGTTCTTTAGCTTCCCCGACCCAGGTCATCACTGCGATGTAATGGGGATCGGAACCGAGCTCTGGGTCAAAAGTTACGTATTCTGGCTGAAAGTTACGTATTCTTGCCATTTGGTAGGTAAGCTTTGGTCCAACTCTTCAGGGAAAGCTCAGATCAGCGAATGGAGTGGTTTTTTACCTTCCCCGACGCAGGACACCACTAAGATGTGTACGTGGTTTGGTACCGAGCTCCTGGACAAAAGTCACGTTTTCTGGCTGGATTGACTTCATTTGTCAATTGGAATATTAGCTTTGGTCAGATCAGCGAATGGAGTGTGTTTTTAGCTTTCCTGTCATGGAACATAACCAATATGTGTTTCGTGTTCGAAACAGCTCTGTCAAAAGTTACGTTTTCTGGCTGTATAGACTTCCTTTGCCATTTGGGAGATAAGCTTTGGTCTAACTCCTCAGGGAAAGCTCAGATCAGCGAATGGAGTGGTTTTTTTAGCTTCTCCGACCCAGTACCCAACTAAGATGATTATGTGGTTCGGTACCGAGCTCTGGGTCAAAAGTTCCCTTTTCTGGCTGAATTGAGTTCCTTTGTCAATTGGGAGATGAGCTTTGGTCAGATCAGCGAATGGAATGGTTTTTTATCTTTCCTGTCATGGGACATAACAAACATGTTTTCCGTGTTCGAAACTGAGCTCTAGGGCAAAAGTAAGGTTTTCTTGCTGAATTCAGATTTTTTCCCAATTCTGCGATACGATTTAGTCTAACTCCTCAGGGAAAGTTCAGATCAGCGAATGGAGTGGTATTTTAGCTTCCCCGACCCAGGACACCACTAAGATGTAATGGGGATTGGAACCGAGCTCTGGGTCAAAAGTTAAGTATTCTGGCTGAATATTCTTTTGCCATTTGGTAGGTAAGCTTTGGTCCAACTCTTCAGCGAAAGCTCAGATCAGCGAATGGAGTGGTTTTTTAGCTTCCCCGACGCAGGACACCACTAAGATGTGTACGTGGTTCGGTACCGTGCTCCTGGTTAAAAGTCACGTTTTCTGGCTGAATTGAGTTCCTTTTTCTATTGGGAGTTGAGCTTTGGTCTAAGTCCTCAGGGAACGCTCAGATCAGCGAATGGAATGGTTCTTTAGCTTCCCCGACCCAGGCCATCACTAAGATGTAATAGGGATCGGAACCGAGCTCTGGGTCAAAAATTACGTATTCTGGCTGAATAGAGTTCTTTTGCCATTTGGTAGGTAAGCTTTGGTCCAACTCTTCAGGGAAAGCTCAGATCAGCGAATGGAGTGATTTTTTAGCTTCCCCGACGCAGGACACCACTAAGATGTGTACGTGGTTTGGTACCGTGCTCCTGGTCAAAAGTCACGTTTTCTGGGTGGATTGAGTTCATTTGTCAATTGGGAGATGAGCTTTGGTCAGATCAGCGAATGGAATGGTTTTTTATCTTTCCTGTCATGGGACATAACAAATATGTTTTCCGTGCTCGAAACTGAGCTCTAGGTCAAAAGTAACGTTTTCTTGCTGAATTCAGGTTTTTTCCCAATTCTGCGATACGATTTAGTCTAACTCCTCAGGGAAAGTTCAGATCAGCGAATGGAGTGGTTTTTTAGCTTCCCCGACCCAGGACCTAACTAGGATGTGTATGTGGTTCGGTACGGAGACCTGGGTCAAAAATTACGTTTTCTGGCTGAATAGAGTTCCTTTGCCATTTAGGAGGTCAGCTTTGGTCTAACTCCTCAGGGAAACCTCAGATCAGCGAATGGACTGATTTTTTTAGCTTCCCCGACCCAGAACTCCACTAAGATGTGTATGTGGTTGAAACGAGCTCTGGGTCAAAAGTTCCCTTTTCTGGCTTAATTGAGCTCCTTTGCCAATTGAGCTTTGGTCAGATTAGCGAATGGAGTGGTTTTTTAGCTTTCCTGTCATGGGACATAACCAATATGTGTTTCTTGTTCGAAACTGAGCTCTGGGTCAAAAGTTACGTTTTCTGGCTGAATTCAGGTTTTTTGCCAATTCTGGGATAGGATTTAGTCTAACTCCTCAGGGAAAGTTCAGATCAGCGAATGGAGTGTTTTTGTAACTTCCCCTACCCAGGACCCAACTAGGATGTGTATGTGGTTTGGTACGGAGCTCTGGGACAAAAGTCACGATTTCTGGCTGAATTCAGGTTTTTTGCCAATTCTGGGATACGATTTAGTCTAACTCCTCAGGGAAAGTTCAGAACAGCGAATGGAGTGGTTTTTCAGCTTCCCCGACCCAGGACCTAACTAGGATGTGTATGTGGTTCGGTACGGAGCCCTGGGTCAAAAGTCACGATTTCTGGCTGAATTGAGTTCCTTTGCCATTTGGGAGGTAAGCTTTGGTCTAACTCCTCAGGGAAAGCTCAGATCAGCGAATGGAATGGTTCTTTAGCTTCCCCGATTTAGGACACCACTAATATGTGTATGTTGTTCGAAACCGAGCTCTTGGTCAAAAATTTACGTTTTCTGTCTGAATAGAGTTCCGTTGCCATTTGGTAGATAAGCTTTGGTCGAACTCCTCAGGGAAAGCTCAGATCAGCGAATGGAGTGGTTGCTTATCTTCCCGACTCAGGACACAACTAAGATGTTTACGTGGTTCGGAACCGAAATCTGGGTCAAAAGGTCGGTTTTCTGGCTGAATTGAGTTCCTTTGTCAATTGGGAGTTGAGCTTTGGTCTAAGTCCTCAGGGAGCGCTCAGATCAGCGAATGGAATGGTTCTTTAGCTTCCCCGACCCAGGTCATCACTGCGATATAATGGGGATCGGAACCGAGCTCTGGGTCAAAAGTTACGTATTCTGGCTGAAAGTTACGTATTCTTGCCATTTGGTAGGTAAGCTTTGGTCCAACTCTTCAGGGAAAGCTCAGATCAGCGAATGGAGTGGTTTTTTAGCTTCCCCGACGCAGGACACCACTAAGATGTGTACGTGGTTCGGTACCGAGCTCCTGGACAAAAGTCACGTTTTCTGGCTGGATTGAGTTCATTTGTCAATTGGAATATTAGCTTTGGTTAGATCAGCGAATGGAGTGGGTTTTTAGCTTTCCTGTCATGGAACATAACCAATATGTGTTTCGTGTTCGAAACAGCTCTGTCAAAAGTTACGTTTTCTGGCTGTATAGACTTCCTTTTCCATTTGGTAGATAAGCTTTGGTCTAACTCCTAAGGGAAAGCTCAGATCAGCGAATGGAGTGGTTTTTTAGCTTCCCCGACCCAGTACCCAACTAAGATGTGTATGTGGTTCGGTACCGATCTCTGGGTCAAAAGTTTCCTTTTCTGGCTGAATTGAGTTCCTTTGTCAATTGGGAGTTGAGCTTTGGTCTAAGTCCTCAGGGAACGCTCAGATCAGCGAATGGAATGGTTCTTTAGCTTCCCCGACCCAGGTCATCACTGAGATGTAATGGGGATCGGAACCGAGCTCTGGGTCAAAAGTTACTTATTCTGGCTGAAAGTTACGTATTCTTGCCATTTGGTAGGTAAGCTTTGGTCCAACTCTTCAGGGAAAGCTCAGATCAGCGAATGGAGTGGTTTTTTAGCTTCCCCGACCCAGTACCCAACTTAGATGTGTATGTGGTTCGGTACCGAGCTCTGGGTCAAAAGTTCCCTTTTCTGGCTGAATTGAGTTCGTTTGCCAATTGGGAGATGTCCTTTGGTCAGATCAGCGAATGGAATGGTTTTTTAACTTTCCTGTCATAAGACATAACAAATATGTGTTTCGTGTTCGAAACTGAGCTCTAGGTCAAAAGTAACGTTTTCTGCTGAATTCAGGTTTTTTGCCAATTCTGCGATACGATTTAGTCTAACTCCTCAGGGAAAGTTCAGATCAGCGAATGGAGTGGTTTTTTAGCTTCCCCGACCCAGGACCTAAGTAGGATGTGTATGTGGTTCGGTACGGAGACCTGGGTCAAAAATTACGTTTTCTGGCTGAATAGAGTTCCTTTGCCATTTAGGAGGTCAGCTTTGGTCTAACTCCTCAGGGAAACCTCAGATCAGCGAATGGACTGATTTTTTTAGCTTCCCCGACCCAGAACTCCACTAAGATGTGTATGTGGTTGAAACGAGCTCTGGGTCAAAAGTTCCCTTTTCTGGCTTAATTGAGCTCCTTTGCCAATTGAGCTTTGGTCAGATTAGCGAATGGAGTGGTTTTTTAGCTTTCCTGTCATGGGACATAACCAATATGTGTTTCTTGTTCGAAACTGAGCTCTGGGTCAAAAGTTACGTTTTCTGGCTGAATTCAGGTTTTTTGCCAATTCTGGGATAGGATTTAGTCTAACTCCTCAGGGAAAGTTCAGATCAGCGAATGGAGTGTTTTTGTAACTTCCCCTACCCAGGACCCAACTAGGATGTGTATGTGGTTCGGTACGGAGCTCTGGGACAAAAGTCACGATTTCTGGCTGAATTCAGGTTTTTTGCCAATTCTGGGATACGATTTAGTCTAACTCCTCAGGGAAAGTTCAGATCAGCGAATGGAGTGGTTTTTCAGCTTCCCCGACCCAGGACCTAACTAGGATGTGTATGTGGTTCGGTACGGAGCCCTGGGTCAAAAGTCACGATTTCTGGCTGAATTGAGTTCCTTTGCCATTTGGGAGGTAAGCTTTGGTCTAACTCCTCAGGGAAAGCTCAGATCAGCGAATGGAATGGTTCTTTAGCTTCCCCGATTTAGGACACCACTAATATGTGTATGTTGTTCGAAACCGAGCTCTTGGTCAAAAATTTACGTTTTCTGTCTGAATAGAGTTCCTTTGCCATTTGGTAGATAAGCTTTGGTCTAACTCCTCAGGGAAAGCTCAGAGCGAATGGACTGATTTTTTTAGCTTCCCCGACCCAGAACTCCACTAAGATGTGTATGTGGTTGAGACGAGCTCTGGGTCAAAAGTTCCCTTTTCTGGCTTAATTGAGCTCCTTTGCCAATTGAGCTTTGGTCAGATTAGCGAATGGAGTGGTTTTTTAGCTTTCCTGTCATGGGACATAACCAATATGTGTTTCTTGTTCGAAACTGAGCTCTGGGTCAAAAGTTACGTTTTCTGGCTGAATTCAGGTTTTTTGCCAATTCTGGGATAGGATTTAGTCTAACTCCTCAGGGAAAGTTCAGATCAGCGAATGGAGTGTTTTTGTAACTTCCCCTACCCAGGACCCAACTAGGATGTGTATGTGGTTCGGTACGGAGCTCTGGGACAAAAGTCACGATTTCTGGCTGAATTCAGGTTTTTTGCCAATTCTGGGATACGATTTAGTCTAACTCCTCAGGGAAAGTTCAGAACAGCGAATGGAGTGGTTTTTCAGCTTCCCCGACCCAGGACCTAACTAGGATGTGTATGTGGTTCGGTACGGAGCCCTGGGTCAAAAGTCACGATTTCTGGCTGAATTGAGTTTCTTTGCCATTTGGGAGGTAAGCTTTGGTCTAACTCCTCAGGGAAAGCTCAGATCAGCGAATGGAATGGTTCTTTAGCTTCCCCGATTTAGGACACCACTAATATGTGTATGTTGTTCGAAACCGAGCTCTTGGTCAAAAATTTACGTTTTCTGTCTGAATAGAGTTCCGTTGCCATTTGGTAGATAATCTTTGGTCTCACTCCTCAGGGAAAGCTCAGATCAGCGAATGGAGTGGTTTTTTAGCTTCCCCGACGCAGGACAACACTAAGATGTGTACGTGGTTCGGTACCGAGCTCCTGGACAAAAGTCACGTTTTCTGACTGGATTGAGTTCATTTGTCAATTGGGAGATGAGCTTTGGTCAGATCAGCGAATGGAATGGTTCTTTAGCTTCCCCGATTTAGGACACCACTAATATGTGTATGTTGTTCGAAACCGAGCTCTTGGTCAAAAATTTACGTTTTCTTTCTGAATAGAGTTCCTTTGCCATTTGGTAGATAAGCTTTGGTCTAACTCCTCAGGGAAAGTTCAGATCAGCGAATGGAGTGGTTCTTTAGCTTCCCCGACCCAGTACCCAACTAAGATGTGTATGTGGTTGAAACGAGCTCTGGGTCAAAAGTTCCCTTTTCTCGCTGAATTGAGTGCCAATTGGGAGATGTGCTTTGGTCAGATCAGCGAATGGAATGGTTTTTTATCTTTCCTGTCATGGGACATAACAAACATGTTTTCCGTGCTCGAAACTGAGCTCTAGGTCAAAAGTAACGTTTTCTTGCTGAATTCAGGTTTTTTCCCAATTCTGCGATACGATTTAGTCTAACTCCTCAGGGAAAGTTCAGATCAGAGAATGGAGTGGTGTTTTTAGCTTCCCCGACCCAGTACCCAACTAAGATGTGTATGTGGTTCGGTACCGATCTCTGGGTCAAAAGTTCCCTTTTCTGGCTGAATTGAGTTCCGTGGTCAATTGGGAGTTGAGCTTTGGTCTAAGTCCTCAGGGAACGCTCAGATCAGCGAATGGAATGGTTCTTTAGCTTCCCCGACCCAGGTCATCACTGCGATGTAATGGGGATCGGAACCGAGCTCTGGGTCAAAAGTTACGTATTCTGGCTGAAAGTTACGTATTCTTGCCATTTGGTAGGTAAGCTTTGGTCCAACTCTTCAGGAAAAGCTCAGATCAGCGAATGGAGTGGTTTTTTAGCTTCCCCGACGCAGGACACCACTAAGATGTGTACGTGGTTCGGTACCGAGCTCCTGGACAAACGTCACGTTTTCTGGCTGGATTGAGTTAATTTGTCAATTGGAATATTAGCTTTGGTTAGATCAGCGAATGGAGTGGGTTTTTAGCTTTCCTGTCATGGAACATAACCAATATGTGTTTCGTGTTCGAAACAGCTCTGTCAAAAGTTACGTTTTCTGGCTGTATAGACTTCCTTTGCCATTTGGTAGATAAGCTTTGGTCTAACTCCTAAGGGAAAGCTCAGATCAGCGAATGGAGTGGTTTTTTAGCTTCCCCGACCCAGTACCCAACTAAGATGTGTATGTGGTTCGGTACCGATCTCTGGGTCAAAAGTTCCCTTTTCTGGCTGAATTGAGTTCCTTTGTCAATTGGGAGTTGAGCTTTGGTCTAAGTCCTCAGGGAACGCTCAGATCAGCGAATGGAATGGTTCTTTAGCTTCCCCGACCCAGGTCATAACTGAGATGTAATGGGGATCGGAACCGAGCTCTGGGTCAAAAGTTACTTATTCTGGCTGAAAGTTACGTATTCTTGCCATTTGGTAGGTAAGCTTTGGTCCAACTCTTCAGGGAAATGGAGTGGTTTTTTAGCTTCCCCGACCCAGTACCCAACTTAGATGTGTATGTGGTTCGGTACCGAGCTCTGGGTCAAAAGTTCCCTTTTCTGGTTGAATTGAGTGCCAAGTGGGAGATGTGCTTTGGTCAGATCAGCGAATGGAATGGTTTTTTATCTTTCCTGTCATGGGACATAACAAATATGTTTTCCGTGCCCGAAACTGAGCTCTAGGTCAAAAGTAACGTTTTCTTGCTGAATTCAGGTTTTTTTTTGACAATTCTGTGATGCTATTTAGTCTAACTCCTCAGGGAAAGTTCAGATCAGCGAATGGAGTGGTTTTTTAGCTTCCCCGACCCAGGACACCACTAAGATGGGTATGTGGTTGAAACGAGCTCTGGGTCAAAAGTTCCCTTTTCTGACTGAATTGAGTTCCTTTGTCAATTGGGAGTTGAGCTTTGGTCTAAGTCCTCTGGGAACGCTCAGATCAGCGAATGGAATGGTTCTTTAGCTTCCCCGACCCAGGCCATCACTAAGATGTAATGGGGATCGGAACCGAGCTCTGGGTCAAAAGTTACGTATTCTGGCTGAATATTCTTTTGCCATTTGGTAGGTAAGCTTTGGTCCAACTCTTCAGGGAAAGCTCAGATCAGCGAATGGAGTGGTTTTTTACCTTCCCCGACGCAGGACACCACTAAGATGTGTACGTGGTTTGGTACCGAGCTCCTGGACAAAAGTCACGTTTTCTGGCTGGATTGACTTCATTTGTCAATTGGAATATTAGCTTTGGTCAGATCAGCGAATGGAGTGTGTTTTTAGCTTTCCTGTCATGGAACATAACCAATATGTGTTTCGTGTTCGAAACAGCTCTGTCAAAAGTTACGTTTTCTGGCTGTATAGACTTCCTTTGCCATTTGGGAGATAAGCTTTGGTCTAACTCCTCAGGGAAAGCTCAGATCAGCGAATGGAGTGGTTTTTTTAGCTTCTCCGACCCAGTACCCAACTAAGATGATTATGTGGTTCGGTACCGAGCTCTGGGTCAAAAGTTCCCTTTTCTGGCTGAATTGAGTTCCTTTGTCAATTGGGAGTTGAGCTTTGGTCTAAGTCCTCAGGGAACGCTCAGATCAGCGAATGGAATGGTTCTTTAGCTTCCCCGACCCAGGTCATCACTGAGATGTAATGGGGATCGGAACCGAGCTCTGGGTCAAAAGTTACGTATTCTGGCTGAATATTCTTTTGCCATTTGGTAGGTAAGCTTTGGTCCAACTCCTCAGGGAAAGCTCAGATCAGCGAATGGAGTGGTTTTTTAGCTTCCCCGACTCAGGACACCACTAAGATGTGTACGTGGTTCGGTACCGAGCTCCTGGACAAAAGTCACGTTTTCTGGCTGAATTGAGTTCCTTTGTCAATTGGAATATGAGCTTTGGTCAGATCAGCGAATGGAGTGGTTTTTTATCTTTCCTGTCATGGAACATAACGAATATGTGTTTCGTGTTCGAAACAGCTCTGTCAAAAGTTACGTTTTCTGGCTGAATCGACTTCCTTTGCCATTTGGGAGATAAGCTTTGGTCTAACTCCTCAGAGAAAGCTCAGTTCAGCGAATGGAGTGGTTTTTTAGCTTCCCCGACCAAGGACACCACTAAGATATGTATGGGGTTGAAAAGAGCTCTGGGTCAAAAGTTCCCTTTTCTAGCTGAATTGAGTTCGTTTGCCAATTGGGAGATGTGCTTTGACAGATCAGCGAATGGAATGGTTTTTTATCTTTCCTGTCATGGGACATAACAAATATGTTTTCCGTGTTCGAAACTGAGCTCTAGGGCAAAAGTAAGGTTTTCTTGCTGAATTCAGATTTTTTCCCAATTCTGCGATACGATTTAGTCTAACTCCTCAGGGAAAGTTCAGATCAGCGAATGGAGTGGTATTTTAGCTTCCCCGACCCAGGACACCACTAAGATGTAATGGGGATTGGAACCGAGCTCTGGGTCAAAAGTTAAGCATTTCTGGCTGAATATTCTTTTGCCATTTGGTAGGTAAGCTTTGGTCCAACTCTTCAGCGAAAGCTCAGATCAGCGAATGGAGTGGTTTTTTAGCTTCCCCGACGCAGGACACCACTAAGATGTGTACGTGGTTCGGTACCGTGCTCCTGGTTAAAAGTCACGTTTTCTGGCTGAATTGAGTTCCTTTTTCTATTGGGAGTTGAGCTTTGGTCTAAGTCCTCAGGGAACGCTCAGATCAGCGAATGGAATGGTTCTTTAGCTTCCCCGACCCAGGCCATCACTAAGATGTAATAGGGATCGGAACCGAGCTCTGGGTCAAAAATTACGTATTCTGGCTGAATAGAGTTCTTTTGCCATTTGGTAGGTAAGCTTTGGTCCAACTCTTCAGGGAAAGCTCAGATCAGCGAATGGAGTGATTTTTTAGCTTCCCCGACGCAGGACACCACTAAGATGTGTACGTGGTTTGGTACCGTGCTCCTGGTCAAAAGTCACGTTTTCTGGGTGGATTGAGTTCATTTGTCAATTGGGAGATGAGCTTTGGTCAGATCAGCGAATGGAATGGTTTTTTATCTTTCCTGTCATGGGACATAACAAATATGTTTTCCGTGCTCGAAACTGAGCTCTAGGTCAAAAGTAACGTTTTCTTGCTGAATTCAGGTTTTTTCCCAATTCTGCGATACGATTTAGTCTAACTCCTCAGGGAAAGTTCAGATCAGCGAATGGAGTGGTTTTTTAGCTTCCCCGACCCAGGACCTAACTAGGATGTGTATGTGGTTCGGTACGGAGACCTGGGTCAAAAATTACGTTTTCTGGCTGAATAGAGTTCCATTGCCATTTAGGAGGTCAGCTTTGGTCTAACTCCTCAGGGAAACCTCAGATCAGCGAATGGACTGATTTTTTTAGCTTCCCCGACCCAGAACTCCACTAAGATGTGTATGTGGTTGAAACGAGCTCTGGGTCAAAAGTTCCCTTTTCTGGCTTAATTGAGCTCCTTTGCCAATTGAGCTTTGGTCAGATTAGCGAATGGAGTGGTTTTTTAGCTTTCCTGTCATGGGACATAACCAATATGTGTTTCTTGTTCGAAACTGAGCTCTGGGTCAAAAGTTACGTTTTCTGGCTGAATTCAGGTTTTTTGCCAATTCTGGGATAGGATTTAGTCTAACTCCTCAGGGAAAGTTCAGATCAGCGAATGGAGTGTTTTTGTAACTTCCCCTACCCAGGACCCAACTAGGATGTGTATGTGGTTCGGTACGGAGCTCTGGGACAAAAGTCACGATTTCTGGCTGAATTCAGGTTTTTTGCCAATTCTGGGATACGATTTAGTCTAACTCCTCAGGGAAAGTTCAGAACAGCGAATGGAGTGGTTTTTCAGCTTCCCCGACCCAGGACCTAACTAGGATGTGTATGTGGTTCGGTACGGAGCCCTGGGTCAAAAGTCACGATTTCTGGCTGAATTGAGTTCCTTTGCCATTTGGGAGGTAAGCTTTGGTCTAACTCCTCAGGGAAAGCTCAGATCAGCGAATGGAATGGTTCTTTAGCTTCCCCGATTTAGGACACCACTAATATGTGTATGTTGTTCGAAACCGAGCTCTTGGTCAAAAATTTACGTTTTCTGTCTGAATAGAGTTCCGTTGCCATTTGGTAGATAAGCTTTGGTCGAACTCCTCAGGGAAAGCTCAGATCAGCGAATGGAGTGGTTGCTTATCTTCCCGACTCAGGACACAACTAAGATGTTTACGTGGTTCGGAACCGAAATCTGGGTCAAAAGGTCGGTTTTCTGGCTGAATTGAGTTCCTTTGTCAATTGGGAGTTGAGCTTTGGTCTAAGTCCTCAGGGAGCGCTCAGATCAGCGAATGGAATGGTTCTTTAGCTTCCCCGACCCAGGTCATCACTGCGATATAATGGGGATCGGAACCGAGCTCTGGGTCAAAAGTTACGTATTCTGGCTGAAAGTTACGTATTCTTGCCATTTGGTAGGTAAGCTTTGGTCCAACTCTTCAGGGAAAGCTCAGATCAGCGAATGGAGTGGTTTTTTAGCTTCCCCGACGCAGGACACCACTAAGATGTGTACGTGGTTCGGTACCGAGCTCCTGGACAAAAGTCACGTTTTCTGGCTGGATTGAGTTCATTTGTCAATTGGAATATTAGCTTTGGTTAGATCAGCGAATGGAGTGGGTTTTTAGCTTTCCTGTCATGGAACATAACCAATATGTGTTTCGTGTTCGAAACAGCTCTGTCAAAAGTTACGTTTTCTGGCTGAATAGACTTCCTTTGCCATTTGGGAGATAAGCTTTGGTCTAACTCCTCAGGGAAAGCTCAGATCAGCGAATGGAGTGGTTTTTTAGCTTCCCCGACCCAGTACCCAAGTAAGATGTGTATTTTGCTCGGTACCGAGCTCTGGGTCAAAAGTTCCCTTTTCTGGTTGAATTGAGTGCCAAGTGGGAGATGTGCTTTGGTCAGATCAGCGAATGGAATGGTTTTTTATCTTTCCTGTCATGGGACATAACAAATATGTTTTCCGTGCTCGAAACTGAGCTCTAGGTCAAAAGTAACGTTTTCTTGCTGAATTCAGGTTTTTTTTGACAATTCTGTGATACGATTTAGTCTAACTCCTCAGGGAAAGTTCAGATCAGCGAATGGAGTGGTTTTTTAGCTTCCCCGACCCAGGACACCACTAAGATGGGTATGTGGTTGAAACGAGCTCTGGGTCAAAAGTTCCCTTTTCTGACTGAATTGAGTTCCTTTGTCAATTGGGAGTTGAGCTTTGGTCTAAGTCCTCTGGGAACGCTCAGATCAGCGAATGGAATGGTTCTTTAGCTTCCCCGACCCAGGCCATCACTAAGATGTAATGGGGATCGGAACCGAGCTCTGGGTCAAAAGTTACGTATTCTGGCTGAATATTCTTTTGCCATTTGGTAGGTAAGCTTTGGTCCAACTCCTCAAGGCAAGCTCAGATCAGCGAATGGAGTGTTTTTTTAGCTTCCCCGACGAAGGACACCACTAAAATGTGTACGTGGTTCGGTACCGTGCTCCTGGTCAAAAGTCACGTTTTCTGGCTGGATTGAGTTCATTTGTCAATTGGAATATGAGCTTTGGTCAGATCAGCGAATGGAGTGGTTTTTTAGCTTTCCTGTCATGGAACATAACCAATATGTGTTTCTTGTTCGAAACAGCTCTGTCAAAAGTTACGTTTTCTGGCTGAATAGACTTCCTTTCCCATTTGGTAGGTAAGCTTTGGTCCAACTCCTCAGGGAAAGCTCAGATCAGCGAATGGAGTGGTTTTTTTAGCTTCCCCGACGCAGGACACCACTAAGATATGTACGTGGTTCAGTACCGAGCTCTGGGTCAAAAGTTCCGTTTTCTGGCTGAATTGAGTTCTTATCAATTGGGAGATGAGCTTTGGTCTAAGTCAGCTCTGGGTCAAAAGTCACGTTTTCTGGCTGAATTGAGTTCTTATCAATTGGGAGATGAGCTTTGGTCTATGTCCTCAGGGAAAGTTCAGATCAGCGAATACCCAAGTAAGATGTTTATGTGGTTCGGTACCGAGCTCTGGGTCAAAAGTTCCCTTTTCTGGTTGAATTGAGTGCCAAGTGGGAGATGTGCTTTGGTCAGATCAGCGAATGGAATGGTTTTTTATCTTTCCTGTCATGGGACATAACAAATATGTTTTCCGTGCCCGAAACTGAGCTCTAGGTCAAAAGTAACGTTTTCTTGCTGAATTCAGGTTTTTTTTTGACAATTCTGTGATACGATTTAGTATAACTCCTCAGGGAAAGTTGAGATCAGCGAATGGAGTGGTTTTTTAGCTTCCCCGACCCAGGACACCACTAAGATGGGTATGTGGTTGAAACGAGCTCTGGGTCAAAAGTTCCCTTTTCTGGCTGAATTGAGTTCCTTTGTCAATTGGGAGTCTAAGTCCTCTGGGAACGCTCAGATCAGCGAATGGAATGGTTCTTTAGCTTCCCCGACAAAGGCCATCACTAAGATGTAATGGGGATCGGAACCGAGCTCTGGGTCAAAAGTTACGTATTCTGGATGAATATTCTTTTGCCATTTGGTAGGTAAGCTTTGGTCCAACTCCTCAGGGGAAGCTCAGATCAGCGAATGGAGTGGTTTTTTAGCTTCCCCGACCCAGTACCCAACTAAGATGTGTACGTGGTTCGGTACCGATCTCCTGGTCAAAAGTCACGTTTTCTGGGTGGATTGAGTTCATTTGTCAATTGGAATATGAGCTTTGGTCAGATCAGCGAATGGAGTGGTTTTTTAGCTTTCCTGTCATGGAACATAACCAATATGTGTTTCGTGTTCGAAAGAGCTCTGTCAAAAGTTACGTTTTCTGGCTGAATAGACTTCCTTTGCCATTTGGGAGATAAGCTTTGGTCTAACTCCTCAGGGAAAGCTCAGATCAGCGAATGGAGTGGTTTTTTAGCTTCCCCGACCCAGTACCCAAGTAAGATGTGTATTTTGCTCGGTACCGAGCTCTGGGTCAAAAGTTCCCTTTTCTGGTTGAATTGAGTGCCAAGTGGGAGATGTGCTTTGGTCAGATCAGCGAATGGAATGGTTTTTTATCTTTCCTGTCATGGGACATAACAAATATGTTTTCCGTGCTCGAAACTGAGCTCTAGGTCAAAAGTAACGTTTTCTTGCTGAATTCAGGTTTTTTTTGACAATTCTGTGATACGATTTAGTCTAACTCCTCAGGGAAAGTTCAGATCAGCGAATGGAGTGGTTTTTTAGCTTCCCCGACCCAGGACACCACTAAGATGGGTATGTGGTTGAAACGAGCTCTGGGTCAAAAGTTCCCTTTTCTGACTGAATTGAGTTCCTTTGTCAATTGGGAGTTGAGCTTTGGTCTAAGTCCTCTGGGAACGCTCAGATCAGCGAATGGAATGGTTCTTTAGCTTCCCCGACCCAGGCCATCACTAAGATGTAATGGGGATCGGAACCGAGCTCTGGGTCAAAAGTTACGTATTCTGGCTGAATATTCTTTTGCCATTTGGTAGGTAAGCTTTGGTCCAACTCCTCAAGGCAAGCTCAGATCAGCGAATGGAGTGTTTTTTTAGCTTCCCCGACGAAGGACACCACTAAGATGTGTACGTGGTTCGGTACCGTGCTCCTGGTCAAAAGTCACGTTTTCTGGCTGGATTGAGTTCATTTGTCAATTGGAATATGAGCTTTGGTCAGATCAGCGAATGGAGTGGTTTTTTAGCTTTCCTGTCATGGAACATAACCAATATGTGTTTCTTGTTCGAAACAGCTCTGTCAAAAGTTACGTTTTCTGGCTGAATAGACTTCCTTTCCCATTTGGTAGGTAAGCTTTGGTCCAACTCCTCAGGGAAAGCTCAGATCAGCGAATGGAGTGGTTTTTTTAGCTTCCCCGAAGCAGGACACCACTAAGATATGTACGTGGTTCAGTACCGAGCTCTGGGTCAAAAGTTCCGTTTTCTGGCTGAATTGAGTTCTTATCAATTGGGAGATGAGCTTTGGTCTAAGTCAGCTCTGGGTCAAAAGTCACGTTTTCTGGCTGAATTGAGTTCTTATCAATTGGGAGATGAGCTTTGGTCTATGTCCTCAGGGAAAGTTCAGATCAGCGAATACCCAAGTAAGATGTTTATGTGGTTCGGTACCGAGCTCTGGGTCAAAAGTTCCCTTTTCTGGTTGAATTGAGTGCCAAGTGGGAGATGTGCTTTGGTCAGATCAGCGAATGGAATGGTTTTTTATCTTTCCTGTCATGGGACATAACAAATATGTTTTCCGTGCCCGAAACTGAGCTCTAGGTCAAAAGTAACGTTTTCTTGCTGAATTCAGGTTTTTTTTTGACAATTCTGTGATACGATTTAGTATAACTCCTCAGGGAAAGTTCAGATCAGCGAATGGAGTGGTTTTTTAGCTTCCCCGACCCAGGACACCACTAAGATGGGTATGTGGTTGAAACGAGCTCTGGGTCAAAAGTTCCCTTTTCTGGCTGAATTGAGTTCCTTTGTCAATTGGGAGTCTAAGTCCTCTGGGAACGCTCAGATCAGCGAATGGAATGGTTCTTTAGCTTCCCCGACAAAGGCCATCACTAAGATGTAATGGGGATCGGAACCGAGATCTGGGTCAAAAGTTACGTATTCTGGCTGAATATTCTTTTGCCATTTGGTAGGTAAGCTTTGGTCCAACTCCTCAGGGGAAGCTCAGATCAGCGAATGGAGTGTTTTTTTAGCTTCCCCGACCCAGTACCCAACTAAGATGTGTACGTGGTTCGGTACCGATCTCCTGGTCAAAAGTCACGTTTTCTGGGTGGATTGAGTTCATTTGTCAATTGGAATATGAGCTTTGGTCAGATCAGCGAATGGAGTGGTTTTTTAGCTTTCCTGTCATGGAACATAACCAATATGTGTTTCGTGTTCGAAAGAGCTCTGTCAAAAGTTACGTTTTCTGGCTGAATTGAGTTCCTTTGTCAATTGGGAGTTGAGCTTTGGTCTAAGTCCTCAGGGAACGCTCAGATCAGCGAATGGAATGGTTCTTTAGCTTCCCCGACCCAGGTCATCACTGCGATGTAATGGGGATCGGAACCGAGCTCTGGGTCAAAAGTTACGTATTCTGGCTGAAAGTTACGTATTCTTGCCATTTGGTAGGTAAGCTTTGGTCCAACTCTTCAGGGAAAGCTCAGATCAGCTAATGGAGTGGTTTTTTAGCTTCCCCGACGCAGGACACCACTAAGATGTGTACGTGGTTCGGTACCGTGCTCCTGGTCAAAAGTCACGTTTTCTGGCTGAATTGAGTTCCTTTTTCTATTGGGAGTTGAGCTTTGGTCTAAGTCCTCAGGGAACGCTCAGATCAGCGAATGGAATGGTTCTTTAGCTTCCCCGACCCAGGCCATCACTAAGATGTAATAGGGATCGGAACCGAGCTCTGGGTCAAAAGTTACGTATTCTGGCTGAATAGAGTTCTTTTGCCATTTGGTAGGTAAGCTTTGGTCCAACTCTTCAGGGAAAGCTCAGATCAGCGAATGGAGTGATTTTTTAGCTTCCCCGACGCAGGACACCACTAAGATGTGTACGTGGTTTGGTACCGTGCTCCTGGTCAAAAGTCACGTTTTCTGGCTGGATTGAGTTCATTTGTCAATTGGGAGATGAGCTTTGGTCAGATCAGCGAATGGAATGGTTCTTTAGCTTCCCCGATTTAGGACACCACTAATATGTGTATGTTGTTCGAAACAGAGCTCTTGGTCAAAAATTTACGTTTTCTTTCTGAATAGAGTTCCTTTGCCATTTGGTAGATAAGCTTTGGTCTAACTCCTCAGGGAAAGTTCAGATCAGCGAATGGAGTGGTTCTTTAGCTTCCCCAACCCAGTACCCAACTAAGATGTGTATGTGGTTGAAAAGAGCTCTGGGTCAAAAGTTCCCTTTTCTCGCTGAATTGAGTGCCAATTGGGAGATGTGCTTTGGTCAGATCAGCGAATGGAATGGTTTTTTATCTTTCCTGTCATGGGACATAACAAATATGTTTTCCGTGCTCGAAACTGAGCTCTAGGTCAAAAGTAACGTTTTCTTGCTGAATTCAGGTTTTTTCCCAATTCTGCGATACGATTTAGTCTAACTCCTCAGGGAAAGTTCAGATCAGAGAATGGAGTGGTTTTTTTAGCTTCCCCGACCCAGTACCCAACTAAGATGTGTATGTGGTTCGGTACCGATCTCTGGGTCAAAAGTTCCCTTTTCTGGCTGAATTGAGTTCCTTTGTCAATTGGGAGTTGAGCTTTGGTCTAAGTCCTCAGGGAACGCTCAGATCAGCGAATGGAATGGTTCTTTAGCTTCCCCGACCCAGGCCATCACTAAGATGTAATGGGGATCGGAACCGAGCTCTGGGTCAAAAGTTACGTATTCTGGCTGAATAGAGTTCTTTTGCCATTTGGTAGGTAAGCTTTGGCCCAACTCTTCAGGGAAAGCTCAGATCAGCGAATGGAGTGGTTTTTTAGCTTCCCCGACGCAGGACACCACTAAGATGTGTACGTGGTTCGGTACCGAGCTCCTGGACAAAAGTCACGTTTTCTGGCTGGATTGAGTTCATTTGTCAATTGGAATATTAGCTTTGGTCAGATCAGCGAATGGAGTGTGTTTTTAGCTTTCCTGTCATGGAACATAACCAATATGTGTTTCGTGTTCGAAACAGCTCTGTCAAAAGTTACGTTTTCTGGCTGTATAGACTTCCTTTGCCATTTGGGAGATAAGCTTTGGTCTAACTCCTCAGGGAAAGCTCAGATCAGCGAATGGAGTGGTTTTTTAGCTTCCCCGACCCAGTACCCAACTAAGATGAGTATGTGGTTCGGTACCGAGCTCTGGGTCAAAAGTTCCCTTTTCTGGCTGAATTGAGTTCCTTTGTCAATTGGGAGTTGAGCTTTGGTCTAAGTCCTCAGGGAACGCTCAGATCAGCGAATGGAATGGTTCTTTAGCTTCCCCGACCCAGGTCATCACTGAGATGTAATGGGGATCGGAACCGAGCTCTGGGTCAAAAGTTACGTATTCTGGCTGAATATTCTTTTGCCATTTGGTAGGTAAGCTTTGGTCCAACTCCTCAGGGAAAGCTCAGATCAGCGAATGGAGTGGTTTTTTAGCTTCCCCGACTCAGGACACCACTAAGATGTGTACGTGGTTCGGTACCGAGCTCCTGGACAAAAGTCACGTTTTCTGGCTGAATTGAGTTCCTTTGTCAATTGGAATATGAGCTTTGGTCAGATCAGCGAATGGAGTGGTTTTTTATCTTTCCTGTCATGGAACATAACCAATATGTGTTTCGTGTTCGAAACAGCTCTGTCAAAAGTTACGTTTTCTGGCTGAATAGACTTCCTTTGCCATTTGGGAGATAAGCTTTGGTCTAACTCCTCAGGGAAAGCTCAGTTCAGCGAATGGAGTGGTTTTTTAGCTTCCCCGACCAAGGACACCACTAAGATATGTATGGGGTTGAAAAGAGCTCTGGGTCAAAAGTTCCCTTTTCTAGCTGAATTGAGTTCGTTTGCCAATTGGGAGATGTGCTTTGACAGATCAGCGAATGGAATGGTTTTTTATCTTTCCTGTCATGGGACATAACAAATATGTTTTCCGTGTTCGAAACTGAGCTCTAGGGCAAAAGTAAGGTTTTCTTGCTGAATTCAGATTTTTTCCCAATTCTGCGATACGATTTAGTCTAACTCCTCAGGGAAAGTTCAGATCAGCGAATGGAGTGGTTTTTTAGCTTTCCCGACCCAGGACACCACTCAGATATGTATGTGGTTGAAACGAGCTCTGGGTCAAAAGTTCCCTTTTCTGGCCGAATTGAGTTCGTTTGCCAATTGGGAGATGTCCTTTGGTCAGATCAGCGAATGGAATGGTTTTTTATCTTTCCTGTCATGGGACATAACAAATATGTTTTTCGTGTTCGAAACTGAGCTCTAGGTCAAAAGTAACGTTTTCTTGCTGAATTCAGGTTTTTTTGCCAATTCTGCGATACGATTTAGTCTAACTCCTCAGGGAAATTTCAGATCAGCGAATGGAGTGGTATTTTAGCTTCCCCGACCCAGGACACCACTAAGATGTAATGGGGATTGGAACCGAGCTCTGGGTCAAAAGTTACGTATTCTGGCTGAATATTCTTTTGCCATTTGGTAGGTAAGCTTTGGTCCAACTCCTCAGGGAAAGCTCAGATCAGCGAATGGAGTGGTTTTTTAGCTTCCCCGACGCAGGACACCACTAAGATGTGTACGTGGTTCGGTACCGTGCTCCTGGTCAAAAGTCACGTTTTCTGGCTGAATTGAGTTCCTTTGTCAATTAGGAGTTGAGCTTTGGTCTAAGTCCTCAGGGAACGCTCAGATCAGCGAATGGAATGGTTCTTTAGCTTCCCCGACCCAGGCCATCACTAAGATGTAATGGGGATCGGAACCGAGCTCTGGGTCAAAAGTTACGTATTCTGGCTGAATAGAGTTCTTTTGCCATTTGGTAGGTAAGCTTTGGCCCAACTCTTCAGGGAAAGCTCAGATCAGCGAATGGAGTGGTTTTTTAGCTTCCCCGACGCAGGACACCACTAAGATGTTTACGTGGTTCGGTACCGAGCTCCTGGACAAAAGTCACGTTTTCTGGCTGGATTGAGTTCATTTGTCAATTGGAATATGAGCTTTGGTCAGATCAGCGAATGGAGTGGTTTTTTAGCTTCCCCGACCGAGTACTCGACTAAGATGTGTATGTGGCTGAAACGAGCTCTGGGCCAAAAGTTCCCTTTTCTGGCTGTATTGAATTCCTTTGCCAATTGGGAGATGAGCTTTGGTCAGATCAGCGAATGGAGTGGTTTTTTCGCTTTCCTGTCATGGGACATAACCAATATGTGTTTCGTGTTCGAAACTGAGCTCTGGGACAAAGATAACGTTTTCTGGCTGAATTCAGGTTTTTTGCCAATTCTTGGATACGATTTAGTCTAACTCCTCAGGGAAAATTCAGGTCAGCGAATGGTTCTTTAGCTTCCCCGACCCAGGACTCCACTAATATATGTATGTTGTTCGAAACCGAGCTCTGGGTCAAAAATTACGTTTTCTGGCTGAATAGAGTGCCATTTGTGAGGTAAGCTTTGGTCTAACTCCTCAGGGAAACCTCAGGTCAGCGAATGGAGTGGTTTTTTAGCTTTCCTGTCGTGTTCGAAACTGAGCTCTGGGTCAAAAGTAACGTTTTCTGGCTGAATTCAGGTTCTTTGCCAATTCTGGGATACGATTTAGTCTAACTCCTCAGGGAAAGTTCAGATTAGCGAATGGAGTGGTATTTTAGCTTCCCCGACCCAGGACCCTACTAAGATGTAATGTGGTTGGGAACGGAGCTCTGGGTCAAAAGTTAGGTTTTCTGGCTGAATAGAGTTCCTTTGCCATTTGGGAGGTAAGCTTTTGTCTAACCCGTCAGGGAAAGTTCAGATGAGCGAATGGAATTGTTATTTAGCTTCCCCGATATAGGACACCACTAATATGTGTATGATGTTCGAAACCGAGCTCTGGGTCAAAAATTACGTTTTCTGGCTGAATAGAGTTCCTTTGACATTTGGGAGGTAAACTTTGGTCTAACTCCTCAGGGAAACCTCAGATCAGCAAATGGAGTGGTTTTTTTAGCTTTCCTGTCGTATTCGAAACTGAGCTCTGGGTGAAAAGTAACGTTTTCTGGCTGAATTCAGTTTTTTTTGCCAATTCTGCGATACGATTTAGTCTAACTCCTCAGGGAAATTTCAGATCAGCGAATGGAGTGGTATTTTAGCTTCCCCGACCCAGGACACCACTAAGATGTAATGGGGATTGGAACCGAGCTCTGGGTCAAAAGTTACGTATTCTGGCTGAATATTCTTTTGCCATTTGGTAGGTAAGCTTTGGTCCAACTCCTCAGGGAAAGCTCAGATCAGCGAATGGAGTGGTTTTTTAGCTTCCCCGACGCAGGACACCACTAAGATGTGTACGTGGTTCGGTACCGTGCTGCTGGTCAAAAGTCACGTTTTCTGGCTGAATTGAGTTCCTTTGTCAATTAGGAGTTGAGCTTTGGTCTAAGTCCTCAGGGAACGCTCAGATCAGCGAATGGAATGGTTCTTTAGCTTCCCCGACCCAGGCCATCACTAAGATGTAATGGGGATCGGAACCGAGCTCTGGGTCAAAAGTTACGTATTCTGGCTGAATAGAGTTCTTTTGCCATTTGGTAGGTAAGCTTTGGCCCAACTCTTCAGGGAAAGCTCAGATCAGCGAATGGAGTGGTTTTTTAGCTTCCCCGACGCAGGACACCACTAAGATGTTTACGTGGTTCGGTACCGAGCTCCTGGACAAAAGTCACGTTTTCTGGCTGGATTGAGTTCATTTGTCAATTGGAATATGAGCTTTGGTCAGATCAGCGAATGGAGTGGTTTTTTAGCTTCCCCGACCGAGTACTCGACTAAGATGTGTATGTGGCTGAAACGAGCTCTGGGCCAAAAGTTCCCTTTTCTGGCTGTATTGAATTCCTTTGCCAATTGGGAGATGAGCTTTGGTCAGATCAGCGAATGGAGTGGTTTTTTCGCTTTCCTGTCATGGGACATAACCAATATGTGTTTCGTGTTCGAAACTGAGCTCTGGGACAAAGATAACGTTTTCTGGCTGAATTCAGGTTTTTTGCCAATTCTTGGATACGATTTAGTCTAACTCCTCAGGGAAAATTCAGGTCAGCGAATGGTTCTTTAGCTTCCCCGACCCAGGACTCCACTAATATATGTATGTTGTTCGAAACCGAGCTCTGGGTCAAAAATTACGTTTTCTGGCTGAATAGAGTGCCATTTGTGAGGTAAGCTTTGGTCTAACTCCTCAGGGAAACCTCAGGTCAGCGAATGGAGTGGTTTTTTAGCTTTCCTGTCGTGTTCGAAACTGAGCTCTGGGTCAAAAGTAACGTTTTCTGGCTGAATTCAGGTTCTTTGCCAATTCTGGGATACGATTTAGTCTAACTCCTCAGGGAAAGTTCAGATTAGCGAATGGAGTGGTATTTTAGCTTCCCCGACCCAGGACCCTACTAAGATGTAATGTGGTTGGGAACGGAGCTCTGGGTCAAAAGTTAGGTTTTCTGGCTGAATAGAGTTCCTTTGCCATTTGGGAGGTAAGCTTTTGTCTAACCCGTCAGGGAAAGTTCAGATGAGCGAATGGAATTGTTATTTAGCTTCCCCGATATAGGACACCACTAATATGTGTATGATGTTCGAAACCGAGCTCTGGGTCAAAAATTACGTTTTCTGGCTGAATAGAGTTCCTTTGACATTTGGGAGGTAAACTTTGGTCTAACTCCTCAGGGAAACCTCAGATCAGCAAATGGAGTGGTTTTTTTAGCTTTCCTGTCGTGTTCGAAACTGAGCTCTGGGTGAAAAGTAACGTTTTCTGGCTGAATTCAGGTTTTTTGCCAATTCTTGGATACGATTTAGTCTAACTCCTCAGGGAAAATTCAGTTCAGCGAATGGAGTGGTTTTGTAGCTTCCCTGACCCAGGACCCAACTAAGATGTGTATGTGGTTTTGTACCGAGCTGTGGGTCAAAAGTTACGTTTTCTGGCTGAATTCAGGTTTTTTACCAATTCTGGGATACGATTTAGTCTAACTTCTCAGGGAAAGTTGAGATCAGCGAATTGAGTGGTTTTTTAGCTTCCCCGACCTGGGACCCAACTAAGATGTGTATGTGGTTCGGTACCGAGCTCTGGGTCGAAAGTCACGATTTCTGGCTGAATTGAGTTCCTTTGTCAATTGGGAGATGAGCTTTGGTCTAACTCCTCAGGGAAAGCTCAGATCAGCGAATGGAATGGTTCTTTAGCTTCCCCGACCCAGGACACCACTAAGATGTGTATGTCGTTGAAATGAGCTCTGGGTCAAATGTTCCCTTTTCTGGCTGAATTGAGTTCCTTTGCCAATTGGGAGTTGAGCTTTGGTCTAACTCCTCAGGGAAAGTTCAGATGAGCGAATGGAATTGTTCTTTAGCTTCCCCGATATAGGACACCACTAATATGTGTATGTTGTTCGAAACTGAGCTCTGGGTCAATAATTACGTTTTCTGGCTGAATAGAGTTCCTTTGCCATTTGGGAGGTAAGCTTTGGTCTAACTCCTCAGGGAAACCTCAGATCAGCGAACGGAGTGATTTTTTAGCTTCCCCGACCCAGGAGTCCACTAAGATGTGTATGTGGTTGAAACGAGCTCTGGGTCAAAAGTTCCCTTTTCTGGCTTAATTGAGTTCCTTTGCCAATTGGGAGATGAGCTTTGGTCAGATTAGCGAATGGAGTGGTTTTTTAGCTTTCCTGTCATGGGACATAACCAATATGTGATCAAAATCGCCACACGCTTGGCAAGCGACTCACACTTATGATAGTCGCAGCGTCCCGGCGGGGTCATGCAATCCCCTTTTACGACCTTCTGACACGCCACGTTAATGGGGAAGCCAGATTCAGTTAACAACTGTGAGACTCACTTAACAACTGCGGTGATTCTTTAAGCAACTGTGGGAAGAAAAGTCGTAAAAAGGGGCAAGGCTCCTGTTAAATTCGGGCAACGAGAGAACAGACTCCGGACACGTACTGGCGGACCAGAGAGGAGACTTGCCGCGATATATGTTAATATCTAACACCCCTCCCCTCTTAGATGGAGCATTCCGGTTAGTTACATAGTCTTTCAAATAAGTGGGTGTTTGTCTCACCCGGGTGGAACGCCGTAGTTCGGGTTGAATGGGAGTGGTTGCAGGATCGGTTTCGCCTGTTCCTTCAGGTTCACGTTCGGGGGTCTGCAGGCTTTCATCGCTTTGGCGCAGTTCTGGTTCGCGTTCGACCCCTGGTTCTATCCTGGGCTCAATGGTGACGTGTTCCTCCGTGTTAGGGCTCTCGGATGGCTGACTTTGTGCTGGCATATAGTATTCGTTCTCAGCTCGTAGGTTTGAGTGTGCCAGGCGACCCCGTAGTTGATCTATGTGCCTTTTCCAATTCCGTCCATCTTCAAGTTCCAGCAAATATGAACGTGGACCCGTGATGCCTATTACCTTTGCCGGCATCCACAATGTTCCCCCTGCATAGTTGTGGGCGTATACTGAATCCCCTATACTAAAATTCCGAATTTTGCTTGTAGAGTCTGGGGGCGATGTGGCAGAGTAATTTGGGTGAAGACGGTCCAGGTGAGACCGTAGACGGCGGCCCATGAGTAGTTCAGCGGGGCTCCTACCCGTCGTTGCGCTGGGGGTAATATGCTGAATTAAGAGGTAATGATCAATGCGTGTTTGCCAATCACCTGGACCCATCCTAGCGAGGGCCTCTTTTGCGGATCGCACCATTCTCTCCGCCTGTCCGTTCGATGCCGGATGGAATGGCGCGACGAGGGCATGCCGAATTCCCTGACCAGCTAAGTACGTTTCAAATTGCATGGCCGTGAACTGGGACCCGTTATCGGAGACCAGGAGGTCGGTCAGGCCATGAGTGGCGAAAAGTCGCCGTAGTACCTTAATGACTGCCTCTGCCGTGGTTGAAGTCATTAGGACTACTTCTAGCCATTTGGAGTATGCATCCACAACTATAAGAAAGGTCTGACCTTGGACTGGCCCTGTGAAATCGATGTGTATTCGCGACCAGGGTGCTTTAGGCTTCTCCCATTCTGTGGCGGGTGCTTCAGGGGGTGCTGGTCTAGATTCTTGGCACGGATCACAAGTGGCCACCCATTCCTCTATCTCTTTGTCCATGTTTGGCCACCAAACGTAACTTCTTGCTAACGCCTTCATCCTAACGATCCCCGGATGCCCAACATGTAACGCTTCTAACACATTTCTTCGTAACGCGTAAGGAATAACAACTCGATCCCCCCACAATAAACAACCTTGTAACACTGAAAGTCCATCCCGTTTTGCCCAAAACAGTTTGAATTCCGGGCCCACGTTTCCCTTCGGCCACCCCCTCCAAACCCAGGTTTGAACTTGCTTTATTACATTGTCCCTAGAAGAGAATCTGGCAACGTCGCAGGAAGAAACCGGTCCTGAGTCCAAACAGTCAATTAACAGAACCGGTACCTCGGGAGTGGGGTCTGGCAAAAGATCCGGGAGTGGGCAACAGCTGAGTGCGTCTGCATGTCCTAGAGTGGAGCCCGGTCAATGTATCAGCTTGTATGAGTACGCAGCCAGGAAAACAGTCCACCTGGTCATGCGTGGAGAAAGGGAGACTGGTATGGGGCGGTTTCCCGCCAAAAGTCCCAACAGCGGTTTATTATCTGTAATTAGTTCGAAATTGCGGCCATAGAGGTATTCGTGGAAACATTTAACTCCAGCCACAGCAGCTCACGCTTCCCTGTCCATCTGGCTGTAATTCCTCTTGGCCGATGAAAGAGTCCTGGAGTAGAAGGCGATGGGTGCTTCGTTCCCGTTTGGCATCCTGTGGCTGAGGACTGCGCCGACGCCGAATGGGGATGCATCGCAGGTCAAGACTAGTGGTAGCGTCTGGCTGTATTGCACCAGCAGCGAGTCGGTGGTGAGCAGGCGCTTGACTGCGGCAAAAGCTGCTGCTTCGGATCGTCCCCATCTCCATGTTGCGTTCTTTTGGAGTAGTCTATGTAATGGCTCAGCAACGGTCGCCTTCTGTCTCAGAAAAACGCTGTAGAAGTTAAGTAGTCCGAGGAAGGCCTGCAACTCGGTCTGATTTCGTGGTGTGGGGGCGTCCTGGATCGCCTTAATTTTCTTTGAAGTGGGGTGTATTCCCTGACCATCGATTCCATATCCCAGGAATTCTACACTAGGCACGTTAATTTGGCATTTCTCTTTTTTGAGGCGGAGACCCTTCTCTCTGATTCTGGCCAAAACAGTTCTGACTCTTTTTAATAGTTGCTCCTCGTTTGCAGCGGACACCAAGATGTCGTCGAAATAGGGGACGACTCCCGGTATCCCTTGCAAAAGCCGTTCCATGACGCTCTGGAACAGACCTGGGGCAATACTCACACCGAATTGTAGCCGGTTGCATTTGAATGCTCCTCTGTGCGTCACTATAGTTTGGGCCTCCGCTGTGGTGCTATCCACGGGCAATTGCTGGTAAGCTTGTGCCATGTCTAGTTTAGCAAATAATTTTCCTGGCCCCAACGAGTGCAATAAGTGTTGTACTACTGGCACAGGATATGCGCTTTGTTGTAGCGCGACATTAATTGTGCATTTATAGTCCGCGCAGATGCGGACTGACCCGTCTGGTTTAACTGGGGTCACAATGGGAGTTTCCCAGCGCACGTGATCCACCGGCTCAAGGATTCCTTGCTCTACTAATTTATCGATCTCTTTATCAATTTTTGGGCGGAGTGCAAAAGGCACTCGTCTCGGTTTAAGTCGGATTGGCGCCACTTTTTGGTCTAAATTGAATGAGATAGGTTTACCCACATACTTACCAAGACCGGGGCTGAACACATCCTCGAACTCCTTAAAAATCTGTTCAGCGCTGCTGTTCTCCACGGCGTTGATCCCGGTGACTTCTAACCCCAGGGCTTCAAACCAATCTAGTCCTAGAAGGTTCTGTAGCGGCGTGCTGGCGATGGTCACGGGCAGCTGGGCTACGATGTCCTTGAAACGAATTTGGAACGTGCCTTGGCCCACGATGGGGACTCGGTTCCCCTGGTAGTCTCGTAGCAGGATGTCTGGTGCACGTAGTTGGCTCTTTTTGAGGCTAGGGATAGCCTTTTTCATGGAGGCCCATGAAATGATAGTCAGGGACGATCCTGTGTCAACTTCCAGCTCGCATGGAGAGCCCTCCAAGAGGACTGTGACTTTCAGCTTTTTAGGCCGCTTGGTGCGGACCTGACTTATTGTGGTGAGATAGGTTCGCAATTCCTCTCTCTGAGTCAACTCTATCTCTGCATCGGTATCCTGGCAATACTCTTGTTGAGCGTCTTGGTAGAACGCTCTCTCAGCTCTTTGTGTGTAATCTCTCTGGGAATACGCCCTTTTAGCTCTTTGGGAATTGTCTCTCTGGGTAAACTCTCGTGTGTTTCTCTCTGGGCGCCCTTTCTGATTTCGCCAAGTCCCTGGGTTGGACGTCTGTTGGCGGTACATTGGCGGCTGCCGTGAGGAGGCAGGGACTTCGCTCCGGCACACTCGTGCGATGTGCCCAAGTTTGTCGCAGTGCGAACAAACAACGTTCCTGAACCGACAGGTAGACCGGAGGTGGTTCCCTCCGCAGCTTGCGCAGGGTGGCAAACGGAATCCGGATCTCCCCCCAGCCCTCATGTGACTGCTTCGCATCAGGTGACTTTCCTCGAACTCGGGATCCTCGAAGTCTGGATTTGTGTCCTCGTAGTGGACTCTGGTGTGTCTGGGTGCTGGCTGGCTTGTGTTGAACCCGCGTTGTATGGTTTCTGATGATCTTTCCGCTGATTCTGAAGCTCTTGCTTCATCGAGTGCAATCTGCAGGCTTAAGTTGGGTTTGGCCAACAACCGTTTCTGTAGGGAAATGTCTCTCAACCCGCATATGAGTCGATTCAGGATTTGCTCGTCCAGGTCCCTGAATCCACAATGTGTGGCTGCTTTCTGTAGAGCTGCAACGTACTGGTTGATAGATTCTCCCGCCTTCTGGTTCCTCGTGTTGAATCCTTGGCGGCAAACGTGGCGGGAAGGTTTTGGCGCGTAATGAGTTTGCAGCGTTTGTTGCAGGGCCGTCCATGTTACTGCCTGAATGGGGGTTGGTTCTGAGAGATCCCTGGCCGTCTCGAAAACTTCTCGGCCGCAGTAGCTCAGGAATATATTTTTCTTTCGAGAGTCCGGTATTCCTGTGTACTCGTTTGCTTCGAGAAAACACTCGAACCTGAGAATGTAGGATTCCCAATGATCAGCGATTGGGTCGAATGGAGCTGGAGGAGTGTGCATCACCATTTTGTCTGCGTTTGAATTTGCCGCGCTGAGATGGCTGCCGGAATTTCCGCCGAATCCCTAGGCTGGATCGAATCCTTGGATTCTGGAGGTAGCCTCTTCGTCCTATCTGTCTCTTGATCCCCACCTTCGTCGCCAATGTTAAATTCGGGCAACGAGAGAACAGACTCCGGACACGTAGTGAATAAACAGCTCTTTATTAGTAGTAGTAGTGATCCAGCTTGCTCTGTGGTCTGAGGGTTCCCCTTTTATAGGGATCGGGTACGCCTCTCGACCAATCAGAGTGATACCTGTTCCCCGCCGTACCGGCGGACCAGAGAGGAGACTTGCCGCGATATATGTTAATATCTAACACCTCCCTTAAGCAATGTCTCGCTTAGCAACAGAGATGTTGGCCTCAAATGTGGTCATACGTCGAGGGCTACCTGTAGTTTTTTTTCTTTCTGTCTTTTCCAATAGCCCCCCTCTAACCTTCGTCATTCCAATTCAAAACAATTCTTACTTAATTTTTCTAGTATTTCTTCATCGGTCATTTTAGTTTTTTTCTTCTGTTTTTCGGCATTTCTCGCCAGCGTGTCGGGTGGTGTGATGCTGTTCTCAGAAGGAGAGTTGGTGGGGGAGGTGGTCACATCCCTGGTTGGGGCTGGCAGAAGAGGTTCAATCACGGAGCGGGTGTAAATCTCTATTTTTGGGAAGGAGAGACACACACACAGAGAGAAATAGAGACAAACACAGAGAGAGCCAGAGAGAAACAGAGCCAGAGATAGAGAAACAGAGAGAAACAGAGAGAAACACAGAGAGAGAGAAACACAGAGAGAGAGAAACAGAGAGAGAGAGAAACACACAGAGAGAGAAACACACACAGAGAGAAACACAGAGAGAGAAACAGAGAGAGAGAAACACCCAGAGAGAGAAACACCCAGAGAGAGAAACACAGAGAGAGAGAAACAGAGAGAGAGAGAAACAGAGAGAGAGAAAGAGGTAGAGAGAAACAGAGACAGAGAGAGAGACAGGGAGAGAGAAAGAGACAGAGAAACAGAGAGAGATAGAGAGAAAAAGAGAGAGAAAAAGAGAGAGCCAGAGAGAGACAGAGAAACAGAGAGAGAGAGACAGAGAGAGACAGAGAAACAGAGAGAGTGAGACAGAAAGAGAAAGAGACAGAGAGAGACAGAGAGAGACAGAGAAACAGAGAGAGCGAGACAGAAAGAGAAAGAAAGAGAGAGAAAAGAGAGAAAGAGAGAGACAGGGAAAGAGAAAGAGACAGAGAGAAAGAGAGACAGAGAGAAAGAAACACAGAGAGAGAAACAGAGAAACACACAGAGAGACAGCGAGAGAAAGAGAGAAACAGAGAAGCAGAAACAGAGAGAAAGAGACAGAGACAGAGAAACAGAGCGAGAGAGAGAGAAAACAGAGAGAAGAGAGAGAGAAGAGAGAGAGAGAGAAATGGGCATTAAACAAATGACACAAAGATCAAGGTAGAATTGCTGGGATCTGCCAATGCCCTCAAAAGGTGATCCCACTTAGCAGAGCGCAAACCAAGTGCTAAAAATGAAATTTTCAGCCACTGTTTTATCATTGGTACCAAGTGGAGCTTCCAGCAACAGTAGCAGTCTACCTTCAGTAGCTGGGACTGGTAAAAAAACAACAAGGTTTATTGCTACTTCTATCTTAAAAGGGGGTATATGTTCTTCTAACCCCAGTATAGGCAGTCCTCGACTTACGACATTTGATTTAGTGTTTGAAGTTACGACAGCAACTGAAAGAGGCGACTATCACACTTATGACCGTTGCAGAATCCCCACAGTTACATCATCAAAATTTGGACGCTTGGCAATGACTCATGACGGTTGCAGTGTCCCGGGGTCATACCTTTTGCAATCGTGTGACAAGCAAAGGGGAAGACCGATTCACTTAACAACCGTAGTTCCTAACTGCAGCCCAACAATTGTGGCAAGGAAGGTCGTAAAATGGGGCAAAATTCACTTATCTTGCTTATTAACAGAAATTTTGGGCTCAACTGTGGTCAGAAATCAAGGAAAACCTGCAATTCCCAGGCCTACTTCCTTCTTTTTTTCAGAAACTTTTTCAATTTTTCATTATCTCTCAATTTTGAGAATAATGTTGCACCTTTTTTCCCCTTTCCCTAGTTTCCCCATAATAAAATACACGTAGTCCTCGACTTACGACCACAGTTGAGCCCAAAATTTATGTTGCTAACCGTTGGCAAAGTGAGTTTTACAACCTTTTTTGGCCACAGCTGCTACGCGAATCAACGGCAGTCGTTATGTGAGTCACACTGTTGTTGTGTGAATCTGATTTGTCCACTGACTTTGCTCGTTAGAAGGTCACAAAAGGGGATCCCATGATCCTGGGACGCTGCAACCATCGTAAATACGAGTCAGTTGCCAAGTGTCCAGATTTTGATCATGTGACCATGGGAACGCTGAAAAAAGTGTGAAAAACGGGCATAAGTTACTTTTTTCACTGCCGCCATTCAAATGGTCACTAAATGAATTGTTGCTAGTTGAGGACTACGCTTAGTCCTCAACGTACGACCACAATTGAGCCTAAAATGTATGTTGCTAAGTGAGACATTTGTGAAGCGAATTTGTCTCCCATTTTACGGCTTTTTTTTTTTGCCACGTGTTAAGTGAATCACGGCAGTTGTTAAATTAGCAACACCGTTGTTAAGTGAATCCGGCTCCCCCCCCCAATTGACTCTGCTTGTCGGAAGATTGCCAAACGGGATCGCGCAACCCCGGGACGCTGCGACCTTCATAAAATACGAGTCAGTTTCCAAGCATCCGAATGTAAATTGCGTGACCGTAGGGACGGCGCAACGGTCGTAAGTCTGAAACGTGGTCCCAAGTCAGTGCTATCTTAACTTGGGACGGTCACTAAGCGAACCGTCGTATGTCGAGGACTACCTGCATTTGTACAAACCTGTTTTCAAAACGACGATTCCGAAGGAGACGAACCACTCACCGATTTCGTGTGTTCGGGCCGAGGGGCAATGACCGGCGGAGAGACAGCTTCATCGTCATCATCCTCATCTTCTGACACAGAGGGAACCGCTGGAGTTTCCGACACAGCCTTCACGTTCTGCGTGGCAATAACCCTCATTTCATTATTCATTTGATTTTTCACTATTTCCCAGCTTTTGTCCCAATAACTGAAGGAAACGTACGGACATTTTTCACAAAATGGCTGCTCAAAACAACCTTGGAGAGCTGAGGACCGACTAGCGTCCCCGTCCATCAGTTCCATCCCTTAGGCCGGACTGCCCTTTTATGCCGAAAGGAAGAGTGTGCTTTACAGGGAGTCCTCGACTTACGACCACAACTGAAGCTACTGTTGCCAAGGCGAGGCAGTCGTTAATATGAATCACAATTTTATGACCTCATTGCCAAGGAGGAAGCCTGATTCGCTTAACAACCGCGTGACTCACTTAACTACTGTGGTGGTTCGCTTAACACCTGTGGCAAAAAAAAGGTGGTAAAATGGAGCAAGATTCACTTCACAGATGTCTCGCTTAGCAACGGAAATGGTGGTCATAAATTGAGGACAACCTGCAATTGGTCCTGGATCAAAAATCCACATTTGTTTCTTAATAGCATCTCTTATGGGGCAAAATGGAGCAAAAATCACTTAACAAATGTCTCATTTAGTAACAGAAATGGTGGCCATAGGTTGAGGACTACTTGTAATTGGTCCGGGGTCAAAAATCCATGTTTGTTTCTTAATCGCATCTCTTATGAATTGCTGATTGGTTGAATACAATTAAGTCCAATCATGAATGGAGGCTTTCAAGAAGACACCGGACTGCCGTTGGTCAGAAATGGTGTTGCTTGGGTGGGGGGGTTGGACTAGATGACCCAAAAGGTCCCTTCCAACTCTGTAAATCTGTAATCACGTCAAGGACTTCTCTCAGCATGGCAAATTCCCTCTGCCAAACTAACAAAGGATGCCTTGACCAGCAGCCAAACCAACAATATTTATTGCTGCTTATTAAAACACTGGCTGAGCGCATATTTTTTTTTAAATTCCTTTGTTCAAGATGTACATCCATTCACCTGCTGAGTCATGAATATGTCATATGTGGTTTTATAAGCAACCGATAACATTTCCATCATTAGAGGCAGGAGCGTCAGAAAAAAATAACAATAATTGATAGCCGGGATCTCAAGACGAGCCATTTCAGAGTGGTCCTCGATTTACAACTACAAATTTTCGGTTGCTAAACCAGACATTTGTTAAATGAATTCCTAAACAAGACGGTTGTTATGTGAGCTTCGCCCCATTTCACTACCTTTCTTGCCGCAGTCATTCAAGTGAATCACTGAAGTCCTTAAATTAATGACAGGGCCATTAAGTGAATCTGGCTCTGGGACTGATCAGTTGTTAAGTGAAGACTACCCGTAATTTGGATTAAAGCTGAGGAGAGGCAGAAGATAAAGGGGAATTCCTTAGAAAATATCAACCAGGCCTACCCTTGCTTAATTTCCAGTCCAGAAAAAAATCAGCCCGGCGAATGACTCCCAAAACATGAGGGCTAGAAACTTGACTTCGGTTTGAAGCAAGTAAGGAGGACAATCTGAAAAACTCTGGAATTTGGTGTCAGTAAAACACTGGGCTTGTGTTCCTATAATACAATTAGACTCTGTTTTTTGTCATGGCTGAAGAATGGGGATAAACATTAAAATAGCAGAAATTGGATTAACCACAAAATATGATTCTCACAGATTTTCATTGGCAAATTGGAAGAAAACAGATTACGGGTTTTTTTTATTCCAGGCCAAGAAATTCACATGAAACGGCCTGAAACTGACATTGCTGGTTTAGATGTGAGACAGGGCGTTCACACAAACTAAAATCCTGGGAACTGAGGACCAACTTATCAACCTATCACTTTTTCTCTCTATGTGCGAAAACAGCCACTGGGAAAAACTAGCTCGTTTAAAAATAAATATTATTGCTTGGAAGTGAGAGAATTAGATTCATCTGATTGTGTTAAATACAGATGCCAGGTTTTTTACCTGTTATTTGGAAAAGGCTGGGTTTTAAAAATAGTCCATTTCACAAACATGTTTTGTTTGGTGCTTGAATATTCAGTGGGCTTGTTTTTAAAAAATTGCAGCAGTAAAATAAATTCAGATGTGAGACATTATTTTTAGTCCTGCCAATTCAGTTCTCTCTCTTATTTCATGTCTCCCTGTTTCCTATCTATATATGCCTTTTAAGGGAAAGCAAACTTGAATTATTTCTACTAACAATCACACAAGGAACAGGTGAAGTAAAGCAGCTAATCCTCGTTTTACAACAGTTCATTTAGTGACTGTTCAAACTTACAACGGCACTGAAAAAAGTGACCTTTTCACACTAATGACCATTGCAAAAAAGAAACCTAATTAAGCAAAATAAAATTAAGTGGGAGAATTATTATTTTTATTAGCATTGTATTTGTTTGCCACCTGATTGTCAGCAATTTGCGTTTTTTGCCAGAAACTGGAGTGGACTTCCATTTTCCAGCAAAAAAACAAATAAACATCCAATAGCAAACAACGGATTCTCTTAATGACTGCTACATTCACTTAACAACGGCTGCTGAAAAGACCTTAAATAGGGCACAGATGCCCCTTTTACTAACTATCACTACAGGTAGTCCTCGACTTATAACACTTTATTTAGTGACCATTCAAAGTTATAACAGCACTGAAAAAAGTGACTTATGACCGTTTTTCACACTTACAACCGTTGTAGCATCCCCAGGGTCACATGGTCAAAATTCAGATGCTTGGCAACTGGCATGTACGTATGACAGTTGTTGTGTCCCAGGGTCAAAGGATAACTTTTTGGAACCTTCTGCCAAGCAAATTCAACAGGGAAGCCAGATTCACTTAACAACTGCAATCAATTGCAGTGTTTCACTTAACAACTGTGGCAAAAAAGGTCATGAAATGGGGGGGGGGTGGAAACTCACTTGACATACTTTTCACTTAACAACCTAGATTTTGGACTCAATTAGGGTCATATGTCAAGGACTATCTTTACTTGCCTAGGCTTGCAAAACTTTATATTTTGGGTTTCAGACCAATATTCAGTGATAGAAAGGCCTGGCATTTAATGCCAATATTCACACAGCAAGCAAACCAAGTTAGATAAAAACTTAATTCCGTCCATAAACGGCTAAATCTCTGTTTATCTGTGTTTAACCTTTAACTGAGCTAAACGGGACATCGCAGTACAACAATTTTTTGAACGGGCTCACTAACAGAATGCATCCAAAATCCAGAACCTTTTGAGTCATGTAGAATTGAAATTTGGCAAAATTATATGCCACAAACTATCATGAAGCATTTGAGGAGATAATAAAAAATGTCATAGGATTAAGCGACTGGAGGCTAAAACATACGAAGAACGGTTGCAGGAACTGGGTATGTCTAGTTGAATGAAAAGAAGGACCAGGGGAGACAGGATAGCAGTCTTCCGATATCTCAAGGGCTGCCCCAAAGAAGAGGGAGTCTAGCTATTCCCCAAAGCACCTGAGGGTAGAACAAGAAGCAATGGGTGGAAACTAATCAAGGAAAGAAAGAAAAAAGAAAGAAGGAAAGAAAGAGGGAGGGGGGGAGGAAAGAAAGGAAAGAAGGAACAAAGAAAAAAAAGAAAGGAAGGAAGGAGGGAGGGAAGGAAGAAAAGAAAGAAAGAAAGAAAGAAAGGAAGAAAGAAAGAAAGAAAGAAAGAATATTGTGACAGTGAGAACAATTAATCAGTGGAACAGCTTGCCTCCAGAATACTGGACATTTTTAAGAATAGGTTGCTGGTGCATGAACTCCATTTGTGTGCATAGAGCTGCTTGTGCAAGTGGAGTTTCACACTCATGTGCTTGTCCATCACTCGTGTGGCCTGGTTTCAAGCAGGCTACGGTACAGCAGTGTGCTGGGGACCCCTCCTCTACCAGCCAGGAAATGAGCTGCCATCTTAGTTTACTGCAGGGGTGTCCAAACTTGGGAACTAGTTTACTGCATCTCCCCAGCCTCAGCCCAATGCAGGGGCTCCAAAACCCACCATTACCATTCAATGGTGAAGACATTTTACTGAAGGCCACCGGGCGTCCTTATGTACCTGCCCTGGCCTGAAGGAAGAGATGGAGGCCTGGACCACGAAGATGTAAATCTCTCCTCTGATGCCACCCCCATATTAGGCACTCATTTTGGTAATTAGCCCACAAACCCCAGCCCTGGGGTTCCCCATTTCCCCTCACCACACATTCAGCTGGAAGATATTCAGAGGGAATCCTTGATTCTCTCTGGGCTTGTTTGTTTTCTGGCAGACGTCTCATCACCCAAGTAGGTAGTCACTAGCACTGATGATGTTACCTAGGTGGGTAATGAAACGTCTGCAAGAAAACATCCAAGCTCCTCCTCCTTCTCCCTTCTAGCACTGATTATGTTAGCTAGTTCGGTAATGAAACGTCTCCAAGAAAACATCCAAGCTCAGAGAGCACCAAGGACTCCACAGCCCACCCCCTCCTCCTCCTTCTCTTCCCTTCTAGCACTGATGATATTACCTAGTTGGGTAATGAAATGTCTCCAAGAAAATATCCAAGCTCAGAGAGCACAAGGACCCCACAGTTTTCCTCCTCCTCCTCTTCCCTCCCTCCTCCTGCTTCTCCATAAATCCCACTCCCTTCTAACACTGATGATATTACCTAGTAGGGTAATAAAATGTCTGCAAGAAAACATCAAAGCTCAGAAAGCAGCAAGGACCCCACAGCTCCTCTTCCTCCTCTCCCACTCCCTTCTAACACTGATGATATTGCCTAGTTGGGTAATGAAACATCTCCAAGAAAACATCCACGTTCAGAGAGCACCACGGATTCCACAGTTCTCCTCCTCCTCCCATTCTCCTTCTCCACAAACCACCCTCCCTTCTAGCACTGAAAAGATCACCTAGCTGGGTAATGAAACGTGTGCAAGAAAACAAACCCTAACCCTAACCCATTGGCCCCACCGCTCGTGCAACTTGAGCTAGGCGCCAGCTACTCACACGGCCCAATTCCAAACATGCCCCAGGGTTTGGGGACCCCTGACCTACAAGACTGAAAAGTGTACCTCAAAATGAGCAGTGAGTGTCACACCTTTTTGTGACGGCATGCAACATCAGAAGGCATGCGCAGAAAGCGTGCATCAAGACATCCTGGGACTGGTTTTCAATCCTGCTTCCCTTGCATCTATGCCCATGCCATAATAGAGGGCTGCCTGTAAATATACTGTCATAACCCAGGTCAGCAAAATTGGATAATAGCTCTCCATTAAGTGTAATCAATCTAAAAGCGTCTTCCATCGTTATTGCATGGTACTTAATAGCTAAATTTACTATTATGGCTCTTGACCATTAACCTTAAAGAAAATGCATTTTAATAAAGGCTGATCTAAACCCCTCATAACCAAGCGATCACATTTCTTTTGATAAATACCAGGAGCGGGAGACGTGAATTTTAATTCTAAGAGTCCTCAATTTACGACAGTCATTGAGCCTGGAATTATAGTCATAAGATGTGTTGGGTGTGAAGCGAGTGGCGCGGTGGCCTGGGAGTGGAGCTCTCGCCTCCCAAATCAGGAGGCTGTGAGTTCGGTGCAAAGTAGAGGGAGATATTTCTCTCCCTGGACATAATGAGAATATATCTGCTGCACAAAACTCCGGATTAGCGAGAGGAAGGGCATCCGGCCATTAAACACTCTGCTAGCTCCATTCAGTTGCCCCAGACTCCACCCAGCAAGGGATTTGGGGGTTCATTAAATGATGGTGATGTGACCGAACCTCTTTAATGATTTTTTGTCATTAAACACAACTTCTGGAGGCAAGTTGTTCTACTGCTCAATTGTTCTGTCAGGAAATTTCTCCTTAGTTCTAGGTTGCTTCTCTTTGATTAGTTTCCACTCATTGCTTTTTATCCTGCCTTAAGAATAAGCTGACAAACTCCCCCCTCTTCTTTGTGGCAGCCCTTTAGATATTGGAATATTATAAATATCCAGATATATCTATAACTGTTCTTTGGAAAATCAATGGATTTACCCAGAATCTCCATAACCTCAAAGCTGATCTGATGTGAAGGCTGTTGACAGCTGAAGCAACAATTCACCGTGGGTTTACACACATCGCATTCTACAAAGAATTTAATATTTGGATATTGAAGGCATGAATGTGAATCACCAGAGTATTTGAGGAGTTATAATCTTCCGCAGATTTATCTGGAAGAAAAACAGAATCTGGTGAGAAAATTAGGCCTATCATATCTCATTAATGACAGAGATCAGCACTCAAATCAAACCAGCAAAAAAGGAAACACTGAAACTGAAATTTAATCATTCAGATGCACATCTAGTTATATGCTTGGGTAAGACTCCGATAACCATAATTCCCAAGGCGAAGGCTAGTCGAGACGTCATATCTATATCCCTTGGGAGTCACCTGTTTGCTAGAGGTAAGGTAGAAGAATTAAGAAGTTTAAAGGTAAAGGTTCCCCTCGCACATATGTGCTGGTCATTCCTGACTCTAGGGGGCGGTGCTCATCTCCGTTTCAAAGCCGAAGAGCCAGCGCTGTCTGAAGACGTCGCCGTGGTCACGTGGACGGCATGACTCAAGGCTGAAAGGCGCACAGAACGCAGTTTCCCTTCCCACCAAAGGTGGTTCCTATTTTTCTACTTGCATTTTTACATGCTTTTGAACTGCTAGATTGGCAGAAGCTGGGACAAGTCATGGGAGCTCACTCTGTTACACGGCGCTGGGGATTTGAACCACCAAACTGCCGACCTACTGATCAACAAGCTCAGTGTCTTAGCCACTGAGCCACCGGGTCAAAAATAACAAGTGTTAAAAGGGACTTTGGAGGTTTTCTAGTCTAACCCCCTGCTCAGGCAGGAAACTCTACATCACTTCAGACAAATGGTTCTCCAATCTCTTTTAAAAACTTCCAGTGTTGGAGCATTTACAACTTCTGGAGGCAACTTCTGTTCCACTGGTTAATTGTTCTAATTGTCAGGAAATTTCTCCTCAGTTTTGTTGCTTCTCTCCTTGATTAGTTTCCACCCATTGCTTCTTGTTCTGCCCTCAGGTGCTTGAGAATAGTTTGACTCCCTCTTCTTTGTGGCAACCCCTGAGATATTGGAACACTGCTATCATGTCTCCCCTAGTCCTTCTTTCTATTAAACTAGACATGTCCAGTTCCTGCAACCGTTCTTCATATGTTTCAGCCTCCAGTCCCCTAATCCTCTTTGTTGCTCTTCTCTGCACTTTTTCTAAAGTCTCAACAAACTTTTTATATTGTGGTGACCAAAACTGGATGCAAATATTCCAAGTCTGGTCTTATAGTGTCTTTAGTCTGTACAGGTCTTAAGTCATGCTATGAATGATCTATCTGCATCTAAGATACTGCCTTTTTAATACGTATTTTAATACGTATTTATATTAAAAATAATACAAGTATTTCTATTCAGGTATTTTGAATTCAGCCCTTCAGCCTTTTAATTTTGTTGTTGCTCAGTTGTCCCAAACATTGCATCACTTTTCAATCTGCTCTGATTTCTACAAGGATGACTGTGTTAATTACAGCACAGCAAAAACCAACAGTTTATTTTGAGATTAGATCGCATGAAATAATTCTCTGCACCAGATGGAGGGACGGATCATTGTAAATGAGAGTGGGAGGAATTATAAAACTTAGATAACACAGAAATTAAAAACAGAAGCCAGAGACAACGATAATTACAGGTAGTCTTGGCGTTACGATCACAATAGAGCCCAGAATTTTTGTTGCTCAATGAGAGAGTTGTTAAGTGAGCTTTGACCCGTGTTACGACCTTCCACGCCAGAGTTGTTCAGTGATTAAGTTAGTAACATGGTTCTTAAGTGAATCTGGCTTCCCCATTGACTTTCCTTGACAGAAGCCAGTTGGGAAAGTTGCAAAAGAGGATTTCGTGACCCCAAGACACTGCAATCATCATAAATATGAGCCAGTTGCCAAACATCTGTATTTTGATCATGGGAGGTATGGAGCACACTTTCATAACTGTGAAAAATGGTCATAATGCACTTTTTTTCAATGCCGTTGTCTTCTCACCAAGGCTTCCCAAGATCATGAAGCTGACTCCTCGTCCCGATAAAACCCCCTTTATTTCAATTAAAGGGAATTCCTCTCCAGCAAAGTCCCAGCCAACAGTCTTTCATGAGATTTCACAACTACAGACCTTTATCAGGCTTGGAGAGCTGCCAGGCCGACATCTTCTAAACTCCACGCTGTAGCAGCAATTCCTTGGCAAGAAGTCAGGAACAGCTCTTCACCCTCATGAACTGAACTCCTGCAAACTCCACTCCCCTTTTGGTCCTCTTCATTCCCTACGGGAGGGGCCATTCATGGTCCACCTGTGCCTTTAACTCCTGAGTCGGCCCTTGTTCCTTAGCTGTTCCCTTCTCCTGGCAGCTCTGCGCATGCGCGCACTGGGAACAGGCTCCAGCTGTTCGTCTGCCTCACCGATGTCTGACTCTAAAGGCAGCTGATAACTGGCATACGGCCCTGGCCCCACTTCTACCTCCAACACAGAGCCCTCATCAGAGCCTTCCGCAGACTCCAGGACTGGCCCAGGTTCCTCATGGGCCACAACACGTTGTAACTTCGGAGGGTCACTAAACGAACTGTCGTAAGACAAAGACTATCTGAATTTATTCCTTAGCCGATTGGCCAAGATCAATGCCGGTTCTCTGTCGATCGCCAAACACGCAATGCCTATCAAGGCCCAGCTATCACCTCCTCAAGAACAGCCTTCCTGATCTTGTCTAAAAACAAGGTGACCTACCTGTGAAACTCATGTATTTCTGGCTGTTGGAAGTCTTTTTGGAGTTGTAGAATTCGAGAACGTCCAGGACGGCTTGAGGATTCTTCTTCTGCTCCAGTTTGGTGATGTTGGATGTCTGAAGCAAGCGGACCCATTGCTCTGGCATGCCCTGGAAATAATAAGAAGAACAAACGATTAGCATTGTCTGCTATCCCATGTAACGTGTTGCCTGAACACATTCTGCAACTTATGGTTGACTAAGCTATACAGGTAGCCTTCAAAAGATACAGGCCACTCGCTGGAAGACAGCAAAGTCCACATTTTGGACAGAGAAGATCGCTGGTTGGAAAGAGGGGTCAAAGAGGCCATCTAGGTCAAAATTGAACGTCCCTCTCTCAATAGAGGGGGAAGGATACGACATCGTCTATCTGTCAGGGTTCCAAATAGCATCCAAAATTAGATCAGAGTCCGAGGCAAAGAATTGCTCAAAGTTCCAATTTATTTGTACCACAATGTTATTCCACAACTGGTAGCTTCACGGCCTACACTAGAAGCGAAGCCTGTCGTTCTTACTGTAAGTTTGCCTGTCAAATCCAACGTGGATCGTGTGTTCGAAGTCTGACGGGAGGGAGATCTCCGGCCGTTCTTTCTCCTTCTTCTTGTTGGCTGTCATGAAAAAGAAACCAAACTTTACAACAAAGAGTAAAAGGTTCTACATTTAGGCAAGAAAAACGGAATGCACAGGTACAGTATAGGTGGTACCTGGCTCAATAGTAGTAACTGTGAGAGGGATCTTGGAGTCCTAGTGGACAACCATTTAAATATGAGCCAGCAGTGTGCAGCAGCTGCCAAAAAAGCCAACACAGTTCTAGGCTGCATCAACAGAGGGAGAGAATCAAGATCACGTGAAGGGTTAATACCACTTTATAAGGCCTTGGTAAGGCCACATTTGGAATACGGCATTCAGTTTTGGTCACCACGATGTAGAAAAGATGTGGAGACTCTAGAAAGAGTGCAGAGAAGAGCAACAAAGAGGATTAGGAGACTGGAGGGTAAAACATATGAAGAACGGTTGCAGGAACTGGGTATGTCTAGTTTAATGAAAAGAAGGACCAGGGGAGACATGATAGCAGTCTTCCAATATCTCAGGGGTTGCCACAAAGAAGAGGGAGTTAAACTATTCTCCAAGGCACCTGAGGGCAGGAGTAGAAGCAATGGGTGGAAACTAATCAAGGAGAGAAGCAACTTAGAACTGAGGAGAAATTTCCTGAGAGTTAGAAGAATTAATCAGTGGAACAGCTTGCCTCCAGAAGTTGTGAATGCCCCAACACTGGAAGTCTTCAAGAAGATGTTGGATAGCCATTTGTCTGGAACGGTATAGGGTTTCCTGCCTAGGCAGGGGGTTGGACTAGAAGACCTCCAACGTCCCTTCCAATTCTGCTATTGTATTGTATTACTTTAACATGGGACTTATTTTATCTTTGCTTAGTTAATAGAGGTAGAAATTAGAAGATAAAAGATTATTGTTATGTAAAAGTTAACGATGAAATATTATTATCACATATAAGCAAGCATTATAAGAATCAAATAGAATAACAGAGTTGGAAGGGACCTTGGAGGTCTTCTAGTCCAACCCCGCTTAGACAGGAAACCCTACACCACTATCAGAAAAATGGTTATCCAGTCTCTTCTTAAAAACGTCCAGTGTTGGGGCATTCACAACTTCTGGAGGCAAGCTGTTCCACTGGTTAATTGTTCTAACTCTCAGGAATTGTTCTAATTCCTCCTCAGTTCTAAGCTGCTTCTCTCCTTGATTAGTTTCCACCCATTGCTTCTTGTTTTACCCTCAGGTGCCTTGGAGAATAGTTTGACTCCCTCTTCTTTGTGGCAACCCCTGAGATATTGGAAGACTGCTATCCTGTCTCCCTAGTCCTTCTTTTCATTAAACTAGACATACCCAGTTCCTGCAACCGTTCTTCAAATGTTTTAGCCTCCAGTCCCCTAATCCTCTTTGTTGCTCTTCTCTGCACTCTTTCTAAAGTCTCCACATCTTTTCTACATGGTGGCGGCCAAAACTGAATGCAGGATTCCAAGTGTGGCCTTACCAAGGCCTGATAAAGTGGTATTAACCCTTCATGTGATCTTGATTCCATCCCTCTGTTGATGCAGCCTAGAACCATGTTGGCTTTTTTGGCAGCTACTGCACACGGCTGGCTCATGTTATTATCACTATTACTATGTTTATTATTACTAGCACAGTTATTATTTTGTAAAAGTAAATGGACTCAGACAAAACAATTGATTAAGCGCTTTTGTATATTAAAGGAAAAAATGTGTAAGTATAAATTTAAAAAAAAGAAAAAAGAAACCAAATTAAGCAAAATAAAATTCATCAGGGGAATAATTATTTTTGTAATTATTGTATTTCTTTGCCACCTGATGGCTAGCAATTGACACTTTTGCCAGGAACTGGAATTTACTTCCTGCTTCCAGCAAAAAATAGCAAACAACGGCTTCACTTAATGACTGCAACAATCACTTAACTACTGCTAAAAAGACCGTAAAATTGGGCACAGATGCCCCTTTTAATAACTATCGCTACAGGTAGTCCTCGATTTATATCAGTTCATTTAGTGACCATCCAAAGCTACAATGGCACTGAAAAAAAATGACATATGACCATTTTCACACTTATGACCGTTGCATTATCCCATGGTCATTTGATTTACATTCATATGCTTGACAACTAACTCACATTTACGACGGTTGGAGTATCCTGGGGTCATGTGATCCCCTTTTGCAACCTTCTGTCAAGCAAAGAAAATGGGGACGCCAGATTCACTTAACAACCATGTGACTCACTTAACAACTGCAGTGAAAGGTCGTAAACCTCAGTTAACAAATTTCTTGCTTAGCAACAGAAATCCTGGGCTCAACTGTGTTCGTACGTCAAGGACTCTCTGTACACTCAATAAACCACCATCAAACCAGCCACATTATGGTCAGTTTCAAATGAAATACCAAGCCACGATTTCCTTAGCTATAGATTGCCAAGCAAACAATAATTGAGAATGTAGAACACATTAAGCCACAAATTGTGGTTTACAGTCCACATTAAGCTGGGTTCACACAATACATACCCAGCAACAAAGTCACCAGCATTTTGCTGCTCATGTAATTAACCTGTTTTCTGGATTCACACAAGATACTGAATCAAAAACTAACCACAGATAAGGTGTTCTGATCCAGGCTTCCCAAGATTATGAAGCCGACTCCTCGTCCCGATAAAACCTCTTTTATTTAGGTTAAAGGAAATTCATCTCCAGCAAAGTCCTGGCCAAGAGTCTTTCGTGAGATTTCACAACTATGGATCTTTATCAGGCTTGGAGAGCTACCAGGCCGATATCTTCCAAACTCCATGCTGTAGCAGCAATTACTTGGCAAGAAGTCAGGAAGGGATCTTCACCCTAATGAATTGAATTGTCTCCTGCAAACTCCACTCCCCTTTCACTCCTCTTTATTACCTATGGGAGGGGCCGTTCAACGTCCACCTGTGGCCTTACTCCCAAGTCAACCCTTGTCTCTTAGCCGTTTCCTTCTCCTGGCAACTCTGTGCATGCGCACACTGGGAACAGGCTCCAGCTGTTCTTCTGCCCCACTGATCTCCAACTCCGAAACTCCGAAGGCAGCTGATAACTGTCAGACGGCCCTGGCCACCTCTCTGCCTCCGGCACAGAGCCCTCATCAGAGCCTTCCCCAGACTCCAGGACTGGCACATGTTCCTCCCCAAACTCCTCACTGTTTGCCACCAGCTCCACTGATGGGCCACAACCCAAGGTCAGTGCAAAATGTTAAGCCAGGAACAAACTAACCTAATTTAGCATGCTGGGCTTCTGTAGATATTAGGACTTTAACTAATTCAATTCCAGCAATGTTGTGGGAATCTAAGCAAGCCACTTCTTTTTAATAAACTCTTTTTATAGAACTTACCAGAACTTTCTAACTTGGCTCCCATCTCCTCTTGGGTTTCCTCTGTGCAAATTCCACCAAGGAAGCCCAAAATTTGCTTTTATCCACTCAAAAGCCCCTCCCTAATCTCTCATTGGTTGATCCAGGAGTTACAGAAAATCCCAGGATCTACTAAGACTTCTTGGGGTTGATTAGCAAAAGCTTGACATATGGATCTAAACTACAAAATAGCCCTTTTGATTACAACCCAAATTTCTGTTGCTAAGCCAGGCAGTTGTTAAATAAGTTTGCCCCATTTTGGGACTTTTCTTGTCAGGCTGGCTGGAGAATTCTGGGAGTTGAAGTCCACACACACCTTAGAGTAGAATTGAATAACAGAGTTGGAAGGGACCTTGGAGATCCACTAGTCCAACCCCCTGCTTAGGCAGGAAACCTACACCACTTCAGACAAATGGTTATCCAACATCTCCTTAAAAACTTCCAGTGTTGGAGCATTCACAACTTCTGGAGGCAAGCTGTTCCACTGATTAATTCTTCTCTCAGGAAATTTCTCCTTGGTTCTAAGTTGCTTCTCTCCTTGATTAGTTTCCACCCATTGCTTCTTGTTCTGCCTTCAGGTGCTTTGGAGAATAGCTTGACTCCCTCTTCTTTGGGCCAACCCCTGAGATATTGGAAGACTGCTATCATGTCTCCCCTAGTCCTTCTTTCTATTAAACTAGACATACTCAATTCCAGCAACTGTTCTTCATATGTTTTATCCTCCAGTCCCCTAATCCTCTTTGTTGCTCTTCTCTGCACTCTTTCCAGAGTCTCCACATCTTTTCTACACCGTGGTGACCAAAACTGAATGCAGTATTCCAAGTGTGGCCTTACCAAGGCCTTATAAAGTGGCATTAACACTGTTAGATACTTGCTCTAACTTGAGTGGTTTCCACCCAGGTCCTCTGTTCTGCCGGGAACAGACGTTTAATCCTACTGGTCGAAGGGTCTGACAACTCCCTATAAAAGGGCTGCTGTCAGAGTCAACCTTCGCTGGATGGTTCTCACTTCTTGTACTTAATAAAGAGCTGTTGTTACCATTAAGCCTGTGTGTGCCTCTCCATTGCCCATCTAACAAACACTTCACGTGATCTTAATGTTATCAAGATTGAGAAAAACAGGGCTTAGCTTTTGCAGACTTAAACCTGGCCACGCTTGCGGGGACTTTTGGCATCGTAACCCCTGCACATCAACAGGTCACCAACTTCAGGAAAATCATCTCTCGAGAATCTATTTTCTGCCCTTTATAATAAGCAGTTTAAAAAACTGGGCAGCAGCGAGGATTAAGAATTCAATTAATTGGCTTGCAAATTTCTTAAGTAAGCAGACATTTAAATTCCTGGTTTAAGAAGGCTTACAAAAGTGGAAAAAGCAAGCAATGGGGTTACTACGAACAAGAGCTGGGCTAGGGAAGTATTAGAATATTAATGATTCCCAACCCTTTATGCGGTGTAAAACAACCTGTTTTGCAGGAAGATTCCTGAGTTTAAAAGAATTAATGATTTCATGGCCTGCTGAGCTAACAGACATTACGGTATATATTCAGGGATAAGCCTATCCACAGATAAAGGGACCTTTGAAATTTTCATATGGCTTAATTTTTTTACAATTGGCTTACCCCCTGGGTAATCCACGGATTATCCATTTTTCAGGGTGTTTTGCTTAAAAATTTGAGAGTCAGCTTATCCGTGGATGGGCTTACTGGAAGTAAAGCTTGTCCTCGACTTACGACCACAATGCTAGCCCAAAATTTCTATTGCTAAGTGAAACATTCGTTAAGTGAGCTTCGGATCAGTTTACAACCTTTCTTGCCACAGTTCTTAAGTGAATCACGGCTGTTGTTAACTCAGTAACACGGTTGTTCAGTGAATCTGGCTTCCCCCATTGACTTTGCTTGTCGGAAGGACACAAAATGGGGACATGGCGACCGTCATAAATATGAAACAATGGTCAAGTATCTGAATTTGGACCACGTGACCACGGGAATGGTGTGACGGTCGTAAGTGTGAAACATGGTCATGTAAGTCACTCTGTTCAGGGCCGTTGTAATTTCAAATGGTCACTGAGCGAACGGTTGTAAGTCGAGGACTGCCCATCCTTGCAAAAGATCTCTAAAGTCAGGAAAGAATGCTGAAATTCCAGCATTCATAGGAAAATAGCAATAGCACTTAGACTTATATACCGCTTCACAGTGCTTTTACAGCCCTCTCTAAGCGGTTTACAGAGTCAGCCTCTTGACCCCAACAATCTGGGTCCTCATTTAACCGACCTCGGAAGGACGGAAGGCTGAGTCAACCTTGAGCTGGGTGAGATTTGAACCGCCAAATTGCAGTCAGTCTGCAGCAGGGGTGGGTTTCAAAAATGTTTGCTACCGGTTTGGTGGTTGTGGATAGATTGGAGGGGGGGGAGGCATGTGACTAGGTGGGCATGGCCAACTTGACATCACGCACAATTCAGTCACATGACACCCTCCCTCACCAAGCCATGCCTACCGAAACAGTGGCGAAAAGTTTTGGTGGTGGGAGGGAGGCTCTCCGGAGCTAAGGAAGCGCCTGCAAACTATCCAGTAAGAAAAAAACGTTTTTGTCCTCCTGGGCCCCCAGAAACACTCTACAGGCTTCAGCAGGGTTGGGGGAAGGCAAAAATGCCCCCGTTTTAAAAAACGGGGCATTTTTGCCTTTCCCCAGCCCTGCTGAAGCCTGCAGAGTGCCTCTGGAGGATGGGGGAGAGCTCCGTTTTTGCGAAAAACACCCAATTTCTGGGACTGGCATGCGCACACCATTAAAAAAAAAGGGGGGGGGGAATTTATTTATTATTTATTTATTATTAGCGTTTATATACCGCCCCCTCTCCCGAAAGGGACTCGGGGCGGTGTACAGTCCCTATCAAAATACAACAGATTAAAACATAGAAATAACTACATAAATACATGTATGAGAGGAGGATAAAATATGCCAAACTGTACAGCTAAATAAATAAATCGATACAAAAGTTTAAAATATCAGGTTAAATTTAAAACACTATCCCTCTAAAAACCAGTAAGAATGTGTATGCCAGGAGGTAAACGTTATAAATTATGCCAAACCAGCCAGTCGGAACAGGTGTGAAAAATTACATTTTTTCATTGAAGATTGTTCTGCGCATGTGCAGAACAGAAAATAAAGATGGCGGCGCCCAGGATAGAACCGGTTACGGTCATGTGTCCTGTCGAGTTACTACCTATCTCTGGTCTGCAGTCAGCAGAAGTAGCCTGCAGTACTGCACTCTAAGCACTGTGCGATCTCCAGGGGGAAATGACTGCCTTGCTTCAAATTGAGACAGTTTCACAATACTTTACTTCTTTTAAAAACTTTTTTTTTTTTTTTAGGGATCTGAAAATTGAAACCGATGGGTACGAATTGGGAGCAGGAAACGCGACGCTATGAGCAAGCAGAGAAGTTCCTCCAATTGAAGATGGAAATCATTTTCGCTCAGGGTTATTCTGTTAAAAAAAACCTGCACTAAATATACTTTCCTTTTGTGCTACAACTGTGATAATCCCACTGTATTCTGGAGGTCTGGTACAATTCTCCTTCCCTGCTTTTTCCCTTATGTTTTATGCTTTCCAATTCGCTAAAGGTAGTCTCGGACTTACAACAGTTCATTTACAAAGGCACTGGAAAAAAGTGACTTTTTCACACTTAGGACCCTTGCAGCCTCGCAATCCCCTTTTTCTGATAAGCAAAGTCAAAGGGGAAGCCAGATTCATTTAACAACGGTGCTATTTCCTGAACAACTGAAGCGATTCACTTAACAACTGTGGCAAGAAAGGTTGTAAAATGGGGCAAAATTCACTTCACTTAGCAATAGAAATTTTGGGCTCAGTTGTGGTCATAAATGAGAGGAATATTCCCTGTACTGCACTCGGAATATGTTGGGTTTACTAGGGGAAATAGGATTTAAGCAAACCTAAAATAAAAGTCTCAATGGATTATATTTTTCTGAAACTTGGTGCAACTTTTTAACTCAAGTTTAGAACCCAACATTCTGGACTGCAAAGTTTTTCAAAACTATTTGTAACTTTTTTCGACTCAGTTGTGACTTTGAAGTCACACAGTTGTTAAGTGAGTTTTGTCCCATTTTAAAAACTTTCTAGCCACAGTTGTTAAGTGCATCAATTGTTAAATTAATAACACAGTTGTTAAGCTGTTACATGGTCGTAAGTGTGAAAAACAGTCACTTTTTTTAATGCCATTGTAACTTTTTAAACATTGTAACAGCGTTCCATGCATTTTCGGCATTTAGTCATGCCGGCCACATGACCATGAAGATGTGTTCGGACAGCGCTGGCTCCTTGGCTTTGAAATGGAGATGAGCACCGCCCCCTAGAGTCGAGAACGACTAGCACATATGTACGAGGGGAACCTTTACCTTTAAACAAATTGTTGTTAAGTCGAGGACTACCTATTTGCAGGTTAAATGATATGGGCTGCAGAGATTCAGAGAACCACTAGATGGCATCAGAGAGAGAGAGACAGAATTTGCTTACACTCTGCTGCCACTAGTGACTGCCTTGATATTTGCAGTTGCCTTTATCGATATGTAAAACATGTAATAAATTGCTTGGGGATTTTTCTCCATCTGCTGAAAGTAATGCGGCCCACACTCCATCTCATGTAAGGAAGTCTGACAGACAGATCTGCCTTAAAAGGGGCAAGCAGCCATCCAACTGGTAAAGCATCTTGCAGCACCAGCTGGAAAAAAAATTAAATAAACCCCCACCGATTCCTGAGGAACCTAATGCAATAAGTTAGTTCCTTTTTCAGGTTGCACAACCGAAAACGGAAGTAATTCTGCCGCTGCAGATGAATGGCAGAAAGAGGAAGAGAACTCTGTGTTGATACAGAGTGAGAACTGGGGATGGTATTTAAAAAAAAAAACATTAACCACTCAGGGACAGAATTGATTTTAAAAAAAAAAACCTTTTATTAAAAAAAAAACTTCTGACTGGTTTGGCCTGCTTTCATCGTGCTTCTAAACCAATCTATATCCTTACTGTTTCTTTATTTCTCTTATTTTTTAAAAAAATTGTGGGAGGAATCCTGCATGTAAAAAATTAGCATGTAGAGGGTAAAAATACTGTAGCTTTAAATCATCCGAAATAAGAATTCAGGATCCTGCTTCTGCCAGCACAGTCCAACTTAGCCTACAAAATATCATTTCAGTCTTTCAATCAGTGATTTTTTTAAAAAAAAACTGGCTTAATATTTTTTAATTTGTTTTTTCTTATTATGGATTATGATGGATTTAGTTAGTCATATCTCGATATTTACATTTTCTCTTTATATACTGTATATATACATATATATTTACATAACCAGTTTTTATGGTTTTTTTGTAGATTTGTCTATGGGTGTGTCTATCTATCTATCTATCTATCTATCTATCTATCATCTATCTATCTATCTATCTATCTATCTATCTATCTATCTATCTATCTATCATCTATCTATCTATCTATCTATCATCTATCTATCTATCTATCTATCATCTATCTATCATCTATCTATCTATCTATCTATCTATCTATCTATCATCTATCTATCATCTATCTATCTATCATCTATCTATCTATCTATCTATCTATCTATCTATCTATCTATCATCTATCTATCTATCATCTATCTATCTATCTATCTATCATCTATCTATCATCTATCTATCTATCTATCTATCTATCTATCTATCTATCTATTATGTATGTATGTATGTATGTATGTATCTATCTATCTATCTATCTATCTATCTATCTATCTATCTATCTATCTATCCTATACCATCTTATTATGTATGTATGTCAGAGGGACATGATGGCTCAGTGGCTAAGACGCTGAGCTTCTTGATCAGATAGTTCGGCAGTTTGAATCCCTAGCACTGCGTAATGGAGTGAGCTCCTGTGACTTTTCCCAGCTTCTGTCAATCTAGCAATCCAAAAGCACGTAAAAAATGCAAGTAGAAAAATAGGAACCACCTTTGGTGGCTGGGGAATTCTGGGAGTTCTTACAGGTCTTAAAAGGGCAGAGATTGGGGGCAGAGAATTCTGGGACTTGAAGTCCACAGGTCTTAAAGGGGCAGAGAATTCTGGGAGTTGAAGTCCACAGGTCTTAAAGGGGCAAAGACTGAGAAACACTGATTTAACTCAAAACAAAAACAAAAGGATTCTTATAAAAAGAAAAAAAAAAGGAAGAATGAAAGAAATTGCAATACCTTTGTCTCCAGGCAGGATGGAGCGATAAAAACGATCTCTCTTTTTCTTTTCTTCTGGGTTAGGAGGCAGGGGTTTCGAGCCATGGTTGAGGGTACCGACATCTTTGCTGCTGGAGCAGATCATGGTGCTTGTATTCCGCATGGGAGGGGCCGGACGCTTGTCTTCTGGGTTGAGGCCACTGTTGGACATCTTCAGCGGCAGCTACAGCTAGGATGGAGAAGAAAGGACGTAAAACGAGGACCAAGCCAGGCAAATGCTGTACTTCCAACCGGCAGCAAAATTGGACAAAATGGGGAAGGAATTGGCGTTTCTCACACCCCCACAGGGTCTAAAAATATTTAAGTGTGACTAACAGGTATTTCATTTTAACTTTGGGCACTGGTGTTGTGGCCCGCCAGCAACCAGCGGATCTGGCAGCAGATTCGACAGTGAGGAGGTTGGGGCGGGAAGATGCACCAGTCCTGGAGTCTGGGGAAGGCTCTGATGAGGGCTCGGAGGCAGAGAAGGAGCCAAGGCCGTCCGACAGTTATCAGCTGCCTTCGGAGTCGGAGATCAGTGGGGCCGAAGAACAGCTGGAGCCTGTTTCCATTGGGCGCTTGTGCAGAGCTGCCGGGAGAAGGGAACAGCTAAGGAACAGGGGTCGACTCGGGAGTAAAGGCACAGGTGGACAGTGAATGGCCCCTCCCATAGGGAATAAAGAGGAGCAAAAGGGGACTGGAGTTTGCAGGAGTTCAGTTCATGAGGGTGAAGAGCTGTTCCTGACTTCTTGCCAAGGAATTGCTGCTACAGCATGGCATTTAGAAGATATCGGCCTGGCAGCTCTCCAAGCCTGATCAAGGTCTGTAGTTGTGAAATCTCACGAAAGAGACTTTGCTGGAGAGGAATTCCCTTTAACCTAAATAAAAGAGGTTTTATCGGGACGAGGAGTCAGCTTTATGAACTTGGGAAGCCTTGGTCAGAATAGCTTGGCAATTGACTCACACTTATGACGGTTGCAGTGTCCCAGGGTCACGTAATCCTCTTTTGTGACCTTCTGACAAACAAGTCAGCAGGGAAGGCAGATTCATTTAACAACTGCCTTGCCTTACATAAAAACAACAATGATTTGCTTAACAACTGTGGCAAGAATTTAACAGTTGTTAAACTAGTAACCCAGTTGTTAAGTGAATCTGGTTTTCCCAATCACTTTGCTTGTCAGAAGATAGAAATAGGGGATCACCTGACCCTGGGACACTGCAACCGTCATAAATACCAGTCAGTTGTCAAGCATCCAAATAGTAAATCATGTGACCGTGGGGATGCTGCAACGGTCGTTAAGTGTGAAAAACAGTCATTGGCGACTTTTTGCCATGGGGTGGTAACTTTGAACGGTCACCAAATGGACCGTTGTCACTTGAGGACTATCTGTATCTGCTGCGAACTCCAGGTAAGTGACAGGAAGGGCATCCGGCCAGTAAATGCTCAGCTCCATCCAGTCATCCCGACTCCACCACAAGTTAAGCAGGGATTACAGAAAAAAAATTGAATCCATTCTTTGCACTGGCTTTTTTTGTAGAAAGTAAAACCCATTTTCTGGCAAAAATATATATCCCAAATTAAAGGCACGGTCGCCGGTAGCTGAATGGCCGTAAATACTTGACACACACCGAAACAACACCTAATCAGTGGAACGACTTGCCTCCAGAAATTGTGGGTGCGTCACCACTGGAGGTTTTTAAGAATAAACTGAACAATCATTTGTTCGAAGTGGTATACGGTTTCCTGCTTCAACAGGGGGTTGGACTAGAAGACCTCCAAGGTCCCCTCCAGCTCTGTTATTCTTAAAGTGGCTAATGGTTAGGGCAGTGATAGCAAACCTATGGCATGCATGCATGCCAGAGGTGGCACGCAGCCATTTCTGTGAGAACACACACGGTTGCCAGCTACTCTCCACGGGCACTGGAGCACCAGAAAATGGCCTGAAAACGGCTCAAAAACGCCCCAAAATCAGGTCATTTCAGGGCCATTTTCAGGCTGTTTTTCATGCCGTTTTCAGGTACCAAATTTTTTGGAGTATAAGACGGACCTTTTTTCCTCAAAAAAGAGGCTGAAAATCTGGGTGCGTCTTATACACCGAATACAGCATTTTTTGCCTCCCGAAACCAAGCCCCCTTCACCAAAATGGCCGTGCATACCCTTATGGAGGCTTTCAGAGAGCTCCCGGGGGCTGGGGAGGGCAGAAATGAGCAAGAAACGAGCCGTTTTTGCCTCTCCCCCCCCCCCCGCAGCACTCTATAACCCTCCATAAGGCTATGCATGCATTTTGTGGGACAAAAAACAGCTCCGTTTTTGTGAAAAACGGGCTGTTTTTTTGCCCCCCCCCCCACTTCAAGGCTATTCAAGGCTTTTCCGGGCCTGTTTTCGGGAGGTTTGCAGAGAGCAAAACCTTTTTTCCCCCCCTTTTGGAAAGCTCTTTAACTGATTGATGAGAATTAGATTGATCAAGTGCTGTGCCAGCAGAAACACCTACCTATCTACTGTATTTCTCTCTCTCTCTATTTCTCTCTCTATCCCTCTACCTACCTACTCTCTCTCTCTCTCCCCCACCTACCTACTGTATTTCTCTCTCTCTCACTATTTCGCTCTCTCTCTACCCCTTTATCTACCTACCTACCTAACTACTCTCTCTCCCTATCTACTGTATTTCTCTCTCTCTATCCCTCTACCTACCTACCTACACACTCTCTCTCTCCCTATCTACCTACTGTATTTCTCTCTCTCTTTCTCTCTCTATTCCTTTCTCTACCTAACTACCACACTACTGCGCGAGCTGCACTGGCTACCTGTGGTCTTTCGGGTGCGTTTCAAGGTTTTGACCACCATCTTTAAAGCGCTCCATGGCATAGGGCCTAGTTACCTGCGGGATCGCATCCTCCCACACACATCCCTGCGGCCAATTCGCTCTCACAGGGAGGGGCTTCTCCTGGTGCCGTCCACTAGGCAATGCCAACGGGCGACACCAAGGAGTAGGGCCTTCTCTGTGATGGGCCCAACCCTCTGGAATGACCTCCCCCCCCGACATTAGAACCACCACTGACTTCCGCTTCTTCCGGCAGAAACTGAAGACACACCTGTTCCGACTGGCTGGCCTGGCATAATTCTTAACGTCTACCTCCTGGCATATATATTTCCTACTGGTTTTTTAGGGGACTTAATTTTATAAGACACTGGGGTTTTAAACTTTGTATATTTTAAATTATTTATTTAGCAATTACAGTTCTGTCTATTTTATCCTCCTCTTATTTATGTATTTATCCATCTAATAATTTTAATTGTTTTTATGTATGATGTTTTTGATATGGACTGTACACCGCCCCGAGTCCCTTTTGGGAGAGGGGGCGGTCTAGAAGTGCTAATTTGTGATTGCGCGGCTGGCTGCCACGCGGTAACGACCTCGTCTGCTTTATGGACCCTTGCTAGGGTGCACCTGAGCTAGGCTTGTGGACCCCCGAAAGGGTGAGAACCCTCGTTAGGGTGAGCCTAAGCTAGGTGGGTCTGGCTCTGCTAAGGAAGCACGAACACCAAGGTGTGTAAAAACGCACCAACCAGCTCAGCAGGATGCCAAAAGAACCCCGACTGGCTGATTGAGACGGTATTTATTAAGGCATACAAGAAGGGTTTTCGTAATACAACATACGGTTACATGATTGGTTAAAATCTTGTTGCAGGGCAAACTTAAGCAGGCTAAAAGCTTTCCATAGGATGTGGTTTTCTCTCATGCCCGGAGTTCTCCGGACAGGCTTTGTGGTTTAGCGTTTCTGCGTAACAGCAGGTGCTTTAGCTCGACAAAGGATGTGGTATTTATGTCGTTAGGCATGTTAGCTACATCTCCTCTGTTTTTACTTTATTAAAGCTGAAAACATGGAGCTTTTACGTCCATGGAGGTGAGTGCTATCTCAGGTCGCAAGTTGCCCTCCGACCCCAAGCTTCCTGTGTCCGCACCTACCATACTCTCAGCGTCATCTTCCGAATCGTTATCCGAGGAGAAATGTAGCAAGGGTTGCTTACTTTCATCTGTTGGCACCAACATATATGTATTATTCTCAAGCATCATATTAATTTGTGCAGCAGCTTTTGCTTCAGCAATTGCATTCAAACTACGCTTTATCATAGATATAAAAATAGGTAATAAGCAGGGTAATAATATACATCCCATAGCAATCATTGCAACTAATATGAAGACAGCTTTCAAACCTGGGAATTTGGGTAAAATTCCATCAAACATACCTCCAAAATCAAATCCAGTCCATGTCTGTACAGGAACATGGGCAATTTTCATCATTCTGTCAGTGATTTCCTTGATTACATGACCACTATCATCAATTTCAATACAACAATTACTTAAATTAAATTTTCCACAAACACCTCCTTCTCTAGCCAATAAATAGTCTAAAGCTAATCGATTTTGCATTATGTATGTTCTAGATTTTACACTTTCTTTGGCTAATTGTGTCAGGCCTTTGACAGTCTCATTTGTTATTATTTCTACTACAGCCTGTAAACGAATAAGTTGGTTTAATAAGTAGATGGGTGTGCGGTATCCATACATACCATCTTCGGCCCATGTGGCAGGGCCGTATACTTGTATGATACGTTCAGCTGGCCATTCATCATTTCCCCATGTGCCTTGGTTCCCTCCCACGACAACTTTACTTATTGAGGAAACAACGTCCTCGCGCTTTCTGCGGTGGTTCCCTATTTCGTCGTAAACGGGGACCCCTAAGACTTGTCGTGTGTTTAGTGGGAGGAGAAAAAACCAAGGTCTAATAATGCCCAAGACACATGTTCCGCACCAATTAGCTGGGAGGTGTCCATAGGCCATTTTTCCACATATCCAATACAGCCCATCAGGTGCTAACCATGTGAGTGATTGATTGTTTGGGTTTGTCAAGAACTTTTTCATGTGTGTAACTTTAAACAAAGCAGTTTCGTCTTGTCCAGCTGAGCTATTTTTTCCTGACCACCATATCCCATTTTCCCATTTCCCAGTGCAAATTAAGTTCCCTACTTTTGTACAGTTGGAACCAACAGGTCTGGAGAAGCAAACATTTCCCACAAGATTTGTTGTAAGAGTCCAGTCCCCATCTTTCCCTTTAGTGTATGACAAATTACCTAGCTTGTCCATCTCTAATATTTTAGAATAATTCAGTTCTTGGGCTTCCCAGGGCCATTTTTCCCCCATGTTGGTTCCCCCACATACAAAACAGTTAGTAACATTCAATGTGTTAGCAATGTCCTCTGCTAGTTGGACAAAAATGTTAGTAACATGTTGTGGTATTTCGGGGATATTCAATTTCTCAATTTCCTGATAAAATGACCAAAAAAGTCCTTTAGTTGTTCGCAATTGCTTAGTTTGCTTGGTTACTGTCCAGCGTAACGCAATGTGTGGGTCTCTACCACTTGCTTCTATGGCCAAGCCATATTCTACTTCCCATGTTTTTGTAGGTGTGCAAGTTATGGTAATTGGGTTGCACGAATTTCTTGGACACTTGCTGTTGGCCATGCCCGTTTCCAACTTGCATTTATGGTTTCCACCAGGTGGATCCCCTGACCACATGCTGACACAGGACCAATATGGACAAAAGCTGTAAGTGTCCCGTTCGGAGCAAGTCCCTTTGTTATTGTAGCACATGTATTTTCGTTCAAGCATGAGACTCCTTTCCCATTGTAATGTCCCACAAGTTGATTTCCAACAGTTGCGATTAATTGCTAAACAAGCGTCAAAACTGAGGCGGACTTGCGTGTTGAGGGATTTAAACTCAGTTTTGTTGAGTAATTCTTGTCTACCGCATTCAATGGTGTAAATGGACATTACATATGTAGTAACGGTTTTTGCTTCTTTTGGGTTGTAACATTGAATCTTGTTGTTAAGGGTACACATGTGATAAACAGTATTATTAACTCTACAAGTTGATGGATTAGTAATTTGACAATGTTCAGGTTTGATGGTATGATATATCAATGTCTTAGAGACCTTGCCATTGTGTATTGTGGTGGTGATGCAATCACTACAACTGTGATTGTTAGACGTAAGTGATGCAGCACGCCGAATTCGTGAGGAATGAGTGGATTGTTTCTGAAACAACAATAAAGTCAATCTGGCAGAAGTGGCAAGTCCTTTGATCATTTTGGTAATTTCACACTGATATAGTCCCAAATCTACTGCCTTGGGGTTTTTGACAGTCAATTGAGTAGTACGGAAATGAAATGTTTGTAAATAATGTTCTGAATCTTCAGGAAGCCATGTGTTGTTAAAAAACCATCGCCAAAAGGTACCTTTTTTCTTGATAGGAGATCGTTGTCAACAGGGCATGGTGGGAGCATATGGCATTCCTTGTATGAAGGTGTAGCGTACCTGGTGTGTTCGTGTGAGGGAATTGTATTTTGGAAAGTCCGGCGCGTTTCGGCGAATCCTTGCTCCTGGGAGAGGCTCGCTTACTCCTGGTGCATAGTCTGGAATTTCTTTGGCTTTCCACAAACAAGTATTCACATCGCATGGCTCTGGAAAACAGCATGAAAAATGGCGAAGCAAAGTTCTTGAAGAGGGGTGAGGAGAGGTGCGGACAAGAGTCATCCAAGAAAGAAAAATTGAGGATAATGGAGGATAAGCCACAGAGGGTGTTGAGTAGAGATAAACAGTTTGGTTAAAATAGGTGTTATTGGACAAAAATCCGATGCACGAGTAGGAGCCAATAGTTTGAGGAGTTACGTGTAAGGAAAGACGAACTTGACAAGAGTCATGATGTAAGTATTGAATTAATATCAAAGGTTTTAAAGAAGGGAAAAGAAATTGGCCCTGATGCTGCAAGGCATAGGGGCAAGCAGTGAGAAGAGTGTCTTTAAACACAAAAGTCACATGAGTGTCAAGAGGTGCAAAAATCACCTGAGGGTGAACAATAAATCGAGCAGAGGCATAAGACAACAATGAGAGAAAGAGTTTAAAGAAAAAGGAGTGATATGTCAGGGGGAGAAGAAAAGGCAGGGTCATCTTGATCTTCTTCTGGTATGCGGTGATACGGACGAACACAACGAGCAGGAACCCAGAGAATCTTGTCATCAATTTGTACCCCTGCGTAGCCTTTTCCCCAAGTGATAAATTGTGCTGGACCTTTCCACTGTGGATCCGGCAATTGCCTGTAGTAAACAAGAGGTCGGGAGGCAGGGATAGGAGGTTTAGAAAAGTGACGAGAGGCTGCAGAGGAAGCAGGTGTGCCAGTAAGGTTAAGAAAGTTGATAGTATAAAGACAAGTATTTAGAATGTTTTGCAACATCGGGAGATTGGGGGGGGTGTAACCCTTTTGACCCCATATGCCGATCAAGAGCTAATTTCAAGGTTTTATTTGCTCGTTCTACTATTGCTTGTCCTTTTGAATTAAAAGGAATTCCAAATTTGTGAATAATGGACCACCTATAACAAAATTCAGCAAAAGCAGAGGAGATGTAGGCAGGACCATTATCAGTTTTTAAAATTTTTGGACATCCCAATGTCGCGAAAGATCGAATGCAATGATTAATTGTTTGTCTGGTATTTTCACCCCTTTGCGGGGTTACCATAATAAAACCCGAAAAAGTGTCCACAGAAACGTGAAGATATTTCCATGGGGCAAAGGAGGGATACTGAGTGACATCCATTTGCCAAGTTTCACAAGCCTCAGTACCCCTTGGGATTTACTCCTTGCGGGATACTATTGGCTTGGAGACTACACGTGGGGCATTGTTGAATGATGGCAGTAGCTTCTGCCATTGAAATGCCAAATTGCTTCATCAAGGCTTTTTTGTTTTGATGAAAAAAGGTGTGACTTTCACCTGCTGTTAATGGGGCAGGCTGAGGTGAAACAATAGTTAGAGGCATCATTTTGCAGGCCTCATCTGCCATGTGATTTCCTTCCGATAGGAACCCAGGCAGATGTTGATGACTACGAATGTGTGCTACAAACAAAGGTTTAGTCCTTGCGTGTAGTACTGTTTGCAATTGTATAAACAATGTCAAAAGGGAAGGTGTTAAAGAGGGTGAGATATAGGCATCAAAAATGTGTAAAGTTAATTGAGCAACATACAGACTGTCTGTGATGATATTTAGAGGTTCGGAAGAAAATAATTCCAAAGCCAAAATGAAGGCTGCCAACTCAGCCTGTTGTGCAGATGTTTGTGTAGCTGTCAATTTCTTATGCCATATCTGTTGTGTATTCCATGTACATGCACCATGATTTTTGGACCCATCTGTGAATACGGTTAACGCATCTTTAATGGGTTGGGATGTTATTGGTGTGGAGAATTGTATCGGAATGGTCTTAATAACTTGTAGCCTTGGGTCAGCTGGCAGATGACATGAAATTTGACCAGGCCATTCCGTGAGTGCATCTTGGAGAAGGGTAGAATTTTGAAAAAGAGGCTCCCATTGAGATAGCTTGAAAGGGAGATAAAGCGTAACAAAATCCATTCCCATTAAGGCACGGGTTCTTCTTCGTGCCTTTTCAATGAGCAAAGCCATTTGGGCTGCTCTGGGTGTGAGTGAATTGCGAGGTGTGTGTGCTAGATGTAACCATTCTAAAATGTAAAGTTTAGGTTTTGGGATTAAACATGTAAAAAGCAAATTTTCCATATATATCCCCAAGTAATTAAAGGAATCGGTGTTTTGTCTGGTAAAACAGTAAAAATATACCAGAGGGAGAGGCAAACTTGTTTTTTGTTGAAAATGCCTCTGATAAGTGGTCAAATTAGAAAGTGAAAAAATTCAATTGATTGAAAGGTACAAATGCAGCGGTTGATCACACCCCTTTGCGGGGTGCTATAATAAATCCTGAATAAATATCCATGGAAATATTTCCATGGGGCAAAGAAAAGGTATTGAAACATCCATATGCCAGAGTTCACAAGTCCTCACATACACAAGTCCCTCTAAATGTCCGTGTGAAACTGATCTGGATTCTAGCAAAAATGTTACTCATTCTTTCTGACTGCATTTTGTATTTTTTAGGTCATCTCTGTTAAAATTCTAAAAGGGACAGCAACCAGTGCTACCAATAAACAAACAGAGAAACAAAAAACCAACAGACCAACAAACAATTAAACAAACAGACGTGACTTCTGTTAAGCATACAAAGTGCACGCAAACATAAAAACATAAAAAAGAAAAAACACAGCTTCAAAAATAAAACAAACAATTAAGATAGCACCCTTAACCCAGCCTGTCTGATGCTGGCAGGGAGAGGAGAGAGAAAAAAATGGTGAAAAGAACACAGCCCCCCTCCTCCTGCCTTCTCACCGGAGGCAAAGAGGGGGGTGAGAGGAAAGGAAAAAATGTTTTGTTAAAACGACAGGCTCTTTTTTCCCCGGGAATACAGGCAGAAAAAATAAATCATCATTATTCATTCAAAAACACCTCTTTTAACACAACACGCTCTGCTTTTTCAGCCAACAAACCTTACATTTCAAGCATCCAATACTGACTACATACACACCTATTCACACCTATAGTTACATTTCTTTTGCAATAAATCAGTCATTAAATTTATTTCAATGAACTAGCTTACCCCCAAAGCAGTGAAAACTCAGGCAGTAGTTTTAATCACAAAAGTGAAATAACGACTACTGTCTGTGTCAGACTGCCTCAAGGCGAAAGCACATCCATTTTGCTGGCCAGCAATTAATTAATTAAATCACATTAATTCATTATAGATGCAAAGAACGGTAAGTCAAAGGAAATTGAATGCACAGCGGGGGAGGATTGCAAAAGCAAGTCAGGAAAGGGAAAGCGAGAGTTGTATTTTTTCCGAGGACACATAAATCATTTTTGTACTAGGGTTTTGATCCCTGATGAAAGAGAGGGCAAGATGTTACAGACATGCCCCTCCTTGGATTTTTACACTCTCTTTTAAAATAACGCTTTCCTTGAGGTTTGCTGCCTTGTAATAAAGCAGCTACTAACAAATTAGTTTTATGAGAAGATGTTCTTATGTCCTGACACACTTTAATCATATCTACCAAATATATTTTAAAAGGTAAATCAAATTCTTTTTTGATATCACTGGCAGGACTTTCCTGTTATTTTAAAATCAGCCAATTGTTTTTGTTTATTGGTAAGTTAGCCATGATTAAGACAGAAGATGAATGAATTCCTGTTTTATTTTTTCTTCAAACGAGGGAGAGATTTCCCTCCATTTGAGGCAATTTTAGTCTTTGTTCTTATACAGTGGTGCCGTTGAGTTTCTGCAGACTATTGGCTTCTTGATTAAAAGGGAAAGTCCATGCCTATGAAAGGCATGAGACTTTGAGAGTGAGGAGCTCATACTTACGAAGCGCTTGCCCGCCAGGTGCGTAAGATGAGAATCAAGGCGCCGAACACGTAGACACGGGACTCGGCGTGGGACGTCCGAAGGCAATTCGGCACGTCGGGGTCACCAGTTGTGATTGCGCGGCTGGCTGCCACGCGGTAACGACCTCGTCTGCTTTATGGACCCTTGCTAGGGTGCACCTGAGCTAGGCTTGTGGACCCCCGAAAGGGTGAGAACCCTCGTTAGGGTGAGCCTAAGCTAGGTGGGTCTGGCTCTGCTAAGGAAGCACGAACACCAAGGTGTGTAAAAACGCACCAACCAGCTCAGCAGGATGCCAAAAGAACCCCGACTGGCTGATTGAGACGGTATTTATTAAGGCATACAAGAAGGGTTTTCGTAATACAACATACGGTTACATGATTGGTTAAAATCTTGTTGCAGGGCAAACTTAAGCAGGCTAAAAGCTTTCCATAGGATGTGGTTTTCTCTCATGCCCGGAGTTCTCCGGACAGGCTTTGTGGTTTAGCGTTTCTGCGTAACAGCAGGTGCTTTAGCTCGACAAAGGATGTGGTATTTATGTCGTTAGGCATGTTAGCTACACTAATTAAATTAAATTAAATTAAAAATTACTCTCTCCCCCCTACCTATCTACTGTATTTCTCTCTCTATCTCTTTCTCCCTCTCTCTCTATCCCTTTCTCTACCTACCTACCTAATTACTCTTTCTCTCCTTATCTACTGTATTTCTCTCTCTCTATCCCTCTACCTACCTACACACTCACTCACTCTCCCTCCCTACCTACTGTATTTCTCTCTCTCTCTCTCTCTCTCTCTCTCTCTCTCTCTTTCTCTCTCTCTCTATCCCTTTATCTACCTCCCTACCTCCCTAATTACTTTCTCTCCCTACCTAGCTATCTACTGTATTTCTCTCTCTCTCTCCCTCTCCCTTTATCTACCTACTTAACTACTCTCTCTCTCCCTCCCTACCTACTGTATTTCTCTCTCTTTCTGTCCTGGTCTATCCCTCTATCTACCTACCTACTTTTTTTAAAAAATGCCTCTTCAAAACCTTGGTGCGTCTTATACTCCAAAAAAGATGGTAGTTTTCAGACTATGTTTGGCCCAAAAATGGCCCCAAAAATGGCCAAAAAACCAGGCATGCGTGCACCGGCCAGCTGGTCTCTGGGTTTCCGGCATACGCACGCACTCATATGGAAATATATTCCGATTTGGGCACTTGGTGCCAAAAAGGTTCGCCATCAGTGGGTTAAGATAATCCTGGCTTAGGGCGTCCCTGCGTCATCCCTGAATGCAAATATTAATGGTGGCTTTGGCGCAATGCCATCCTTGTGCCCGTGCCAACATTGTGCGTGGTTGACTGCCTGGCCAAACCGCAGGATTTCTGACAAGCATCGCTGCCTCGGTTTACCTGCCTTTTTAGCCTGAGTGAAGATCCGACCAATAAAACGTCCAGAATCCCCGTTTCATATCTGCCTATCCTGGCAAGGGCTTCCGTGCCTCAGTTTCTCTTTTTCTCTTTTATTGTCAAGGTTGGAAAGATGGATGCGCATGTAGCCCCTCCCTCAGAGAGGGTCTGCTATTTGTGGCCTCATATGGCAGCCATGCCTTCTCAAGACAAAATTTTAAATTAAGGAAATGTGCACAGCATGCCAATTTCCTTGTATTTCCTTAACTGGAATATTTATCTTTCTGGGCTCAGCAAGCAGATCCTGTTTCTTGTCTCTCTTCCTTCCTTCCCTCTCCTTTCTTTTCCTTTTCCTTCTTTCCATTTTAGTAATTGCTCTGTTTTCTGGGTTTATTTAAAAAGGTGTTCCTTTACCTTCTTTTCCTTTCCTTTCCTCCTTTCCTTTCTTTTCCTTCCCTCCTTTTCTTTCCTTTCTTTTCCTTTCCTTTTCCTTTCCATTTTAGTCGTTGCTCTGTTTTCTGGGTTTATTTTAAAAAGTGTTCCTTTACCTTCCTACCTTCCTTTCCTTTCCTCCTTTCCTTCCCTCCTTTCCTTTCCTTTCTTTTCCTTTTACTTCCTTCCATTTTTTATTCCTTCTGATATTATCTAGCTTGTTTTTTTTAAAAAAATACTTTCAGTCATTGCTATTTTATGGGTAGATGACAAAGCAATTTTAAAAAAATAGAAACATTCCATCGTCATACAATGTACGCACAGTAACTTTAATTCAGAAAGCACTCTTTTACATCACACTAAAGTTCGTGGTGTGGCAGGGAAAGTCCTGCGCTGGCCCCAGGAGATCCAGGTTCGAGTTCTCCCTCAACTATGGAACTGTCCTACCTTGCAGGGTTTTCTGGGGGCGGGCAGGGGGGAGGGAGAGATAGGATGCTACAAACATTGGTCAACTGGAGTTCCTGAACAAGAAACGGGAATAAGAATATCACAAATTGATAAGTAAAATTAATGGTGTTGAGGGGTATTTTTTTTATCTATCTATCATCTATCTATCTGTCTATCTATCATCTATCAATCAATCTATTTATTTCTCCTCATCTCTCCAACTCTCCTCTCTCTTATCTCTCCATCTATCATCTATCATCCATTTCTCTATCTATCTATCTATCTATCATCTATCTATCTATCTATCTATCTATCATCTATCTATCATCTATCTATCTATCTATCTATCTATCTATCTATCTATCTATCTATCATCTATCTATCTATCTATCATCCTATCTATCTATTTCTCTTCATCTCTCCAACTCTCTATCTCTCCTCTCTCTTATGTTTCCATCTATCATCTATCCTCCATTTCTTCTATCATCTATCTATCATCTATCTATCTATCTATCTATCTATCTATCTATCTATCAATCATCTATTTATCTATCTATCTATCTATCTATCTCTGCTCATCCATCTATACAATAATACAATAACACAATAATACAATAGTAGAGTTGGAAAGGTCCTTGGAGGTCTTCTAGTCCAACCCCCTGCTTAGGCAGGAAACCCTATACCATTTCAGACAGATGGCTATCCAACATCTTCTTAAAGACTTCCAGTGTTGGGGCATTCACAACTTCTGGAGGCAACTTCTGTTCCACTGATTAATTGTTCTAACTGTCAGGAAGTTTCTCCTCAGTTCTAAGTTGCTTCTCTCCTTGATTAGTTTCCACCCATTGCTTCTTGTTCTACCCTCAGGTGCCTTGGAGAATAGTTTGACTCCTTCTTCTTTGTGGCAACCCCTGAGATATTGGAACACTGCTATCATGTCTCCCCTAGTCCTTCTTTCTCTTAAGCTAGACATACCTAGTTCCTGCAACCGTTCTTCATATGTTTTAGTCTCCAGTCCCCTAATCATCTTTGTTGCTCTTCTCTGCACTCTTTCTAGGGTCTCCACATCTTTTTTACATCGTGGCGACCAGAACTGAATGCAGTATTCCAAGTGTGGCCTTACCAAGGCATTATAAAGTGGTATTAACCCTTCACGTAATCTTGATTCTATCCCTCTGTTGATGCAGCCTAGAACTGTGTTGGCTTTTTTGGCAGCTGCTGCACACGGCTGGCTCCTATTTAAATGGTTGTCCACTAGGACTCCAAGATCCTTCTCACAGTTACTACTATTGAGCACGGTACCACCTATACCTCTATCTATCTATCTATCTATCTATCTATCTATCTATCTATCTATCTATCATCTAATCTATCTATCTATCATCTATCTATCTATCATCCTACCTACCTACCTACCTACCTACCTACCTATCATCTATCATCTATATCTATCTATCTACCTATCTACCTACCTATCTATCTCTATAGTCCTCGACCTACCACCACACCTGAGCCCCAAAGTTTCAGTATTTTCTTTCTTGCCACACTGCAGTGAATCACTGCAATTCTTAAGCGAATCTGGTTTCCCACATTGATTTTACTTTTTCGAAAGCCAGCTGGGTAGGTCGTAAGTGCCAATCACATGATCCCAAGACAGTGTAACCATCATAAATATGAGTCGGCTGCCAAGTGTCCGAATGGCGATCACATGACCATGGGAGAATGCTACAACGGTCGTAAGTGTGAAAAGTCCTAACTCCTTTTTTTTCAGCGTCATTGTAAGTACAAACAATCTCTCAACAAAGGATTTTAAGTCAAGGAACACCTGTATAAAAGGTAAATATTCCCCTAGCACATCTGTGCTACTCATTCCCGACTCTAGGGGGCGGTGCTCATCTCCGTTTCAAAGTCAAAGAGCCAGTGCTGTCCGAAGACGTTGCCATGGTCATGTCGCCGGCATGACTCAATGCTGAAAGGTGCACAGAACGCAGTTTACCTTCCCACCAAAGGTGGTTCCTATTTTTCTACTTGCATTTTTTACGTGCTTTCGAACTGCTAGGTTGGCAGAAGCTGGGACAAGTCATGGGAACTCACTCCGTTATGCGGCGCTGGGGATTCGAACCGCCAAACTGCCAAACTACTGATCAACAAACTCACCATCTTAGCCACTGAACCCCTTTTACTACCTGTATACGTTCTGCAATTTTACTACTTGTCTACTTTTTGCAATTCCCTTGATCTTCTCTTATTTTTCCTTCCAAATTTCTTTCAATTTCCCTCAGAGTTGAGCGAAATAAGGGAAAGCAGAGGCCGCAGACGGCTGGTGGTAAAATGCAGGAATTTTTTCAACCTTGCACAAACGGACACGACACTAAAAGGAACAAAAAAACAGGGCAGAAATGCTACACATTCCACCTATGTAAAATTCATCCAAATTTCCCCTTTTCCTTATGGGTGGGAGAGGGAAAATCTCAAAAAGCAGATGGGCTTTGATGAAACCGAACGAGGTAGGGAAGAAAATGCCTGAGCCAGCACTGAGGCCGAGCCTCCCGCTTTCCAATTATCTGCATTTCCCCCAGAAGACCTCGTAAAAAGGCGAGCATTTATAATTCATGGGAGTCTCGGAAAGCAGGCCTTTGTAGGATTAAGTCGGTATAAATTTCAAGGGAGGAAAAAGAACCAGGACGCCTGTTAAGGAAGGAGTCAAGAAACCTTACAGAACAGAATACGGAATAACAAGAGTTGGAAGGGACTTGGAGGTCATCCAGTCCAACCCCCTGCTCAGGCAGGAGACCCTGCATCATTCCAGACAAATGGCTGTCTTCTTAAAAACACTTTGGTGATTGGCAAGATGCCGGCAAGGAAATAAAAGAGAAGCGAACGGGGAATGGAGTTTGCAGGAGACCATTAGTTCACTTCATTGGTTCGTGACTCTCCGAGACTCCTTGCCAAGTTCTGCAGATATTGCCCTGGAAGCTCTCCCAGCCAGATAAGGTCTGTGACTTGGATATCATCCAGTCCAACCCACTTCAGGGCGGGAGACCCTGTACTATTCCAGACAAATGGCTGTTTTCTTGAAAACACTTAGGTGATCAGCAAGAAAATAAAAGAGGAGCGAAAGGGGAGTGGAGTTTGCAGGAGACGATTACCGTATATACTTGAGTATAAGCCGAATTTTTCAGTCCACTTTTTGGGCTGAAAAATCCACTTCGGCTTATACTCCAGTGAACCAAAAAAAAAAAAAAAAGAACTTACCGAGGACTTGCGCGCGGCCGAGGCTTCGGTGCTTCCGGGATCGCTCCCACCCCCTCCGCCACCTTCCTACTGGCTCCCAGTGGCGGAGGGGGTGGGAGTGATCCCGGAAGCACCGAAGCCTCTGCCGCGCGCAAGTCCTCGGTAACTTTCTAGTGGCGGCGGGGGCTTTTGGGTTCACTTCAGCTGCAGTGCAAGTCCTCGGTAACTTTCTAGTGGCGGCGGGGACTTTTGGGTTCACTTCAGCTGCAGCGCCAGGTGCAAGCGGCTAGGACTGGCTGCCCACAAAGGACCTCCCCAGGCTTGCTTTGCTGAACACGGGGCGACTGACAATAGTTTGAGCGGGCGCGGCTGGCACAAACTATCGTCAGTTGCCTTGCGCTCATCAAAACAAGTCTGGGAAACAGCACGGTGTTTTCTTGCCACGTGCATGGCCACGCACGTTACCAAAAGTCGGGACTGTTTTTAAAACGCTGTGGGACGCAGGACAAATTATTAAAAATCAGGAATGGATCCCAGTACTTCTAATCCTGCACCAAAACAAAAACGCAGGTCATACGAAGCTGCTTTCAAACTAAAATTTACCGTGAGCTGCTGCATTTCCCAGCCTCGGCTTATACTCGAGTCAATAACTTTTTCCAGTTTTTGGGGGTAAAATTAGGGGTCTCGGCTTATACTCGAGTCGACCATTAGTTCACTTCATTGGTTCGTGACTCTCCGAAACTCCTTGCCAAGTTCTGCAGATATCGGTCTGGCCACTCTCCAAGCCAGAGAAGGTCTGTGACTTGGAGGTCATCCAGTCCAGCCCCCTGCTCAGGCAGGAGATCCTGTACCATTCCAGACAAATGGCTGTCTTCTTAAAAACACCAGTGATCAGCAAGATGTCGGCAAGGAAATAAAAGAGGAGCAAAAGGGGAGTGGAGTTTGCAGGAAACCATTAGTTCACTTAATTGGTTCGTGATTCTCCGAAACTCCTTGCCAAGTTCTGCAGATATCGGCCTGGCCACTCTCCAAGCCAGAGAAGGTCTGTGACTTGGAGGTCATCTAGTCCAACCCCCTGCTCAGGCAGGAGACCCTGTACCATTACCCTGGCTGCCTTCTTAAAAACACTTCGGTGATTGGCAAGATGTCAGACACTGCCCTATAGGCTGGCCTCGACTTACGACCGAAACTGAGCCCAAAATTGAAAGTCAGAGAGCCAGTCTAGTAATTAAATCACCGGGCTAGAAAGCAGGGAGATGGTGAGTTCTAGTCCCGCCTTAGGCATGAAAGATGACTTTGGGCCAATCGCTCCCCCTCAACCTAACCTACCTAACAGAGTTGTTGTTGTGGGGAAAATAGAAGGTGTGCTGCATATGTTCGCCCCTTTGAGTTATTTGTAAAAATAGGCAGGATGTAAATCAATAAAATAAGAATTCAGTTCTTTCCCTTCTTGCATTCTCAGCTCAGAAAGTGTTGTGGCCCGCCAGGATGCAGTGGCAGACAGTGAGGAGGTTGGGGAGGAACCTGCGCTAGTCCTAGAGTCTGGGGAAGGATCGGACGAGGGCTCTGTGTCACGAGGCAGAGAGGGGGCCAGGGCCGTCAGACAGTTATCAGCTGCCTTCGGAGTCAGACATCAGTGAGGCAGAAGAACAGCTGGAGCCTGTTCCCAGTGTGCGCATGCACAGAGCTGCCAGACAAAGGAAATTGCTAAAGAACAGGGGTCGACTCAGGAGTAAGGCCACAGGTGGACGATGAATGGCCCCTCCCTGAGGGAATAAAAGAGGAGCGACAGGGGAGGGGAGTTTGCAGGAGTCAATTAGTTCCCTTCATTGGTTCGTGACTCTCCGAGACTCCTTGCCAAGTTTTGCAGAGATCGGCCTGGCAGCTCTCCAAGCCAGAGAAGTCTGTGACTGTAAATCTTCCCTCGAAAGATTTTGCTGGAAGTGAATGAGCAGAATTCGCAGTCAATTAATAAAAGGGGTTTTTGTCGGGACAAGGAGTTTGCTTCATGCTCTTGGGAAGCCTCAGTCAGAACAGAAAGGGCCCAGTTTCTCTAAACCTCAAAAAGATCTAATATCTATAATATAAAAATAATTCGGCTTATTTTTCATTCCCTTTGAGTGTTTCTCAAACTTGGCAACTTTCAGAATGGGGTGGATTTCAACTCCCAGAATTCCCTAGCCGGTATGCTGGCTGGGGAATTCTGGGAGTTGAAGTCTTCCCATCTCAAAGCTACCAAGATTGGACACCAGGGATCTAAATTAATCAACCAAAGAAAAAGCACGTGCACTAAAAATCAGTCGCTTGATCAAAATTCGGACACTCGGTGATGAACTCATATTTAGGATGGTGGCCATGTCCCCGATCTCCTTTTGTGACCGTCCGACAAGCGAAGTCAGTGGGAGAGCCCAATTCACTTAGCCATTGTGTGACTAACTTAATGACTGCAATGATTCACTTAAGAACGGTGACAAGAAATGGGGCCAAACTCGCATAACGACCATCTCGCTTAGCAACAGAAATGTTGGGTTTAATTGTGGTCATAAGCCGAGGACTACCTGTTGGTGAATTCTCCTCAGTCCCTATGTGTCAATTCTTCCAAACAGCACACAAAGAATGTGAGACTCAGCAAAAAATAAACTTAAAAAATCAACCCCCTCTTTATTTTCCCCCATCCCAACTCCAAAAACCCGCCCATTTAGCAGAAAAGCAAGTTTCTAGTCCCTCCCACCAGAGAGGTATGCTTGAGTGCCTCTGGACAATGGTGCCCAAAATCCAGAGGGAGAAGTGACCGCAGGCGAGTGTCAGCCGCTACCAGCAACTTCTCATCTCGGGGGATCTCGGGGGATTAAAATTAGGGGCGTGAGGGGTTTGCAAAGTCACTGCGGATGCAAAATACACCCAATTAAAGACTTGTGGTAGCGCCGAAAGAACTCTGCTAAAACACTGTTCAAAGTTTTTCAGACCGTGGAATTTGTTAGTTTAAAAAAAAAAATTCTGGAATTCCTGATCCATTGTTTTTATGATTGAAAATTAACTACATTTGAGCAAACTTTCTTTTTTTAAAAAAAGATTATTTCAGAATAGGATGGAGTGGAGTAGAGCAGAGTCTACAATAGGACAGAATAGAGTAGAGTAGAGTAGAATATGGAAATAAGAATAGAGTAAGATGTGCATGTGCTTCGAAACTGAGCTATGGGTCAAAAGTTACGTTTCTGGCTGAATTGGGCTCTTTTGCCAATTCTGATGTAAGCTTTGGTCTAACTCCTCGGGGAAAGCTCAGATCAGCGAATGGAGTGGTTTTTTAGCTTCCCCGACTCAGGACACCAGTAACATATGCATGTGGTTTGAAAGTGAGTGGGTCAAAAGTTACGTTTCTGGCTGAATTGGCTCTTTTGCCAATTCTGATGTAAGCTTTGGTCTAACTCCCCAGGGAATGCTCAGAAAGTGAGCTCTGGGTCAAAAGTTACGTTTCTGGCTGAATTGGCTCTTTTGCAAATTCTGATGTAAGCTTTGGTCGAACTCCTCAGGGAAAGCTCAGATCAGTGAATGGAGTGGTTTTTTAGCTTCCCCGACTCAGGACACCACTAACATATGCATGTGGTTCGAAAATCTGCCCAGCAATATACATAGGACAAACAAACAGGAGAATAAATGCACGCATCACAGAACACAAAAATGCAGTAAGAAAAAAAGAAAAAACTTCTTCCCTTTTCCAGCACCTTAAAGCTACAGGACACGAAATCAACTTTGAAGGAGCCAGGTTAATCTCCAAAACAGAACACCTCCACAAGAGAATAATCATGGAAGCCATCGAAATAGAGAAACACCCCCACAGCATGAACAAACGTGATGATACCTCCCGCCTACCAAACATCTGGAAACCAGCCCTAGCCAACAAACGAACACCACCCACCACCCAAGCCGTTAAAATACAAAACAACAATGCACACACAACCTGCACCAATCAGCACCAATCTACCAATCATGATACAACCACACAACCAATCATTCCACTTACTGAAACAAAGCCACCACCCCATCCCCTCCCACCAAGACTTACAGAAAGACGGCAGCTCCGTTCCCATTTTAAGCCCACAGCTTGAAGATGGCAGGTGTGATCCTGCCGAAACGTTGCAAAGACAATCTCAACCTTACACGGGAAAAGACCCGAATACAACAAAACCAGCATACCTACACCCGTGAAAATCTACGAAAACAAATATATATATATATATGTTTGAGCTGATTGGGTGGGGGTTTGGCTGCATTCTGATTGGGTGGAGGTGTATTCTGATTGGTAGGGGGCTTGGCTGTGCTCTGATTGGATGGGAGTTTGGCTGTGCTCTGATTGGATGGGGGCGTGTTCTGTTTGGGTGGGGGCCTGGTTGTGCTTGTGTTAGTCTGAGTTGCAGAGGGATTTGAGCTGGTGAGCTGCGTTACTGTTGTTTGGCTTCGCGTTTGTGGTCTTGCCACATCTCCGTGGTGGGCATCAGTTTGCTTCATGTATGGAATGGAGGGGTTTAAAGTGGCTAATAATGCAGCTGTGGTCTGGCTTCTGGTTTGTGGTCGGGCTTCTGGTTTGTGGTCATCATCGGTGTGGGTTTGGGCTTGCTTTTTGCGTGGATGTGTGATAGTGACATCCTGTGTGGTTTTCGTGAGTGTTGGTCTGGTATCATTCTTTGTGTTAGGGACTCGTTTGTCAGTGAGGTCGGGTTTCCAAATGGCTGGTAGGCGGGAGGTATCATCTCGTCTATTCATGCTGTGTGGTCGTTTTTCTATCTCAATAGCCTCTCTGATTATTCTGTTGTTAAAGTGTTCAACCTTGGCAATAGTTCTGGTCTTTTTAAAGTCTATATCATGTCCTGTGGCTTTGAGGTGTTGGACCAGGGAAGAAGTTGGTTCCTCCTTTCTGACTGAGTTTTTGTGTTCTTCAATGCGTGCCTTTATTCTTCTGTTGGTTTGTCCGATGTATGTGGTGGGGCAGGTGGTGCATGAGATTTCATATACTCCTTGATTTTCTAACTCTATTTTGTCTTTGGGGTTTCTTAGGATGGTGGATATTTTTCGATTTGTGTAGAATGCTGTCTTGATGTTGTGTTTGTGGAGGATCTTGCTGATTCTGTCTGTGGTGCCTTTTATGTATGGGAGGAGGGCTTTGCCGAAAACGGTGAGCATGTGGCGAGTGTCCCTGTGGGGCAGAAGGCCTCGAAAGCCACCTCCCAGGACCGAGAGACATGGGACAGTTTCTCTAGGGAGCTGGATGATTATATGGAGGACGTCTCAAGTTGGTCATCCAGCACGTATGAGACCTCTTCCATCAGTACCTGGACGGACTCTTCTAGTGACTCCACCCTCATCTTCAGAGGCTTGAAGAGCCACCGGTCCAGTAAATACCACAAACGTGTCCTGAGCGAGCTTCTCCTGAGGCTGCCAAGGTAGAGGAGATGCGCTTTCTGCCTGTGCCCGTCCCCTTCATGAAGGAAGCCATGATTCAAAGCTTAGAGTCTCACTGGGTAGCCAAGAGGCTCCAGCATCTTCTGGAGATGCCCTGGGTTCTTCTCAGGTTCCTCAAGAGCTTCATGCCCTCTGCTCCCACTTCCAAAGGGGGCAAAAGAGAGACAAAAGGGAAGGAGGAGGAGGAGGAGGAGGAGGAGGAGGAGGAGGAGGAGGAGGAGGAGGACAGGCAGGGAGACTACCACAACCATTGTCATCACCCATGGACAAGCAGAGCTCCGCCTTCTGCACCATCCTGCAGGGGAAGCTCCATCTCTGCAGAGAGATCCTGAAAGGAAAGCTTTGTTTCTGGAGGAAGAGCCAGGAAAAGCCAGGAGGGGTTCCCAAAACCAGGAGAACTGGGAAATCCGGTGGGGCGAATGGAATAAAATCAGGGGCGCTGAAGTAGGAGATCTATATTCTGCAGTACCTTTTCACTAATAAATCTTCATTTTTGGCAGCGTTGTGTCTAGGGTCTGCCTGAAAGAACATAGAATAACAGGATTGGAAGAGACCTTGGAGACCTTCTAGTCCAACCTCTTAAGTAATTATGCTCCCCATTAGAAGAGCGAGTATGCAGAGAAGCGTAATGAGAGTGATATGGAATAACAAACACAAACCAGCATACAGAGACACTGAATAGTATAAAAATATAGTAGTTTATTATGTAGAAATATAGAGGTATTCAGAGTCCAGTTAACAGTCCAAGTCATACACGGTTCAGTAATTCAGTTATCAAAATAGTCAGTCTAACACACAAAGTATAGCTAAACAGTAGCAAACCACAATACCTCAAAATACACCGATCAGCTTCTAACAAAACAGATAGCTAACAGCCATTCTGACTCCCTCTTATGGCTGCTTGAGGTAACAAACCAAGTACATCTCTTTAGCATTTAAAGTAACAGTAAAGTAATCATAGCTTATATACATTGCCAAGCCTAGGGTTACATCCCTAACACACAGGCCAGCTGGTCTTCCGGTTTCTGGAGCTCCGGTGCGCATATGCACACATGCACATCAGGCGTGGCTTCCAGCAGAAGGAGATCTTATACCATTCTGGACAAACAGCTGTCCAGTTTGTTTTTGAAAGGCGAGCCATTCCACTGATTAATTAACAAAATAGCAGAATGGGAAGGGACCTTAGAGATCCTCTAGTCCAACTTCCAGCTCAAGCAAGAAACATGTATCATTCTGGAGAAATAGCTGTCCAGTTTCTTCTTGAAAACCTCCAGGGGTGGAGCATCCATGACTTCTCGAGGCAAGCTGTTCCCCTGATCAATTAACAGAACAGCGGAATTGGAATTGCCCCTAGAGGTCCTGTAGTCCAACCCCCTGTCTGAGCAGGAGACCTTATACCAATGATGGTGAACCTTTTCGGCAACAAGTGCCCAAACCAAAATACGTGTCCATGTGCACACGGCGGAGTGCCGGAAACCCAAAGACCAACTGGTCAGTGAACGCATGCCTGTTTTTTGGCCATTTTTGAGCCTTTTCCAGGCTGTTTTGGGGGCATTTTCAGGCAGTTTTTCAGCTTGAAAACAGCCCAAAAAACAGCCCCCAAAAGGTCTGTTTTTTAAACCAGAAGAGCAGCTGGCGACAGAGAGTGCCCTGTGTGCCATAGGTTCACCCTCACAGCCTTATACCACCCTGGACCAAGGGCTGCCCAGTCTCTCCTTGAAAAGCCTCCAGAGAGGAGCAACTGGTCGCTCATCTGCTGCTCAAAAAAGGGAGGTCATTTTTTTTACTGCTGGTTGGGGCTGGTTTAGGTAGTCCTCGACTTACGACCACACCTGGGACCAGAATTTGGTTGCTAAGCAAGGTGGTTGTTAAGGGAATAATGTGGTCATTAAGCGAATTGGCTTTCCCCATTGACTTTGCTTGTCGGAATCTGGCTGGGATGTTTGCAAAAGGTAACCCCAGGATGTTGGGGGTCCATGGCGAAATCTGTGTGCCCAAATTTCACCCGCATCCCTACCCCTTGTGCAGCCTCCATTCCTTCCTCTAACTCGTGAGCCTCTGGAGGCGCCTGTCCCCGTTCTCTAACTCCCCAACCCAGAAGCCACAGCCCACTACTGGGCCATGAGCTGTTCACAACCAGGCTGCCTGAAGGGACAGGCAAAGACGTGTGTGTTTCCCAAGAGCATGAAGCAAATTCCTTGTCCCGGCAAAAACTCCAAGTCTTTCAAGGGAGGATTTACAGTCACAGACCTTCTCCGGCTTGGAGAGCCACCAGGCCGATATCTGCAGAATTAGGCAAGGAGCCTCGGAGAGTCCCGAACCAATGAAGTGAACTCATGGTCTCCTGCAAACTCCACTCCCCTTTTGCTCCTCTTTTATTCCCTATGGGAGGGACCATTCATCCTCCTCCTGTGGCCTTACCCCCAAGTCGACCCCTGTTCTCTAGCTGTTCCCTTTGTCTGGCAACTCTGTGCATGCGCACACCGGGAACAGGCTCCAGCTGTTCTTCTGCCCCACTGATGTTTGACTCTGAAGGCAGCTGATAACTGGCATATGGCCCTGGCCCCCTCTCTGCCTCCAACACAGAGCCAGCGTGCAGCAACTGGACCAGAGATGTTCTCAAAATGTCTTCTTGGCTGATGATTGGACTCTGTTAGCCTGACTACTGGGGCTATTTTCAATTTGTCTTTTTCGTGTGCATTTGCTTCAGACCTTCCCTGACTTTTGCTGAATTCAGTTCTTTCTTAGTAAAAGCAACTTTTCTCTGAATCTATGGAGTTCAGGGTTTTCATTCCTAGAAATTGATTGGAGGCAGCCCTGACACAGCCTCTCCACTCAGATCAGAGGCTACCTCTGCTAATAAAATCGAGATTTTCAGCCTGTTTTGAAAGGGAGTAGCGGATTCGTAAGGCTGATGTCAATCCCACTAGAGTAGGGGTGCTAAACTCATGGCCCGGGGGCCAGATCCAGCCCACAGGGGGCCGGGGGCCACCCTGGAAACAGCAAAGGACTGGCCCACGGTGCCTCTGCCAGCGAAAATGGAGCTTGGGGGGGTCACGTTGCCCCACAGCTCCGTTTTCACCAGCAGAGAGCTGCAGGAGGCCATCACGGCTAAAAAACTGGCTCGTGTGTGTGTGTGTGTGTATGTGAGCACCCCTGAGTTCCATTTTTGCTGGCAGAGGGTTAGCAAAACAAACGAAAAACAAAACTGAAGGAGAAAGGTTTCCCCTTTTGCATTTGAGCATGCAAGAAGGGAGAGGAAGAAGGGAGAAAGGGAAAGAGGAAAGAAGGGAAGAGAACAAGGAAAAATAAGGAAATGAAGAAGAAAGGAGAATGAAGAGGAAAGGAAAAAGAAGGAAGGAAGGAAAGAAGGAAGGAGGGAATAACAATAGCACTTAGACTTATATTCTGCTTCACAGGGCTTTTACAGCCCTCTCTAAGCGGTTTACAGAGTCAACCTCTTGCCCTCAACAATCTGGGCCCTCACTTGACCCACCTCGGAAGGATGGAAGGCTGAGTCAACCTGAAGCCAGTGAGATTTGAACTGCCGAACTGCAGCTAGCAGTCAGCTGAAGTAGCCTTCAGTACTGCACTTTAACCACTGCACCACCTTGGTAGGTAGTAGGTAGGAAGGAAGGATATTATAATGAGAATGAGGGAGGGTCTGAGGGAAGTCCTGCCTTAGTACTTGGCCACCACAGGTGCCCCCGGCATGAGTGATATCAAGCTGGCTACGCCCCCTCCCGAGGTCAAACACAATCCTGATGCAGCCCTCAATGAAATCGAGTTGGACACCCCTGCACTAGATAGATTCTACCGAAGGAGACCATCAACTGCAGGAGATCCAGAAACATTTCTTTATGGAGAATAAGTGAAATAGCTCCATTATGACCACTGGGCCAAAGTTTATTAAAACTGAGACGTCACCCAAGAAACTTCTATCAAAATGAAAATTTGGGAAGCCAAAAGGCATTGGAAAGAACCAACTCAAGCCATATAGACCGCAGGGGGTGTCTCCCCCCAAATTAAGACCGGCTACTATAGCAACATAACCTTGCAAATCTGATTGTGATGCATCTCTTCCTCCTCCTTACAGTCCAGTGAAATGTTACTCAATCTCAGCAACTTTTAAGATGTGGGGAACTTTCAGAATTCTGCAGCCAGCAAAGCCGGGAGTTGTAGTCCACACATTTTAAAGTTGCTGAGCTTAAGAAGCATCGATTCGAGTAATAACGGAGGAGTTTGCATGACCAGCCAGATGGAATTCCTTGACCGATGGAGTCCACACCGTGCCCCTTCTGCTAGAAAGAGTGGGGCAGGCCGAGGCTGTTGGGGTGAGATGGCTCCTCATAATTTTGCCTAGTGTACCAGCTTCATTCCTATTGGTCCAAAAAACCTTGGCAAGAGTAACTTAATGGTTTGCGTGGCCCACAAGCTGGACTACTGCAATGTATTCTACATAGCAATAGACTTATCACTTTTCAATGCTTTACAGCCCTCTCTAAGCAGGGTCATCATATTGCCCCCAACAATTTGGGTTCCCATTTTAATGACCTTGGAAGGATGAAAAGCTGAGTCAACTTTGAGCCTGGTGAGATTCGAACTGCCAAATTTCAGGCAGCCAGCAGTAAGCAGAAGTAGCTTGCAATACTGCGCTCTGACCACCGTGCCACTGTGGCTCATAGGACAGTCTTTGGAGGTGACCCAGGAACTCTTCAGGAACTACCGTATTTTTCTGATTATAAGACGCACCTAAATTTAGAAGAGGAAAACAACAAAAAAAGGTTTTTGGCCTCTGTGAGCTGCATTTTCAGCCCTTTTTTTGGGGGGCTTTCTTTGTCCCCTTTCCACCCTTTTTTCCCTACCCATTTTCAAGACTTTTGGGGGGCATTTTAAAGGCTCTTTTGGGCCATTTTTTCCAAAATAAACCAAGCCAAAAAAAGCCTCAAAATGAGCCAAAAATAGCCCTGAAAACAGGCCAAGAAAAGCCTTGAAAACAGGCCCAAAAAGCCTTTAAAAGAAGACCTGAAAAAGCCCCCCAAAAGCGTCAAAAACAGTTCAAAAAAAGCTCTGAAAACAGGCAGAAAAAAGCCTCAAAAACGGCCTGAAAAAAGCCCTGAAAATGGTCTGAAAACAGTCCTAAAAACAGGGCATGCAGAGGCCAAAAAATGTCTGGCAGGTGGGCGGGGCTTCAGCAATATTCGGTCTATAAGACACAAAGCTATTTTCACCACCTTTGAGGAGACAAAAAGGTGTGTCAATATAAGGTTGAAAATATTCATTTTAGTGGACAGCATAATTGACAGCCAGGCTGGAATTGATTAAATCATGCAAATAATAGCAAACAGGGAAAATCCCTTATAATACGAATTTCCCTGATCGTATAGATGTGGCACCCCAGAATACGCATATAGACACACACCAAAGAAAAGATATTTGCAAATCAAGCTAAGGGCATCCTACTGGAGCTACCTGTCCACCAAATTAAATATTGCAAAGGGCACATTTACGCACACCTCACCAAGGACCGTCGTTCTTATAAATATTCCCAACCTCTATACCCAAAATTGTTGCTACTCCAAGGGCTGTTTCTATGCTCTCAAATAACAGAATAGCAGAATTGGAAGGGCCCTTAGAGGTCTTCTAGTCCAACCCCCTTGCTCAAGCAGTCCACACAAGTCCGATGGAAGCTAGAGGAAGATCTGGTAGATGATTCCTCTCTGCTAGCAGAAGACAACGAAGCCCAGGATTCTTCTTGGTCCTCAGGAGACGACATGGAAGGGTCAGAAGGGTCCTCAGGAGATGTCACGAGCAGTTCTTCTCTCCAAGAGCCAGAAGCTGCCAAGATGTCTTGTAGACCTTGGGAGGGCCAACCATGAATGTCCATGAATGACATTGGGGGCCATAGCCATCTATTTAAATCATTAAAAATAAAAGATATAATACCATCTGATCAGAACAATACTGGATAGCTGGACTGTATTTATGTAGGGCAGAAACTTGGCCAATCTTCCTTGTGAAATAGGAAATTTCCGAGCTGGCCCAGAAAGATGTCAACGCGGCCCCGGGCGCTCTTCGCCTCACCACCGGTCTCCCTAGGCCTCGGGCACACACTCCCATCATCCCCAGCCCGCAACTTCCCCCACTCACCGATCGCCACCGATGCCACCGCACGGCAACCACAATGGCGCCCTCCAGGTTACCTCAGCGTGTAAGAAGGTCCGCGCATGCGCCACAACGCATAGAGGGCGGGAAAGACGTGCGCCTGCGCAAAGAGGGAGGGCCACCTATTTTTTCCTATTGGCCAGAGCTGCTGTGGGCGGGATTCGCTCCGTCTCCATCACGTGTCTTTAGAAGACTGGCTTATCCAAAGTAATAATCAATGGTGAACTAACACAAAGTATTGTAATCCAGAAAGGTACAAGACAAGGTTGCCCCCTGTCCCCCCTGTTGTTTATACTAACCCTAGAAGTACTAGCCAGGAATATACGCAAAGAGGTACAGATAAAGGGACTAGAAATTAAAAAAGGAGCAATTTAAGTTATAGGCCTTTGCGGACGATCTAGTGTTTGTGCTAGAAGATCCTATGAAGTCTGGTACGAAACTCATTGAGGAACTGACAGAGTATGGGAAAATAGCGGGTCTAAAGATAAATATGACAAAGACCAAAATGCTGACTAAAAATATGAAATCAAAAGCAAAAGAGGAGTTAACGAAGAAATTGGGTATCCAAATTGTCAAAAAAGTTAAATATCTTGGTATACATTTATCTGCGAGGTGTGTGACCATCAAAGAAGACAATTATACCAATCTGATTAATAAAACTAAGAAGGATCTAGAAAGATGGAAGAACCTACAACTGTCCCTGATGGGCAGGATCGCAATTATAAAAATGAATATATTACCAAAATTTCTTTTCCTATTTCAGAATATACCCATTAAATTAGAAAAAGGTGTCTTCAAAGATTTGAATCAATTGGTTTCGAAATTTATCTGGCAGGAAAGAAAACCGAGAATAAAACTTAAGGCTATGCAAGACACTAAGGAAAAGGGAGGATTTGGTGTACCAGATTGGGAACTCTATTATACTGCGGCCATATTAACATGGCTAAGGGAATGGATAATGCTGAGAAATAAAAGATTACTCAAATTGGAAGGTCATGACCTCCAAGCAGGCTGGCATGCCTTCCTCTGGTATGAAAAAGGATCTGCACACAAATATTTTAGTAGACATTACATTAGACAATCTCTGTTAATAATATGGAACAAAATTAAACATGACCACTATACCAAAATACCTATTTGGCTATCTACGATGGAAGCATACATACACCCAAATTTAATGAACGTGGAAAATATAGTCACATATAAAGAGCTATTGAACAGGCAGGGGGAGATCAAAACCACATCAGAACTGACATCACAAGGAGTACAAGTAGAATGGTGGTCTTATTTACAGATACAATCAAGGTATGCACAGGATAGGAATGCACAGGATAGGAAGAACGTATCCAATCGTATTGCCAAAGACTACACAATATTAGATAAACTATTGATACAGACAGAAAACAGACTGATCAAAGTGCTGTATAGATTTTTGTTGGAATATAAACTAGAAAGAAACCATGGTCGCCTGGGCGAAAAATTTCGGTTACAATGTGGAATTGGCTAAGTGGGAAAAACTTTGGATACTTAATCAGAAATTAACATTGGCTACGGCGTATAAAGAAAACCTTTACAAGATGTTCTACAGATGGCATCTCCCGCCAGCACGGCTTTCTAAAATGTTCAAAAATCTGGCCCCAAATTGTTGGAAGTGTAAAAAAAACACCAAGCACTTTCTCCCATATGTGGTGGACGTGCAATGAGGCAAAAAAATATTGGAAAATGATTCAATCATGGTTAGAACAAATGGTGGGAGAACAAATTATGTTTAAACCAGAAACTTTTCTCCTAGGCATAATACCGGAGGAGTTTAAGAAAGATACACTCTATCTAATTATACATATACTGACTGCAGCGCGCATAACCTATCCACAGCATTGGAAAAAAGAAAATACACCATCAGAGCTAGATATAATCAGAAAAGTGTTGGCCTGTGCAGAAGCAGATAGGCTCACTTTGGAACTTAAAAATAAAGGGGAATCAGAATATTTTGAGGTATGGAACAGATTTTATGATTGTTCCATACTTATAAAGTTAAGATGACAAGACTGGAACAAATGTATATATTGTGATCGAACAGAGGGACAGACAATGTATTAAGTAGAATAACTGTTAATGGTTGAAACTAGCTGTACATAATGTGAATATATGATCACCCCGACTCCGCGGCATTGCATTGTTTTAAATGTAAAAACAATAAATATATATATATATAAAAAGAAGACTGGCTTATGAAAAATGTTTTCGTAGATTTTCACGGGTGTAGGTATGCTGATTTTGTTGTATTCGGGTCTTTTCCCGTGTAAGGTTGAGATTGTCTTTGCAACGTTTCGGCAGGATCTCACCTGCCTGCCGAAACGTTGCAAAGACAACCTCAACCTTACACGGGAAAAGACCCGAATACAACAAAACCAGCATACATACATACATACATACATACATACATACATACATACATACATACATACATACATACATATAAAAGAAGACTGGCTTATGAAAAATAAACAAGGTTTGGTTCCTCCTTAACCATGAAACGTGGTTTAACGTGACTCAATTTTTACCCCATGGTTCAGCTGGATTTAAAGCTTTTGTTTGGGGATTGCTTATAGTGCGGTGATGGCTTTCATCAATATTTTTTTTTATTTTTTTTGCAGTCTAAAGGCTGTTGCAATTGCACTTTCTGTAAAGGTGAAAGGATGCAGCTCTCTTGCAACACGGAATGATGGGGAAAGCTAAACTGCAAAAAATATAGATGTTTCTGTCAATGGAAGGAGTCAGAAAGTTTTTTAAAAATGCTTTTTAATTTATCATAGAAAATAAAATACAAAATTTTCAATTCTATTCCATTCCATTTCATAGTTCCTATTCTATTCTACATTCTGTTCTATTCCTCCATTCCATTTCATATCTCCTGTCCTTTCCTGACCTGTTCCCTTCCGTTTCATATCTTCTATTCTATGCCATTCCATTTCATATCTCCTGTCCTGTTCTGTTCTGTTCCGTTCCGTATCTTATATTCTATTCTATTCTATTCCATTCTATTCCATTCCTATTCCTATTCCATTTTATATCTTCTATTCCTATTCCTATTCCTATTTCTTTCTATTCTATTCTATTCTATTCTATTCCGTTCAATTCCATATTTTCTATGCTATGCTATGCTATGCTATGCTATTCTATGCTATGCTATGCTATGCTATTCTATTCCAATATTCTAATTAGTCTAGTTTAGTTTAGTCCAGTCCATTCCAGTCTAATTAGTCTAGTTTAGTTTAGTCCAGTCCATTCTATTCTTTATTCCATTCCATATTCCATTCCACTCAACTTCACTCCCTTCTAACAGGCACAGAATCAAAATCATATGAAGTATTAGTACTGCTTTATAAGGCCTTCGTAAGGCCACACCTGGAATACTGCATCCATTTTTAACCACCGCATTACTGAAAAGATGTTGAGACTTTGTAAAAAGTGCAGAGAAGAGCAACTAAGATGATCCAAGGCCTGCAGACTAAAACATAGGAAGAATGGCTGCAGGATTGGAGTATGGCTAGTCTAGAAAAAAGAAGGACCCAGGGTGACATGATTTGAGTATTTGAGGGGTTGCCACAAAGAGGAGGGGTTCACATTATTCTCCAAAGCACTTGAAGGCAGGACAAGAAGCAACGGATAGCAACCAGCCAAGGAGAGAAGCAACCTAGAACTAAGAAGAAATTTCCAGACAGTGAGAACAATTAACCAGTGGAACGGCTTGCCACTGGACGTTGTGGGGGCTCCATCACAGGAGGCTTTCAAGAAGAGACTGGGCAGCCACTTGTCTGAAATGGTATAGGGCTGTGATGGCAAACCTATGGCACATGTGCCACAGGTGGCACGCGGAGCCATATTGGGTGGCATGCCAGCTGTTAGCTTCACATTTCCAGAGGGCCTGGGGAGGCTGTTTTTCGCCCTCCCCAGCCTTCAGGAAAGCCTCCAGAGCCTGGGGAGGGTTTGCGTATGCACATGTGTGGGAAGAGGTCACGCGCGATTGCACAGTTGGGTGGGGAGATTGGGCATGCGCAGGTGCAATTTTGGCACACCAGAGAAGGTCTGTGACTGTAAATCCTCCCTTGAAATATTTGGAGTTTTTGCCGGGACAAGGAATTTGCTTCATGCTCTTGGTCAGATAACAGGTAAGTGCATGTACAGCTTCATTTGCACAAGTGGCACAAACGTCTGCCACACGTAGAAATGGAGCATGCATCTGTGAGCTTGCCCACTGCTCATGCAAATGCTTGCCTGTCCCTTCAGGCAGCCTGGTTGTGAACAGCTCATGGCTCAGTAGTGGGCTGTGGCTTCTGGGTTGGGGAGTTAGAGAACGGGGACAGGCGCCTCCAGAGGCTCACGAGTTAGAGGAAGGAATGGAGGCTGCACAAGGGGAAGGGATGCGGGTGAAATTTGGGCACACAGATTTCGCCATGGACTCACAACATCCTGGGGTTACCTTTTGCAAACATCCCAGCCAGATTCCGACAAGCAAAGTCAATGGGGAAAGCCAATTCGCTTAATGACCACATTATTCCCTTAACAACCACCTTGCTTAGCAACCAAATTCTGGTCCCAGGTGTGGTCGTAAGTCGAGGACTACCTAAACCAGCCCCAACCAGCAGTAAAAAAAATGACCTCCCTTTTTTGAGCAGCAGATGAGCGACCAGTTGCTCCTCTCTGGAGGCTTTTCAAGGAGAGACTGGGCAGCCCTTGGTCCAGGGTGGTATAAGGCTGTGAGGGTGAACCTATGGCACACAGGGCACTCTCTGTCGCCAGCTGCTCTTCTGGTTTAAAAAACAGACCTTTTGGGGGCTGTTTTTTGGGCTGTTTTCAAGCTGAAAAACTGCCTGAAAATGCCCCCAAAACAGCCTGGAAAAGGCTCAAAAATGGCCAAAAAACAGGCATGCGTTCACTGACCAGTTGGTCTTTGGGTTTCCGGCACTCCGCCGTGTGCACATGGACACGTATTTTGGTTTGGGCACTTGTTGCCGAAAAGGTTCACCATCATTGGTATAAGGTCTCCTGCTCAGACAGGGGGTTGGACTACAGGACCTCTAGGGGCAATTCCAATTCCGCTGTTCTGTTAATTGATCAGGGGAACAGCTTGTCTCGAGAAGTCATGGATGCTCCACCCCTGGAGGTTTTCAAGAAGAAACTGGACAGCTATTTCTCCAGAATGATACATGTTTCTTGCTTGAGCTGGAAGTTGGACTAGAGGATCTCTAAGGTCCCTTCCCATTCTGCTATTTTGTTAATTAATCAGTGGAATGGCTCGCCTTTCAAAAACAAACTGGACAGCTGTTTGTCCAGAATGGTATAAGATCTCCTTCTGCTGGAAGCCACGCCTGATGTGCATGTGTGCATATGCGCACCGGAGCTCCAGAAACCGGAAGACCAGCTGGCCTGTGTGTTAGGGATGTAACCCTAGGCTTGGCAATGTATATAAGCTATGATTACTTTACTGTTACTTTAAATGCTAAAGAGATGTACTTGGTTTGTTACCTCAAGCAGCCATAAGAGGGAGTCAGAATGGCTGTTAGCTATCTGTTTTGTTAGAAGCTGATCGGTGTATTTTGAGGTATTGTGGTTTGCTACTGTTTAGCTATACTTTGTGTGTTAGACTGACTATTTTGATAACTGAATTACTGAACCGTGTATGACTTGGACTGTTAACTGGACTCTGAATACCTCTATATTTCTACATAATAAACTACTATATTTTTATACTATTCAGTGTCTCTGTATGCTGGTTTGTGTTTGTTATTCCATATCACTCTCATTACGCTTCTCTGCATACTCGCTCTTCTAATGGGGAGCATAATTACTTAAGAGGTTGGACTAGAAGGTCTCCAAGGTCTCTTCCAATCCTGTTATTCTATGTTCTTTCAGGCAGACCCTAGACACAACGCTGCCAAAAATGAAGATTTATTAGTGAAAAGGTACTGCAGAATATAGATCTCCTACTTCAGCGCCCCTGATTTTATTCCATTCGCCCCACCGGATTTCCCAGTTCTCCTGGTTTTGGGAACCCCTCTTGGCTTTTCCTGGCTCTTCCTCCAGAAACAAAGCTTTCCTTTCAGGATCTCTCTGCAGAGATGGAGCTTCCCCTGCAGGATGGTGCAGAGGGCGGAGCTCTGCTTGTCCATGGGTGACGACAATGGTTGTGGTAGTCTCCCTGCCTGTCCTCCTCCTCCTCCTCCTCCTCCTCCTTCCCTTTTGTCTCTCTTTTGCCCCCTTCCTTCTTTTTCTTTTGGTCTTGAGCTCTGCCTCCAAATGAACAGTCCCTCTTGAAGATTCAATTTCTTCTCCAGGATGTTCCCTAAAGTGGTCATCTTCTCTCTCTCTGGAGACCTCTGTTCCTGGGGCGTCTGTTTCTTCTTCCCAGCTTCTGGGGGCCTTCCTGGGGAACGGTCGATAGGCCTCCTCCCTCTAGGATGAGGACGTTGGGCCCCACCACCCTGCCCCATATCTCCTGCTTGCATAAGGTCTACTGGAGCCTGTCTTTTCAGCCAGAGGACCTTGTCCTTACGGTCTGGAATCTCACTTGGCTTTAGGATGCCATGATCTCCAGATCCCACCACTGTGCTGTAGATCTGATCACTTGTTTTTTCCAAGGGGGCCACCAAGGAAAGGGCAGGACCCTCAGCTAAATTTGGGGGTTGTCTCGTTGCTGAGGAGTTAGCCCATCTCCAGCTGCCCATCTCTTCTCTGAGGGACTCTCCTGCCTCCTTGTTCTGGTCTTCCCACTTCACCTCCGACCTTCTCCCCTGGTCCCAATCATCTCCCCTCATGCCTTCTGGGCCGCCTTGGGACTTGGTCTCCAGGGACAAAAGGCTCTGCTCCTTAGCAATGGAAAAGGTGACACTCTCCTTTCTCCCTTCTTCCTCACTGTCCGTCTTCAGGGTCAAGGTACAACTTTCATGATGGACCTGAAGTTCAACATCTGTCCTTATGGCGTCTTGCTTTTGAAGTGGGCCCCTTCTACTCTCCTTGGGAGATTGAACATCATGGCCTCCCGTGGGGGACCTGCTTTGTCTAGAGGATGAAGGATGTGGCAGGCAGAGGAATCTCTCGCATTCAGAAGACCACTGTTCCGGCAATTGGGTCCTACAAAAGGCTTGGCACCTGGTTGCTTCTCCCAGAGAGTGACCAAGGAACTCGTTCCACATAAGCCTCCATCCTCTCCTTTGTAGCCTGCTGCTCCATGTTGCATGATGCTCCCTCTTGACTTGTCCGTAATGTCTCATTACAACATCCTCGTAGGAGGAATTGGGAACATGAACACAGTGTGGGAAGAAATAGGAGATTTGTTGAGGGATGGAAGCATGATATGGTTGGCCCTCCCAAGGCCTGCAAGACATCTTGGCAGCTTCTGGCTCTTGGAGAGAAGAACTGCTCGTGACATCTCCTGAGGACCCTTCTGACCCTTCCATGTCGTCTCCTGAGGACCAAGAAGAATCCTGGGCTTCGTTGTCTTCTGCTAGCAGAGAGGAATCATCTACCAGATCTTCCTCTAGCTTCCATCGGACTTTCTCCTTCTTCTTTTTCTTCTTCTCCTCTGGCCATTTTGACGAGGCCATGGAGCTTTTCTTTGGGGCTGGTGAATGGTAGGAGAGACTGATGCGTATCTTAGGAGACCTTTTCAGTTCCCTGGTAGCCACTGAAGGTTTTGGAGGAGAATCCAGTCCTTCTGGCACGTCTCTCTGCTTGGTTGTCCTTGGAGAACTGTCTTCCATCTGCCAGCTGACCATCTTTGCGTTAAGGCCTGGAAGAGGCATCCTGTTTTTCCCCCCTCGGCGTGGTCCCTCCATTTGCAAATGTCACTTTTTGGAAGCTGGCTCTCCTTTCAGGCTTACCAACATTGGACACGTCATTCCTGGTGGTGTATAAAGGAGGAGAGGAAGGTGGCAGGATTTGAGGATCTTCCGTCTCCTTAGAAGTCCACAAAGGCTGCATGTAGGTGGCTGTGGGTCAATAGGGCAAGAGCGGCAGGGATCCAGTCATCTCAGAGGGAGGAGGCGGCGATATGGGTGGCAGGAAGGCCCTCAGAGATTGCTGAACCCTTTCGGGAAGTCCCCATCGGTGCTTCAATGTAAGATGTCTCGGGTGGGCCTCCAAGTGTTCCTTTTCCTCAATGCTAAGGAAATCGAGGTCTTGACTAATGATTTGCACTTCTCCATCCCATGGGGAAACCTTGGCCATCATCCCTCTAGTGCACTTCTCAGCTTTAAAGAGATGTGGGGCAAAAGCTTGCAATGACTGTAGCTCCGTTGACAGCAAACCCCATGCGTGCTGGATCCTTTTCCACTGGATGTGGAATTCCAGAATGTTCTGGATGCCCTCTGGGAGGAAAGAGAGTCCCGTCTTGGTCCCTGAGCAAATCTGAGCTTTAGTTTGCTAAGATCTGCCTGTTGCTCTCTGTCTCTTACCACAAACACTCCATTTTATAAAAGTCTTCTGCTTGGGCTTGGGCTTCAAAATCACCGGTTCATAGACGTCTTCCGTTGTCGGCAACGATTTGGGTGGCAAAGGCAAAAGAGGGTGGGATCCAGTCATCCCAGGATGAGAAGGAGATCCGGGTGGCAGGAAGGCCCTCAGAGATCGCCGGATTCTTCCCAGAAGGCCCCATCTGTGCTCTGAGGTACGATGTCTCAGGTGGGCCTCCAAGCGTTCCTTCATCTCAGCGCTGAGGAAAATGAGGTCTTCAGTGAGGATTTGCACGTCCCTTGTCTCCCTTCTGGGTTTCCTAGACTTAGTTCTCTCTGCTTGAAGATACGGGGTAAAGACATGGAGAGATCTAAGCACCATCAACGGTAGGGCCCACGCGTGCTGGATTTTCTTGTGTTGGATATGGAATTCCAGAAGATCCCTCTCCTCAACAGGGAGGAAAGAGGGCATCATTTTGGGACAAAAGAACCTCATTGTTTCAGTAGTCTCCCCTGCCTTAACCTGTAATGCTCTTTGGGGTGTCTCTATTGCCCCCAAATGGCGCTTTGCCTTTTGCAATGGTGCCAAAACTTGGGGAGCAAGTGATGTGTCCTGAGGCCGTCTATACCTGCGAGACCAGAGAAGTCGTTCTGGAACCTGGGAAGAGGGCTGAGGAGGGGGGAATGGATGAAACAGGTGTTGAATCCATTTTGGAATCTCCAATCTATGCTTTGTGACCATAGTCTTCACACTGCTCTCCAGATGTTGCCGTATGTTTGTGTCGAGGAACCAAAGCTGCTGGGCCTTCGTTTCCACATCTGCCTTGTCTCCTGGAAGCCTCTGGGGTCTCCTTCCAGTGTGCTTCTCTAGGTTGAGTGGAAAGGGAGCAAAAATGTCCAGAGATTTCGAGATGCCAGATGGCAGGCCCCAGGCATGCTGGATCTTCTTCTGGATGACGTGAAACTCCAGAAGGTTCCAGGACGTATGGACGTAGGAAAGCAGCCTGACCTCAGGGGATCTGACAGCAGCTGCTGGGAAGCTGGAACTAGATCTTGCCTCTGGTTTCCTCTGGTGGATGTTCTTCACCGGCTTGACGGTGGCTTCTTTCCAGGATGAGGTCCACCAGGGTGGTCCTTCTCTTCTGGAATGGGAAGCATGAACTCCCTCTCGCAGGTGGAATCCCACACGACGTTCACGGTGGGCCTTTTCGACAGGGACCTGATGTGGAGGGACCATTGCTCTCAACGGATCTTGGATCAGTAGAGGAAGGCCCCATGTGTGTTCCCAGATCTGATGGCTCACATGATACTCCAGGCGGTCCTTTGCCTCTTGACTTCTCAGAGCCTCAGAAGGGACTGGCGCAAAAGCCTGCAGAGATCTCTGGAGCAACGGTGGACCTGTGACCACTGAACTTTTGGCCATTTCCGGTTTCTGCACTAGAGAAGTTTCAATCTTGGGCAGAGGAGGAGGAGGAGGAGGAACAGGAGGAGGAGGAGATGACTTCATGTGTCTGAGAGCTTCTTGGACCTTCCAGGGCAGCTGCCAACACTTCAGTTGGACTCTCTTCTTCAGGTGAAGCTCCAGCTTCTTTTTGGTCTCGGCGGCCACAAAGGCGAGGACTCGAGGCCTCCTCACCACAACTGTGACCCCCAGGGGCCTGTCTGAGGTGGAAGCGGGAGCAGAGGGCATGAAGCTCTTGAGGAACCTGAGAAGAACCCAGGGCATCCCCAGAAGATGCTGGAGCCTCTTGGCTACCCAGTGAGACTCTAAGCCCTGAATCATGGCTTCCTTCATGAAGGGGACGGGCACAGGCAGAAAGCGCATCTCCTCTACCTTGGCAGCCTCAGGAGAAGCTCGCTCAGATGAGCCTCTGCTGCTCTTCTGATTCTGGACACGTTTGTGGTATTTACTGGACCGGTGGCTCTTCAAGCTGCTGAAGACGAGGGTGGAGTCACTAGAAGAGTCCGTCCACGTACTGATGGAAGAGGTCTCATATGTGCTGGATGACCAACTTGAGACGTCCTCCATATAATCATCCAGCTCCCTAGAGAAACTGTCCCATGTCTCTCGGTCCTGGGAGGTGGCTTTTGAGGCCTTCTGCCCCACAGGGACACTCGCCACATGCTGACTGGTATCGGTGGACTCAGTGTCCTCTGAGCTGAAGGATTCTGAAGTCACACTGGAGGTCCAGAGGTAGGACTCCTGTTCGTCTTCGCTTGATGTGGCGGTGGAGACTTGGGTTTCCTGGCAGGACCGTGAGGAAAGCAAGGACCCGGGCTTGGCATAGCGACCGTCGTCTGCGCACTGCCCATAAACCAGCTGCCAGGCCTCCTGAGCGACCCGCCTGCATGCCTGGCAGGATAGTTCTTTGCAGAGAGGTTGACGAAGACGCTGGTAGGCTATCTGGTGGGCAGCATCTTCGGTGCTCCCTGCAGAGGAGAAGAATCGTTCTAACATTAGACCTCCTTCTCCTTCTAGCATTGGTGATGTTACCTAGATGGGTCACGAAATGTGTGTGACAAAACAACCAAGCCAAAGTATTGGATTAAAATTTGGAAATGGATACAACCAATTATAGAACAACCAATTGAATATAAACCGGAACTTTTTCTGCTGGGGATAACTAAGGGGAAACATAGAAAGAAAACTAAATATATATTAATATACTTGTTGACGGCAGCCAGAATAATATTTGCCCAACGTTGGAAACACAGTAATATTCCCCCAGATGAATTAGTGATTCAGAAAATTCTAGATTGCGCAGAAATGGATAAATTAACATTAAGACTAAAGGACAAAAAAAGAGTCTGAATACTATGAAATTTGGGATAATTGGCATAAATGGTTGTATAGCAGAAATAAAATTAATTTAGCCAAGAAGCAATAGAGAAATTTGTAGAACTGTAAATGAATGTATATAAATATGGAAGCGATATAAGATTGATATATATAGGTATGATGACGCAACAATGTTAATGTGATGATTGAAAGTTTTCATAGACGGAAAAAACAATAAAAAATCTCTTTAAAAAAAGAAAACAACTAAGCTCAAAGAGGACCGAGAAGCCCACAGTCCTTCCTCCTCACCACACACAGCCCACTCCCTTCTAGCACTGATGACATTAGCTAGTTGGGTCATGAAATCTCTGTAAGGAAAAAAACCAACCAAACTCAGAGATCACCAAAAATTGTAAACTACCCAGAGTCATTGACTATAGAAAATGAATGAATGAATGAATGAATGAATGAAGGAATGAAGGAATGAAGGAATGAAGGAATGAAGGAATGAAGGAATGAAGGAATGAAGGAATGAATGAATGGAGGGCAGCAAATCTGAACCATGGAATTCACCATGATCTGCATTGGGAAAAGACCATTAAATTATTGCCTTTCTTGGTCTGTCTGTCGTTTCATTTCATCTAGCACCGTTCATTTGTCAGGGCTGTAGGCTGAAACAGAACATTATCACTTAGGGGTATACTCACTTTTGTTGCCAGCAGTTTAGACATTAATGGCTGTGTGTTGCATTATTTTGAGGGGACAGCACATTTACACTGTTATACAAGCTGTTTACTCACTACTTAACATTGTAGCCAAGTGTCATTTCTTCACTGTTGCCACACGAAAAGATATCCTTAAATATTTACAAAATGTGAGGGGGTGTACTCACTTCTATGATATACTGTTGATAGATAGAGAAAGATGACAGATACAATAGGAGATAGATATAGATAGATAGATAGATAGATAGATAGATAGATAGATAGATAGATAGATAGATAGATAGATAGATGATAGATAGATGATAGATGATAGATAGATAGATAGATAGATAGATAGATAGATAGATAGATAGATAGATAGATAGATAGATAGATAATGGATGGATGGATGTATATTAGAGATGATAGATAGATAGATAGATAGATAGATAGATAGATAGATAGATAGATAGATAGATGATAGATAGATAGATAGATAGATAGATAGATAGATAGATAGATAGATAGATAGATAGATGATAGATAAGGCAGGTAGGTAGGTAGATAGATAAATCGGTAGATTAGATAGGTAGATTGGGTAGGTAGGTAGGTAGGTAGGTAGGTAGGTAGGTAGGTAGGTAGGTAGATGACAGAAAAAGTACAAATTGGTGGATTAAATGCTTGGAAAGACTTAAAACCTTTTCCAATGGTTTTAATGGTTTCCTGTGAGCCGATCTCACTTTTCTGCTGGACCTGCAGAGACAGAAAAAAGAAAAAGGAATATTTTTTGTCCAAGAGGTGATGTTGATTTGATACTCTTTTGACTTGTCTCTCACAACAGCCACACACCAAAGGCCTCTGCGGTTGTCTTCATCCTGGAGAACGTTACCAAGCTCATACAATACACTGGACAACAAAGCTAATGGAATGTTCCAAGTTTCTACCATTTCCTATTTCACAAGGAAGATTGGCCAAGTTTCTGCCCTACATAAATGCAGTCCAGCTATTCAGTATTGTTCTGATCAGATGGTATTATATCTTTTATTTTTAATGATTTAAATACATGGCTATGGCCCCCAATGTCATTCATGGACAAGCTGGCCTCCAAACTTCACAATCATTTTCTAAGATCTTTCTTGCTAGGCATATATGTCAAGTAGAGGTAGTCCTCGACTTCCGGACACAAATGAGCCCAACATTTCTTTTGCTAAGTGAGATATAAAGAACGGTTTCAGGAAGTAGGCATGGCTAGTTTAATGAGAAGAAGGACCAGGGGAGACATGATAGCAGTGTTCCAATATCTCAGGGGTTGCCCCAAAGAAGAGGGAGTCAAGCTATTCTCCAAGGCAACTGAGGGTGGAACAAGAAGCAATGGGTGGAAACTAATCAAGGAGAGAAGCAACTTAGAACTGAGGAGAAATTTCCTGACAGAACAATTAATCAGTGGAACAGAAGTTGCCTACAGAAGTTGTGAACGCTGGAAGTTTTAAAGAAGAGATTGGATAACCATTTGTCTGAATTGGTATAGGGTCTCCTGCTTGATCAGGGTGTTGGACTAGAAGACCTCCAAGGCCCCTTCTATCTCTGTTATTCCATTACTCTGCTAATTAACTAGTAGAATGGCTTTCCTTCAGAAGTGGTATGTGCTCCATCACTGAAGGCTTTTAAAAAGAGACTGGGCAGCCATTTGTCTGAACTGATATAACTGCTTGAGCAGTGGGCTGGACTAGAAGACCTCTAAGGCCCCTTCCAACTCTATTCTTCTGTTAAACACCAAGTTTCTTCATCAGACTGAATTAATGTCCCAAAGCTCAGGTCTTGAATTCACCTTATTAAGAAAAGTCACATCGGAATACCACAAAATCTGGGACAAAATGATACCGATGGTTAGAGACGAGGGAAAAAATTTGGGACAGAAAAACACGGATAAGAACTGGAAAATGTGGTGTTAATATTGTACGATAGGTAGGAATTCGATATCTATATGTACTGATAGTAACTATATAACGAAAGGAATTAATGGGTAGGTAATTTGACTGATTACACCTACCTATGTAACGAATATAAATTGTTATTGTAAGATCAAAAAACCTCTATGGAAATGACTATGCCAGAAATGTCGCACTATGTCCAACATTTTTAACGTTTACCTAATAAAAACCTTGTTTAAAAAAAGAAAGGAAAGTCCCATTTTCCCTCCCAATGATTTGTTCCCTCTGGGATAGGAGTCTCAAAAACTTACCTGTTCTGCCTTGGAGAACCATTTAAAGGGGTTGAAGAGGTAACTCAAGCTTCTTTGGAGCCATCCGGAAGTCACCTGTACCACTGTGAATGTTTTCAGGATCTTCCAGATAATAAACAAGACTAAGATAAAGGGGGCATTTTTGCCGAGAAGTATAATATACTTCTCAAGAGCCAAAAACCCAAGACATGGAGCTGACAGCTCCATCTTGGGAGAAACCCCGAATAGGCTCTGGGCTGTTTTTAACATGAACAGGGCCTTAATATGATGTCTTCTGAGCGCATCATAAAGGCCTCCTGCAGCACCAAGCCAAACCCATCTCACAAAAGTCTCTCATGACCCTCTTCCTGGAAAGTGCCAAGTCTTTTCTATCACTTGCACATTGCATCAGCCCCTGGCTAGAATTCACGGTGCTCCACGGACGTCTTTAGGTTTATCATCTGGAGTTTAGAACCTTAGAATATCAATCAGAACAGAGCTGGAAGGGAGCTTGGAGGTCTTCTAGTCCAGCCCCCTCCTCAAGCAGGAGAACCTATACCAGTGGTGGCAAACCTTTTTCTTATGGTGTGCCAAAATTGCACCCGCGCGTGCCCAATCTCCCCACCCAACTGTGCAATCGCGCGTGACCTCCTCCCACACATGCGCATACGCAAACCCTCCCCAGGCTCTGGAGGCTTTCCTGAAGGCTGGGGAAGGCGAAAAACAGCCTCCCCAGGCCCTCTGGAAATGTGAAAAATCAGCTGGCCGGCGTGTGCATGCTTGCCAGAGCTAACAGCTGGCATGCCACCCAATATGGCTCCGCGTGCCACCTGTGACACATATGCCATAGGTTTGCCATCACAGCCCTATACCATTTCAGACAAGTGGCTGCCCAGTCTCTTCTTGAAAGCCTCCAGTGATGGAGCCCCCACAACGTCCAGTGGCAAGCCGTTCCACTGGTTAATTGTTCTCACTGTCTGGAAATTTCTTCTTAGTTCTAGGTTGCTTCTCTCCTTGGCTGGTTGCTATCCATTGCTTCTTGTCCTGCCTTCAAGTGCTTTGGAGAATAATGTGAACCCCTCCTCTTTGTGGCAACCCCTCAAATACTCAAATCATGTCACCCTGGGTCCTTCTTTTTTCTAGACTAGCCATACTCCAATCCTGCAGCCATTCTTCCTATGTTTTAGTCTGCAGGCCTTGGATCATCTTAGTTATTTATTATTTATTTATTTATTACTTGAACTTATTAGTCGCCCCCTCTCCCCACAGGGACTCGGGGCGACGTACAAAAGTATTATATAGCGTACAGAGGAGGTAAGAATAAATAAATAAGTTACAATACCTAAAAAAGTTTAAAACCCCAGTGAAATTAACCCTTAAAAACTAAAATTACCAATTAAAAATGCCCTGGGCTGGAGAGGTTGTAGAATTATGCCAGGTCAGCTAGTCGAAACAGGTAGGTTTTCAGCTTCATACGGAAGGAGCGAAGGTCGGTTGTAGTCCTGATGTCTGGGGGGAGGTCATTCCAAAGGGTGGGGCCCACTACAGAGAAGGCCCTACTTCTGGGCGCTGCCCTCTGGCACTCTCTGGAGGACGGCACCCGGAGTAGTCCCTCTCTGTGTGAGTGGACGGGTCGCAGGGATGTATGGGGCAGGACGCGATCCCGCAGGTAACTAGGCCCTGTGCCATGGAGCGCTTTGAAGGTGGTAACCAGCACCTTGAAGCGCACCCGGTAGGCCACAGGAAGCCAGTGCAGCTCGCGCAGGATAGGTGTTATATGGGAGAACCTCGATCTCCCCATAATTACCCGCGCGGCTGCATTCTGGACCAACTGCAGTCTCCGGGTGCACCTCAAGGGGAGCCCCATGTAGAGAGCATTACAGTAGTCCAGGCGAGTAGTCCAGGCGAGTAGTCCAGGCGAGACGTCACCAGCGCGTGAGTGACTGTACGCAAGGCCTCCCGGTCCAAAAGGGGCCGCAATTGGCGCACCAGGCGAACCTGGTGGAACGCCCCCCTCGCCACGGCTGCCACATGATCTTCCATAGACAGCCGGGCATCAAGGAGGACGCCCAAATTGCGTGCCCCTTCCACCGGGGCTAATTGATCATCTCCGATGGTCAGCGATGGCATATGCTGGTTGAACCGGGAAGCCGGAAGCCACAGCCACTCTGTCTTGGAGGGGTTGAGCCTGAGCCTGTTGTCATCCATCCAGACCCGTACGGCTTCCAGACACCGGGACATCACTTCAACAGCCTCGTTGGGGTGGTTTGGGGTGGAAATGTACAGCTGAGTGTCATCAGCGTACAGATGGTATCCCACCCCAAAACCACGGATGATCTCGCCCAGCGGCTTCATATATATGTTGAACAGGAGAGGCGAGAGGATCGACCCCTGTGGGACCCCACAGATAAGGGGCCTCGCGGTCGACCTCTCCTCTCCCGCCAACACACATTGCGTCCGGCCAGAGAGGTAGGAGCGGAACCATCGTAATACGGTGCCCCCGACCCCTAACCCCTCCAGACGGCGCAATAGGATACCATGGTCGATGGTATTGAAGGCCGCCGAGAGGTCTAATAGGACAAGGATGGAGGAACAACCCCCATCCTTTGCCCTCCAGAGATCATCCACCAACGCGACCAAGGCTGTCTCCGTGCTGTGACCGGGTCGGAAGCCGGACTGGCGCGGGTCTAGATAATCAGCTTCTTCCAGGTGGCGCGGAAACTGCTGAGCCACCACACTCTCAACAACCTTCGCTAAGAAAGGAAGGTTGGAGACAGGACGGTAATTTGCTAGCTCCGTTGGGTCCAGAGAAGGCTTCTTGAGCAGGGGCCTCACTACCGCCTCTTTCAAGGCGGCTGGTAAAAGGCCCTCACCCAGCGAAGCGTTCACCAGCCCCAGTAGCCAGCCTCGTGAGCCCTCCCAGGAGGCCAGTACCAACCAGGAGGGACACGGGTCCAATAAACATGTAGTGGCTCGCAGTCGCCCGCGCAACCTGTCCAAATCTTCGGTGACAACAGGGTCAAACTTCTCCCAGCATGGTCTCTCAAGACTAGCCTCAGACTGGAGCACTGAGGTGGGTCCATCCCATTCGGATCCGATCGATTTTATCCTGCAGGAACTCTCCAAATTCCTCTGCCCGGCCCAGCAATGGGGGGTCCCGTTGCCCCTGTGACAAAAGGGAGCGGGTCACCCGAAACAGGGCAGCAGGGCGGTTCTCTGCGGACGCTATAAGGGTGGCACAATACTGACGTTTGGCCACTCTTATTGCCACAAGGTAAGTCCTTACGTAGGCTCTTACTTGTGCTCGGTCGGATTCGGAGCGGGAGGACCTCCACTTGCTCTCTAGGCGTCTCCTAAGGCGTTTCATTGCCCTTAGCTCCCCGTTAAACCAGGGGGCCCGGGTAGATCGTGGCCGTCGGAGAGGCCGCAAAGGCGCCACCCGGTCTAAGGCACCGGCGGCCGCATTATTCCACGCGGCTACCAGGTCCTCTGCCCGGGGGCGGGGCAGGTCTGCAGGAGGTGGCCCAAGCTCTGCCTGGAACCTATCTGGCTCCATCAGACGCCTGGGGCGGAACCATCTGGGATAGTCTGGTTCCGCCTCCCCGCGGTGGGGAGCAGCGCCAGGGAAGTCCAGCTGGAGAAGTGAGTGATCTGACCATGACAGGGGCGTGATGACTAAATTCCCTCTTCCCAGATCACTCGTCCACTGGTCGGAGACAAACACAAGATCCAGTATATGGCCTCCCTCGTGTGTGGGGTCCTGAACTACTTGAGTCAGATCCATGGCTGTCATGGAGGCCATGAATTCCCGGGCTGCCCCGGATGCCTCTCCCGTCGATGGCAGGTTAAAATCCCCCATCACTAATAGCTTGGGGGTTTCAACCGCCATCTCCGTGATCCGCTCGAGGAGCCCGGGCAGGGCCGCTGATGTATGGCGGGGAGCCAGGTATACTATCAACAGGCCCAGCTGACTCCCTGGGCCCCATTTCACACCCAGAGACTCACAACCAGATATCTGCGACACAGTGAATTCTCTCGGTGCCAAATCTTCCCGGATGATTATCGCTACCCCACCACCCCTACCTTGGGCCCGTGGCTGGTGGAATACACGGTAACCTGGAGGGCACATTTCCCTGAGGGGCAACCCCCCCTCTGGGCCCAGCCAGGTTTCCGTTATTCCTGCGAGGTCCGGCTCCCCCTCTGTGATCAAGTCACTGATGAGGGGGGCCTTATTAATCACGGACCTCGCGTTACATAACATCAGCCTAAGGCCCAGGCTCTGCCGATCCTGTCCACCTAGCCTGCGGGGGTTGGTACAAGCGACCGGGCGTATCCAGCGGCCCCGGTCTCCCAACCGATTGTATGTTCTTCTAGTGTCCTCGCGCCCACCCCTCCCTACGACCGTCGCAGTTGCTCTTCTCTGCACTTTTTACAAAGTCTCAACATCTTTTCAGTAATGCGGTGGTTAAAAATGGATGCAGTATTCCAGGTGTGGCCTTACGAAGGCCTTATAAAGCAGTACTAATACTTTATATGATTTTGATTCTGTGCCTGTTAGAAGGGAGTGAAGTTGAGTGGAATGGAATATGGAATGGAATAAAGAATAGAATGGACTGGACTAAACTAAACTAGACTAATTAGACTGGAATGGACTGGACTAAACTAAACTAGACTAATTAGAATATTGGAATAGCATAGCATAGCATAGAATAGCATAGCATAGCATAGCATAGAAAATATGGAATTGAACGGAATAGAATAGAATAGAATAGAATAGAATAGAATAGAAAGAAATAGGAATAGGAATAGGAATAGAAGATATAAAATGGAATAGGAATAGGAATGGAATAGAATGGAATAGAATAGAATAGAATAGAATAGAATAGAATATAAGATACGGAACGGAACAGAACAGAACAGGACAGGAGATATGAAATGGAATGGCATAGAATAGAAGATATGAAACGGAAGGGAACAGGTCAGGAAAGGACAGGAGATATGAAATGGAATGGAATGGAATAGAACAGAATGTAGAATAGAATAGGAAATATGAAATGGAATGGAATAGAATTGAAAATTTTGTATTTTATTTTCTATGATAAATTAAAAAGCATTTTTAAAAAACTTTCTGACTCCTTCCATTGACAGAAACATCTATATTTTTTGCAGTTTAGCTTTCCCCATCATTCCGTGTTGCAAGAGAGCTGCATCCTTTCACCTTTACAGAAAGTGCAATTGCAACAGCCTTTAGACTGCAAAAAAAATAAAAAAAATATTGATGAAAGCCATCACTGCACTATAAGCAATCCCCAAACAAAAGCTTTAAATCCAGCTGAACCATGGGGTAAAAATTGAGTCACGTTAAACCACGTTTCAGGAGGAACCAAACCTTGTTTATTTTTCATAAGCCAGTCTTCTTTTATATATATGTATGTATGTATGTATGTATCAGTGGTGGGTTCCTACCGGTTCGCACCGGATCGCGCGAACAGGTTGAAGATCGAACCCGGAAGTAACAGGACCCGGAAGTAACCGGGAACCGGCACCGGTCCTGTCACTTTATCCCCCTTGCCATCCCAATGGAGCTCGCTCGCTCCCCCGCCCGTCCGCACTAAGCTAGCTAGCCCAGCTAGCCGCTCATTGATTGGCTGGAGTTCAGCCAATCAGTGAGCGGGCTGGAGGCGACCCGTTTAAAAGCGGGTTGTCCTCCATTTCAAAACTCCCTTTTCTTCGCTGGGAGCTTGCTGCTTCCTTCAGGTAAGTAACTAAGCGCGAGGGGGGGCGGGAGGCTAGCTTCGGCGAGGAAAGGCCTCTAGGTCTTCCCTCGCTGAAGCGGCGGGCTGGCGTGGGCCGTGCGGGCGGTGGGCAGCTAGCTTCGCCCGGGAAAGGCCGCTGGGCCTTTCCGGGACGAAGCGCCGGGGTCGCGTGGAACGCGCGGCCGCCGGGAAGCTAGCTTCGCCCGGGAAAGGCCGCTGGGCCTTTCCGGGACGAAGCGCCGGGGTCGCGTGGAACGCGCGGCCGCCGGGAAGCTAGCTTCGCCCGGGAAAGGCCGCTGGGCCTTTCCGGGACGAAGCGCCGGGGTCGCGTGGAACGCGCGGCCGCCGGGAAGCTAGCTTCGCCCGGGAAAGGCCGCTGGGCCTTTCCGGGACGAAGCGCTGGGGTCGCGTGGAACGCGCGGCCGCCGGGAAGCTAGCTTCGCCCGGGAAAGGCCGCTGGGCCTTTCCGGGACGAAGCGCCGGCGTCGCGTGGAACGCGCGGCCGCCGGGAAGCTAGCTTCGCCCTGGAAAGGCCGCTGGGCCTTTCCGGGACAAAGCACCAGGCTGGCGTGGGCGGCAAGCCTCTGCGAGGCTAGGCCAAAAGCCCCCCACCCTCCCCTCTCCAGCCTCGCCTGGCTGGCTAAGCCCTAAGAGTCTTAAACAGTCTTACCTGTCCTCCTGCCTCTCTGCCTGTCTGCTGCCTGTTGCATCGGAGAGCTGCTGATTCTGCCTGCTGGTAAGTAACCTGGTTTTTTTTCTTTTATTTTTTTAATGTATTTTAAAATAATATTTTATTTATTGTGCATAGAATTTTTTAAAATATTTTTACTTAAAAGTATTGAGTGTAGAATATTTTAAAATGGTTTACTTCAATTTATTGTGTATGGATTCTTTTTTAAAATTGTCTCAGACTATTTTAAAAAAGATTCTATCCAAAATAAATTAAAATAAACTATTTTAAAATATTCTATACTCAATACTTTAAAATGTATTGTGTATAGAATTGTTTTAAATTGTTTTATTGTAATTTATTGTGTATTGAATGTTTTTAATGGTTTCATTTTAAATTATTGTGTGTGGAGTAGTTTGAAATGGTACAGTATAAATTATTGCTGGTGGAATAATGGTTACAGTTGGTACAATACCTTAAAATAGTTATAGTATAAATTATTGCTGGTGGAATACTTAACAATGGTTTTTAAGGATTTTTTTTATTTATAGAATATCTTTTTTAAATTATTGTTTGGGAATTTTTATGTTTTAATTGTTTATAAAATATATTTACTACAAGAAATATTATTCCTTTTTGCAAATGTTTTCTTTGTGGTGCAATATGTTGCTTAAAAGTGTTCAGACCAGGTTTATATATCTCAAAGTGGGTGCTTTTCTATGGGCAGGCCAGGTTGGTGCAAGGCAGCTTTGCCAGATTTTGTGTGTTTCTATGTGATACCTGGTTGTTTAGGTAATTGTGAGGTGGTTGCTGGTTCTGTGAGCTTCCTGGCACTGTCCTTTATAATTTCCCACAATGCCTTGATGGTTTTTATTCCAGTGGCTTTGTCTTTCCTGTCCTTAGGGTTAGGGGGGAAAAAAACACTGGTTTCATTTGCAGTCTTTGGGGGGGGGGGACAAAAAGGAGAAAGAGGGAGGAGGTGGGGGAAAGTGGGATCCTTGCTGCTTTCTGAGCTTGGTGGTTTTTTTTACAGACATTTCACTACCAAACTAGGTAACATCATCAGTGCTAGATGGGGTTGTGGGGAAAGGAGGAGGAGGAGAAGTCGAAGGACAAAAAGGAAAAAGATAAGGAGGGAGAGGACTGTGGGGTCCTTTGGTGTTCTCTGAACCTGGTGGTTTTTAATTATTTTTAGGGAATTTTTATTTATTTATTGTTTATAGAATGTTTATTACAAGAAATGTTATTCCTTTTTGCAAATGTTTTATTTGTGATGCAATATGTTGCTTTTAAGTGTACAGGTTGGTGTATGGTATGTGTCTCAAGGTGGCTTCTTTTCTATGGGCAGGCCAGGTTGGTGCAAGGCAGCTTTGCCAGATTTTGTGTGTTTCTGTGTGATACCTGGTTGTTTAGGTAATTGTGAGGTGGTTGCTGGTTCTGTGAGCTTCCTGGCACTGTCCTTTATAATTTCCCACAATGCCTTGATGGTTTTTATTCCTGTGGCTTTGTCTTTCCTGTTCTTAGGGTTAGGGAAAAAAACTGGTTTCATCTGCAGTCTTTTGGGGGGGAATTGTTTTTTTTTGTGTGTGTGTGTGTGTGTGTTTTCCTGGCACTGTCATAGTTTGTGTTTGTGGGTATGTAATGTCCTGCAGTTATCTACACATTAATAATGATCAAGTACTAATAATATTTCCTTATACATTTTAATGACCTTTCCTTTCATAATTGGTGTTTTCTTTCATACTTTTAGATTTCTAATTGCTGTTTCTGTTAGTTAGCAATTGATAAAACAAATTCCACGTGAAAAAGTATTCAAAGCCTTCTTGGTTTTAATTGTCAATTTATTCATTCTTGCACATTCTAATATTTATTCATTTTCATATCTTTGTTTTTTCCACTGTTGTGCAAACACAATTCCAACAGCTGTTAACTTGTGTAAAATTAAATATGTATTTATTCCCTTCTGTAAGTAGCTCTTTTATTGTTTTGTGTACTTATTTTAATCTTATTTAAGTAGTAAGTGCACAAAATAATAAATTTCCTTTTTTATATTTTCTTTTTGTAGATCATTCATTGGGGCAAAAAATTCAGTGACATTGTCTTGGCCACTCCCATCCGGCCACATGACTGCCAAGCCACTCCCACCCAGTCACATGGCCGACAAGCCACTCCCACCCGGTCACATGGCCGACAAGCCACTCCCACCCGGTCACATGGCCGGCAAGCCACTCCCACCAGGTCACATGGCTGGCAAGCCACTCCCACAAAGGAGGCCACACCCACAGAGTAGGTTCCAAAAATTTTTGAAACCCACCACTGGTATGTATGTATGTATGTATGTATGTATGTATGTATGTATGCTGGTTTTGTTGTATTCGGGTCTTTTCCCGTGTAAGGTTGAGATTGTCTTTGCAACGTTTCGGCAGGCAGGTGAGATCCTGCCGAAACGTTGCAAAGACAATCTCAACCTTACACGGGAAAAGACCCGACTACAACAAAACCAGCATACCTACACCCGTGAAAATCTACGAAAACATTTTTCATAAGCCAGTCTTCTTTTTATATATATATATATATTTATTGTTTTTACATTTAAAACAATGCAATGCCGCGGAGTCGGGGTGATCATATATTCACATTATGTACAGCTAGTTTCAACCATTAACAGTTATTCTACTTAATACATTGTCTGTCCCTCTGTTCGATCACAATATATACATTTGTTCCAGTCTTGTCATCTTAACTTTATAAGTATGGAACAATCATAAAATCTGTTCCATACCTCAAAATATTCTGATTCCCCTTTATTTTTAAGTTCCAAAGTGAGCCTATCTGCTTCTGCACAGGCCAACACTTTTCTGATTATATCTAGCTCTGATGGTGTATTTTCTTTTTTCCAATGCTGTGGATAGGTTATGCGCGCTGCAGTCAGTATATGTATAATTAGATAGAGTGTATCTTTCTTAAACTCCTCCGGTATTATGCCTAGGAGAAAAGTTTCTGGTTTAAACATAATTTGTTCTCCCACCATTTGTTCTAACCATGATTGAATCATTTTCCAATATTTTTTTGCCTCATTGCACGTCCACCACATATGGGAGAAAGTGCTTGGTGTTTTTTTTACACTTCCAACAATTTGGGGCCAGATTTTTGAACATTTTAGAAAGCCGTGCTGGCGGGAGATGCCATCTGTAGAACATCTTGTAAAGGTTTTCTTTATACGCCGTAGCCAATGTTAATTTCTGATTAAGTATCCAAAGTTTTTCCCACTTAGCCAATTCCACATTGTAACCGAAATTTTTCGCCCAGGCGACCATGGTTTCTTTCTAGTTTATATTCCAACAAAAATCTATACAGCACTTTGATCAGTCTGTTTTCTGTCTGTATCAATAGTTTATCTAATATTGTGTAGTCTTTGGCAATACCTTCGTTCTTCCTATCCTGTGCATACCTTGATTGTATCTGTAAATAAGACCACCATTCTACTTGTACTCCTTGTGATGTCAGTTCTGATGTGGTTTTGATCTCCCCCTGCCTGTTCAATAGCTCTTTATATGTGACTATATTTTCCACGTTCATTAAATTTGGGTGTATGTATGCTTCCATCGTAGATAGCCAAATAGGTATTTTGGTATAGTGGTCATGTTTAATTTTGTTCCATATTATTAACAGAGATTGTCTAATGTAATGTCTACTAAAATATTTGTGTGCAGATCCTTTTTCATACCAGAGGAAGGCATGCCAGCCTGCTTGGAGGTCATGACCTTCCAATTTGAGTAATCTTTTATTTCTCAGCATTATCCATTCCCTTAGCCATGTTAATATGGCCGCAGTATAATAGAGTTCCCAATCTGGTACACCAAATCCTCCCTTTTCCTTAGTGTCTTGCATAGCCTTAAGTTTTATTCTCGGTTTTCTTTCCTGCCAGATAAATTTCGAAACCAATTGATTCAAATCTTTGAAGACACCTTTTTCTAATTTAATGGGTATATTCTGAAATAGGAAAAGAAATTTTGGTAATATATTCATTTTTATAATTGCGATCCTGCCCATCAGGGACAGTTGTAGGTTCTTCCATCTTTCTAGATCCTTCTTAGTTTTATTAATCAGATTGGTATAATTGTCTTCTTTGATGGTCACACACCTCGCAGATAAATGTATACCAAGATATTTAACTTTTTTGACAATTTGGATACCCAATTTCTTCGTTAACTCCTCTTTTGCTTTTGATTTCATATTTTTAGTCAGCATTTTGGTCTTTGTCATATTTATCTTTAGACCCGCTATTTTCCCATACTCTGTCAGTTCCTCAATGAGTTTCGTACCAGACTTCATAGGATCTTCTAGCACAAACACTAGATCGTCCGCAAAGGCCTGTAACTTAAATTGCTCCTTTTTTATTTCTAGTCCCTTTATCTGTACCTCTTTGCGTATATTCCTGGCTAGTACTTCTAGGGTTAGTATAAACAACAGGGGGGACAGGGGGCAACCTTGTCTTGTACCTTTCTGGATTACAATACTTTGTGTTAGTTCACCATTGATTATTACTTTGGATAAGCCAGTCTTCTAAAGACACGTGATGGAGACGGAGCGAATCCCGCCCACAGCAGCTCTGGCCAATAGGAAAAAATAGGTGGCCCTCCCTCTTTGCGCAGGCGCACGTCTTTCCCGCCCTCTATGCGTTGTGGCGCATGCGCGGACCTTCTTACACGCTGAGGTAACCTGGAGGGCGCCATTGTGGTTGCCGTGCGGTGGCATCGGTGGCGATCGGTGAGTGGGGGAAGTTGCGGGCTGGGGATGATGGGAGTGTGTGCCCGAGGCCTAGGGAGACCGGTGGTGAGGCGAAGAGCGCCCGGGGCCGCGTTGACATCTTTCTGGGCCAGCTCGGAAATTTCCTATTTCACAAGGAAGATTGGCCAAGTTTCTGCCCTACATAAATACAGTCCAGCTATCCAGTATTGTTCTGATCAGATGGTATTATATCTTTTATTTTTAATGATTTAAATAGATGGCTATGGCCCCCAATGTCATTCATGGACATTCATGGTTGGCCCTCCCAAGGTCTACAAGACATCTTGGCAGCTTCTGGCTCTTGGAGAGAAGAACTGCTCGTGACATCTCCTGAGGACCCTTCTGACCCTTCCATGTCGTCTCCTGAGGACCAAGAAGAATCCTGGGCTTCGTTGTCTTCTGCTAGCAGAGAGGAATCATCTACCAGATCTTCCTCTAGCTTCCATCGGACTTGTGTGGACTGCTTGAGCAAGGGGGTTGGACTAGAAGACCTCTAAGGGCCCTTCCAATTCTGCTATTCTGTTATTTGAGAGCATAGAAACAGCCCTTGGAGTAGCAACAATTTTGGGTATAGAGGTTGGGAATATTTATAAGAACGACGGTCCTTGGTGAGGTGTGCGTAAATGTGCCCTTTGCAATATTTAATTTGGTGGACAGGTAGCTCCAGTAGGATGCCCTTAGCTTGATTTGCAAATATCTTTTCTTTGGTGTGTGTCTATATGCGTATTCTGGGGTGCCACATCTATACGATCAGGGAAATTCGTATTATAAGGGATTTTCCCTGTTTGCTATTATTTACATGATTTAATCAATTCCAGCCTGGCTGTCAATTATGCTGTCCACTAAAATGAATATTTTCAACCTTATATTGACACACCTTTTTGTCTCCTCAAAGGTGGTGAAAATAGCTTTGTGTCTTATAGACCGAATATTGCTGAAGCCCCGCCCACCTGCCAGACATTTTTTGGCCTCTGCATGCCCTGTTTTTAGGACTGTTTTCAGACCATTTTCAGGGCTTTTTTCAGGCCGTTTTTGAGGCTTTTTTCTGCCTGTTTTCAGAGCTTTTTATGGACTGTTTTCGATGCTTTTGGGGGGCTTTTTCAGGTCTTTTAAAGGCTTTTTGGGCCTGTTTTCAAGGCTTTTCTTGGCCTGTTTTCAGGGCTATTTTTAGCCCATTTTGAGGTTTTTTTTGGCTTGGTTTATTTTGGAAAAAATGGCCCAAAAGAGCCTTTAAAATGCCCCCCAAAAGTCTTGAAAATGGGTAGGAAAAAAGGGTGGAAAGGGGACAAAGAAAGCCCCCCCCCCAAAAGGGCTGAAAATGCAGCTCACAGAGGCCAAAAACCTTTGTTGTTTTCCTCTTCTAAATTTAGGTGCGTCTTATAATCAGAAAAATACGGTAGTTCCTGAAGAGTTCCTGGGTCACCTCCAAAGACTGTCCTATGAGCCACAGTGGCACGGTGGTCAGAGCGCAGTATTGCAAGCTACTTCTGCTTACTGCTGGCTGCCTGAAATTTGGCAGTTCGAATCTCACCAGGCTCAAAGTTGACTCAGCTTTTCATCCTTCCAAGGTCATTAAAATGGGAACCCAAATTGTTGGGGGCAATATGATAACCCTGCTTAGAGAGGGCTGTAAAGCATTGAAAAGTGATAAGTCTATTGCTATGTAGAATACATTGCAGTAATCCAGCTTGTGGACCACGCAAACCGTTAAGTTACTCTTGCCAAGGTTTTTTGGACCAATAGGAATGAAGCTGGTACACTAGGCAAAATTATGAGGAGCCATCTCACCCCAACAGCCTCGGCCTGCCCCACTCTTTCTAGCAGAAGGGGCACGGTGTGGACTCCATCGGTCAAGGAATTCCATCTGGCTGGTCATGCAAACTCCTCCGTTATTACTCGAATCGATGCTTCTTAAGCTCAGCAACTTTAAAATGTGTGGACTACAACTCCCGGCTTTGCCGGCTGCAGAATTCTGAAAGTTCCCCACATCTTAAAAGTTGCTGAGATTGAGTAACATTTCACTGGACTGTAAGGAGGAGGAAGAGATGCACCCTTGATCTAGTGGGATTGACATCAGCCTTACGAATCCGCTACTCCCTTTCAAGACAGGCTGAAAATCTCAATTTTATTAGCGGAGGTAGCCTCTGATCTGAGTGGAGAGGCTGTGTCAGGGCTGCCTCCAATCAATTTCTAGGAATGAAAACCCTGAACTCCATAGATTCAGAGAAAAGGTCCTTTTACTAAGAAAGAACTGAATTCAGCAAAAGTCAGGGAAGGTCTGAAGCAAATGCACATGAAAAAGACAAATTGAAAATAGCCCCAGTAGTCAGGCTAACATATCATCAGCCAAGAAGACATTTTGAGAACATCTCTGGTACAGGTGCTCCACGTTGCCCTCGTGCATGCTCTTCCCAGGACGGTTGGCCTTGAAGCTGTTAAACAACCCAAGCCGGCCTCTCTGAGTCCCCATCACTTCTCGGCAATTCCACCCTCCCGCCACCTGCACAGTTCCCCTCCCAAATGCCCATTGCTCCCTCCCGCCACGCTTCCATGGCAGCCAGCTTGAAGGAAAGCAGCGATGGCCAGGCTGACAGGCTGCTTAGGAAACAAATAAAGTAGACTTCCCCAAACTTTCCAGCTTTGTGGACCGGTGGGGTGGGGGAGAGGAGAGGAGATGGTTCTAGGCGGGTGGCAGGTAGTGTTATGGCCCACCAGCAGCCAACAGAGCTGGCAGCCGATTTGGACAGTGAGGAGGTTGGGGAGGAACCTGGGCCAGTCCTGGAGTCTGGGGAAGACTCTGTGTTGGAGGCAGAGAGGGGGCCAGGGCCATCTGACAGTTATCAGCTGCCTTCAGAGTCAGACATTAGTGAGACAGAGGAACAACTGGAGCCTGTTCCCGGTGTGCGCATGCACAGAGTTGCCAGACAAAGGGAACAGCTAGAGAACAGGGGTCAACTTGGGAGTAAGGCCACAGGAGGACGATGAATGGTCCCTCCCATAGGGAATAAAAGAGGAGCAAAAGGGGAGTGGAGTTTGCAGGAGACCATGAGTTCACTTCATTGGTTCGGGACTCTCCGAGACTCCTTGCCAAGTTCTGCAGATATCGGCCTGGCAGCTCTCCAAGCCAGAGAAGGTCTGTGACTGTAAATCCTCCCTTGAAAGATTTGGAGTTTTTGCCGGGACAAGGAATTTGCTTCATGCTCTTGGTCAGATAACAGGTAAGTGTATGTACAGCTTCATTTGCACAAGTGGCACAAACGTCTGCCACACGTAGAAATGGAGCATGCATGTGTGAGCTTGCCCACTGCTCATGCAAATGGGGTGCACACACATGCTTGCCTGTCGCTTCAGGCAGCCTGGTTGTGAACAGCTCATGGCCCAGTAGTGGGCTGTGGCTTCTGGGTTGGGGAGTTAGAGAACAGGGACAGGCGCCTCCAGAGGCTCACGAGTTAGAGGAAGGAATGGAGGCTGCACAAGGGGAAGGGATGCGGGTGAAATTTGGGCACACAGATTTCGCCATGGACTCACAACATCCTGGGGTTACCTTTTGCAAACATCCCAGCCAGATTCCGACAAGCAAAGTCAATGGGGAAAGCCAATTTGCTTAATGACCTGTTCTGACCCCCTCCTCTTGTATACCAAGACACTCTGACACAAAGTCTCTTCAAAGATGTTTATTGACATACAGGTTCCACCTTGGCAGCAATCCAGCCTGCCAAGGTCAAGATAGCACTCTGGGCAGCAATCCAGCTACAGCGACACCCCTTGGCAGCAATCCAGCTACCAAGCTCCAGATAATCACCTTAGCAGCCAAGGTCCAGGGAACAGATTGACAGTAATCCAGGTAAAACCTTTAGCAGCAATCCAGCCTGCCAAAGTACGACACAGATCTGAGCTTCTCCAACTCCAATGATCAGTTGATTCCTGCAAAGGGTGTGTCCACAAGCAGTCCCTTTATAGTCTGGAGAGGAGTCTAATGATCAGCAGCTGAGAGCCATTACCTCCGGTAATTGCTCAATTGCTCCTTACGCCGGGTAGCACGTCGGTAACGAGCATCTAATAGCTCACTGCTGTCTGACTCACTGTCCTGTGACTCCTCTCCACTGCTCCAAGGCATGACATCAGGAGCCCCCTTCCTTTGGCTTTCACCACTGCTCCATGCCTCAGGCGCCCCCTGGTGGCCAACCAGCCTCTCTGCGCCCTGCTCAGCGTCGGAACCCTGTCCAGGGTCCCCCACCTCCTCTTGAGCCGACTTAGAGGACACCTCGCTGTCGGAGTCTGGTGGCAGCGGCACCGGCACCGGCTGGGCCACAACAATGACCACATTATTCCCTTAACAACTACCTTGCTTAGCAACCAAATTCTGGTCCCAGGTGTGGTCGTAAGTCGAGGACTACCTAAACCAGCCCCAACCAGCGGTAAAAAAAATGACCTCCCTTTTTTGAGCAGCAGATGAGCGACCAGTTGCTCCTCTCTGGAGGCTTTTCAAGGAGAGACTGGGCAGTCCTTGGTCCAGGGTGGTATAAGGCTGTGAGGGTGAACCTATGGCACACAGGGCACTCTCTGTCGCCAGCTGCTCTTCTGGTTTAAAAAACAGACCTTTTGGGGGCTGTTTTTTGGGCTGTTTTCAAGCTGAAAAACTGCCTGAAAATGCCCCCAAAACAGCCCAAAAACAGCCTGGAAAAGGCTCAAAAATGGCCAAAAAACAGGCATGCGTTCACTGACCAGTTGGTCTTTGGGTTTCCGGCACTCCGACGTGTGCACATGGACACGTATTTTGGTTTGGGCACTTGTTGCCGAAAAGGTTCACCATCATTGGTATAAGGTCTCCTGCTCAGACAGGGGGTTGGACTACAGGACCTCTAGGGGCAATTCCAATTCCGCTGTTCTGTTAATTGATCAGGGGAACAGCTTGCCTCGAGAAGTCATGGATGCTCCACCCCTGGAGGTTTTCAAGAAGAAACTGGACAGCTATTTCTCCAGAATGATACATGTTTCTTGCTTGAGCTGGGAGTGGGGCTAGACTTAACCTCTCATTCAGTGATTTTTTGCACTTGCAATGATGCTGAACAAGTGGCAGTTACCACTGGTCATTGCACTTGCATTGGTGGCAGCAACCCTATGACCACATGATTGCAACCCAGGGGCCCCATGTCTGACTTGCAATGACAACAGTGCAGTGTCCCAGTCACATGACTGCTACTTGTGGTCTTCTTCACTGGCTTCTTACTAGCAAAGTCAATGGAATAACCAGCAAGTCACATATGGAGACCACATGAAATCCTTGCTTAACAATCTGCAGTGGTTTGCTTAATGGCAATTGGGAATGCCAGAATTTCCAGTGCTTAGCAGTGAAAATTCTGGTTCCAATTATGATCGCTAAGTGAGTTCTCTTTTTACTTTTTCTGAGATATGAGGAGTGTGTAATATTTTTCTTAGCCCAACTTGGCACTCAGATGAATTCACTTAGACTTCTGCTAGCCTCCAGGAGCAGGAAAGAGTTCCCTTAGTGGAAAGGCAAGTGAGAACTTTCTGGTACTTGGGACATGCATGCTCATCTAATTTTAATGGTGGAAAGAAAGAAGGGATGGCCCTTTCATGATCTTCTCTTGTTACAGCTCACAGATATTTGCCACATACCAAAGACAATATATGGATATGGCTCCCTTCTACAAGGTGTTATTGACACAAAAACTTCGTGCACTGGTTTATAATTGTGATGTGGACTTGGCGTGCAACTTTTTTGGGGGTGAAAAATTTGTTGATGCTTTAAATCAGCCTGTAAGTACCTGAGGAAAATGTTTCTTTCTTTTAGGCATAAAAAACTGATTTAGGAATGGAAGATTTGCAAAAAATACAGGTCATCCTCGATTTACAACAGTTGTTTAGTTACAATTTAAAGTTACAAAGGAGAAGAGGGAACTTTCTGAAAGTCTTCAGTTAATTCCCTGCATTTATCAAATATTGTAAGAAAAACCAAACTTGATAATGGTATCTAAAAAGAGTCTTAAGTTCCAAAAAGGTAAGTAACTGTTAATTAAGCTTACTTTTTGTGGTGAGAGCCAGTTTGGTGTAGTGGTCAAAGCACTGAATGGAAACTGGGAGACGACTTCTGGTTCCTGAAGGCGACGGACGTGTTGTCCGCCGCTCGTCTCCCCGGCTGGCTCCGTAAGGAGCACAGGGGGCCCTGAAGGGGTGCCCTGCCGAAGGGTGGCAGCAGCCAGCGGGGGTGCTTTTCAGCTTCGCCTAGGAGCCGGGGAGCGGAGTGGGGGCGAGGGGCAGCGCTGTGCTGCCCGCCCTTTTGCCGAATGGACCCGGAGGATAGAAAGTACTTGGAGAAGTGCGGCTGGATCCTGGTGGTAGGGGACTCATCCTGAACTCTCTGATCGTTTAAAGGAAAAGCAGCAGACTTTTGTAAGTTCTGTGTTCAACCTATTTGAATGGAGATTAGAGGGGGGTGTTTCTTTCCTCTAACCCCCCCCCCCTCGGAATAAGTGGCATTTGAACGATCTCTCTTAAAAGAGAGACTACAAAGGCTGATCCGTCATTTGAACTAGCCAACGGAGAAAGATCTTTATCACGATTGCCAGGAATGACTGTGGAGCCGTTTTTCCTTTAAAAGCCTTGATTGAGATTTCTGTTTTCCTTCTCCCGGTGGAAAGAGGAGCTAAGATGGCACCCACCCTTCTTTGTTTGTCTAATTATAAATGAAGTCTGCCCTTCGAAACTACCTTCAGCCTTATTACTCTCTCTGAGGAAAACCGAGACCCCTCCCCGAAATGTGGTTCTACTGAACTTTGCCTATTGATACCCTACATTTGGTTTGCCTCGGTGCCTTGGAACTGTGAACGGCCACTTTCGGCTTTGTTTTGTATTTTGGGGACCGGCACAGCTGCGAAATCCTCGGACGCCATTTCCTTGGAAAAAGACTAACATCTCTGAACTTTAAACAAATGGGGCCTAAGAAGCCACCGACGAGCAAGTCACTTTCAGCCCCCGCATCTGCCTCCTCCAGTCCCAGTATGCAACAAACAAAAATCACATCATTGTTACAGCAAGAGGGGTCTGGAGCAATGTTCCCTCTAATTTTTTTCCAATATGAGCAGAAAAGTATAGTGTTTGAGCGGCACATTTTCATGTCTGAGCACCTGAATTTTTTTCACAGATGTCACCTAAGACAACAACAAAATCAGTATTATTTGAAACTCAAAGTTATGTTTCTTCAAGGTACCCACTTAATTAAAAGTGTTATATAATATCAGTATCACTTAACAACACTCCTGCTTAGCAACCAAAATGTTGGCTCAGAAACTCTGGCATTTGAAGCACGCAAGTCTTAAAGCTGTCAAGTTACAAGACTCTTGCACCCCTAACCCTTTAGAAAAAAAACCCAGGGGTCTTCAAACCTGACAGCTTTAAGACTTGTGGACTTCAACTCCCAGAATTCCTCCTCCAGTCATGTTGGCCCAGGAACTCTGGCATTGAAGCATGCAAGTCTTAAAGCTGTCAAGTTACAAGACCCTTGCTCCCCTAACCCTTTAGAAAAAAAACCCAGGGGCCTTCAAACCTGACAGCTTTAAGACTTGTGGACTTCAACTCCCAGAATTCCTCCTCCAGTCATGTTGGCTCAGGAACTCTGGCATTGAAGCATGCAAGTCTTAAAGCTGTCAAGTTACAAGACCCTTGAACCCCTAACCCTTTAGAAAAAAAATACAGAGGTCTTCAAACCTGACAGCTTTAAGACTTGTGGACTTCAACTCCCAGAATTCCTCCTCCAGTCATGTTACAGCAATGTCATCTGCGTGGATCTGCTCCATCTTTGGTTTCTTCATCGTGGGCAGGGCTGCTGCTGAAGATGCCGACGAGCTGCCACCAGAATAACTGCTGCTACCTCCTCCTCCTCCAACAGCACCACCACATTTGCACCTGAGCTCAGCGCCGCGTTACCCCTGCCCCCTCCTCCTCCGCCGTGCTTTTGAGGAGCCATGAGGCTTTTTCCCCCCTGCTCCCACCCCCCCCGCCTTCCTACTGGCTCCCGCAGCCTCATGGCTCCTCAAAAGCACGGCGGAGGAGGAGGAGGGGGCAGGAGTAACGCGGCGCTGAGCTCAGGTGCTCCGAGCGGAGGGGAGGCACCGCTGCCACGCACGGGGATGCTGGCTGGAGCTTTGGCAGCTTCACCTCAGCCGCAGCACCAGGCAGCAAATCCGACAGTGCTGTTAGAGGAGGAGGAGGTGGCAGCAGTTATTCTGGTGGCAGCGGGGGCTTTGGGGCTTCACAACTACCCTCAGTCGCCCCGTGCTCATCAAAGCAAGTCCGGGGAAGTCCTTTGCGGGCGGCCCGTTCTAGCTGCCTGCAAAGGACCTCCCCAGCTTCTGGAGCCTGTGGCAATAGAAATCACTGTGCGGCAGTTGAAAACTGCTGCGCAGTGTTTTCTTGCCATGTGCGCGGCCGCGCAGCCGCGCATCTTAGAGGGAACATTGGCCTGGAGAGGGACCAAAATAACTATCTGTTTCTCAAATGTTTCAAGAACTTATGAGGGGGGAAAATGATTTGAAAAAAGAAATGACAGAGCTTAGACATTATTTATTTATTTATTTATTACTTGAACTTATTAGTCGCCCCCTCTCCCCACAGGGACTCGGGGCGACGTACAAAAGTATTATATAGCGTACAGAGGAGGTAAGAATAAATAAATAAGTTACAATACCTAAAAAGTTAAAACCCCAGTGAAATTAACCCTTAAAAACTAAAATTACCAATTAAAAATGCCCTGGGCTGGAGAGGTTGTAGTATTATGCCAGGTCAGCTAGTCGAAACAGGTAGGTTTTCAGCTTCATACGGAAGGAGCATCATATTGCAGAAAATAAACAAAGGATTTTGGTGTTAGAGGAGGGAGCGGCTGGGTTGGGAGAAGAAATCAAAACAATCCGGAAGGGAAATGTAGACTTGGAATTTTTTTTTGGCAAAAATAGAATTTGAAAGAATGTCCTTTTTTCTTAGATTCCAGAACCTACCAGAGACAGAAAATGAAGACCTTAAGGATATCATGAGTACAATCTTAGCAGATTATATTAAGAGAGACAAAAATCAGCTCTGGTGGGATATGGACCTAATCTATAGGATAAATTCAGCATATGCTAGAAGTCATCATGTTCCAAGGGAGGTACATGTTAAATTTCTCAGGAGGACCACAAGGGATGAGGTACTTGGTACCCAAAGGGAGAGACCATTGAAATATAAAGATGAATAAATCACCATCCTTAAGCAGATTCCAAAAAAGATAAGAGAGAGGAGGAGGAAATACTCCTCCTTATCAAATAAATTATATAATAAAGGAATCTGGTTTAGATGGCTATTGCCAGAAGGAATGTTGATCTTTTGGGAGGGAAACAGGATTAGAATTAATACAGTGCAGGAGGCGGAAGCCTTCACCAAAAAGAATTTCCTCCTCCTAGAGGATGAACATAGCGAAGGTAGTGGGAGGGGCAGTATGGTGCAGGATAAGAAGGAGGGGGGGGGCTGAAGGCTCCTCTGGGGACAGGGAGGAAGAAGCAATATCGAAAAGGCTCAGATCACAAAAATAAAAGTATTTGAAATAAATAGCAATTGGTGATACTCTAGAAAGTGACAAAGGAAAATGAATGAACACATGGTTGACATTATAGAATAAGATCTTGTTTTCTGCTTATCTTTGTATTTTGTTTTTAAGATTGTAAAAACTGAGTGCTGGATGGGTTACTATCACCAGTGTGGGAGCTGCCAAATTTTTTTGTATATCCCTTTACCTTTCCCCATATATGTGTAAAAACCAATAAAAGTTTTTGGGGAAAAAAAGAAACTGTGAGACTGTGAGTTGTAGTCTCACAGTTCTCCCTAAGGACTTTGGATCAGTCCTCTCTCAGCCCCAGGAAGAACGGAATGATAAAATTTTGCCAAGAAAACTTGTTCAGACAGCAATCAAAATAGGCTCAAAAGCGCATGTACTTTCAGTGACATCACTAAGCTTTCTGTCCTCAAGTGGGACAAAACACAAAATGCAATGAAGTACAGTACTTTTCCTGCAGGAATTGGCCAAAATGCAAGATCCTGTCTTCTAAGCAGCAAAGCCAAGGAGAGGAACAATTTTACTTGCTTGCTTTTGTCACCTGGAAAGGGGCTCTACCTTCTCAGTCTCTTTTCCTATAATCTGATCACCTACTCTATTCCTGTTCTGCTTAACAAAGGGACAGATCTTCCCACCCTGAGCATACACCGCAGCTTTGCAATTAGCTTTCAGTGCTGATTTTTACCCTATTTTAGAATTTTGTCTTTAACTTCTTTGGCTTTTCTTAAATTTGTTTCAAGTAGTAACAGGTAAAAATGTAATGTTCACTTTTATACACACCCATCTTCCTTGCTGTTGTGGAATGAGAAACACCCGTATGGAAAAGAATTTCACAATAACAGCACATCATCTGCTGGAATTAGAATTAACCCCTTGCTATTAGTCTAGCCCTCTAGTACAAGTTACTTATCTTTTTATTTTATTTTAAAAAGCCATGGACAACCCGCCATGCTTCTCCTTGCAATTGCTTGTAGGAATGTTCAGGTGCTTCCTCCTATACCATGTTTTTATTTGAAGCCATTGCCCAGGCCTCTCCTACCTTGTTAAAGCAGTCCAGAGGATATCATGAGTGGATTCCTGTGGTGGTTTGATTTTTATCTCCTTTATTAGTAACTCAAGGTGATAAGCATACCTAATACCCCTTCTTCTTGTATTTTCCCCACAAAAACAATCTTGTTGGGCTGAGTGTGATTGCCCCTGTCACCCAGCCAGCTTTCACACCTTAACTAAGACTAGACCTCACTGGTTCCTAGTTTCTAGGTCAGTTTCTTAACCACTACACCAAACTGGCTTAATTCTTCTTTAGCAGGTTGCTCCTTTATTCTTAAAAAGGCTTTTGTTTGCCCCTTCCTCAAGAGATCATCACTGGATCCCACAAAACTGGACAATTTTCATCCAGTATCTCATCTTGTAGAGAGAGTGAGTAGGTAGTTGTGCAACAATTTCAGAAGCCTTGAAAAAAAACAGATTATCTGGTTCTTTTTCAGTCAAGATCCAAGTATGGTGCAGAAACAGCATTTGTTGGTTTCTGCCCTTTTTCAGTGCCCTACTTCAGTGACTTCCAGTTGGGTATCCTTCTAAATCGTCTCAGAGGATTGGAGGTGGATGGCATGGCATTTTGTTGGGTCACCTTTATTAGTAACTCAAGGATCAATTCCAGGAAATGATTGGGGAGAAGAGGTCCTGCCCTTGGCCTCTACTTAATGGGGCACCACAGGTTTGGTGCTTCCTTTTCTCCTTTTTAATATCTACATGAGGCCACTGGGTAAGCTCATCATGAATCATCGTCATGGAGGGAGGTATCATCAGCTAGGGATCTACATTCAATGGGACTCAGGAGATGTGACTTCTCTGCTGGGGAACCCACTCTATCCCTGGGCCCAGATATTAGATTAGCTCCCCCTTTTGATAGTCCAATAGGCCCTCAAGACTTGCTTATGTTACCAGACCTGGGGCACCCAGAGATTTGCTTAGCTATCTATTGTTGAAGTGACCATTTATATCATTTCCACCTATGGTTTCTATTTGGTTTTTGTAATATTTATTAATATATTTTTAAATGTTTTATATGTTTCTTTTTTATATTTGTTTTATTTACTTGTGTATTCCCCAAAGTAACTTTTGGTGAAATGGGCAGCAATATAAGTTTGATAAATAAGTAGATAGATGATTTTAGATAGAGAAATCTGGTTACAAGCTCTGGAAAATGATGTGACAATTACCTGAAGAAAGTATGTATGTGACACAATCAAATCTTGCTTTACTCCTTTTTTTAAGGCTAAGAAACATCCTTAATAAATTGTGGAAAATGTCTTAGGCATAAAGTATCTTCACTTCAGTCAAGAATTTCTCAAACTATCCCACAATATGATTAATGTAAGGCAGTTTAGTGTGGGCTGGATGTCCCAAAGGGGCTTTTTCAGGAGGCAACTGGACTTCCTTGTTTTTTCTATTGAAGACATTTCACTTCTCATCCAAAAAGCTTCTTCAGTTCTAACAGGATAGTGGAGAATGGAGCTGAAGAAGCCGCTGTCAAAGCTGAAGCTCTGATTGTCTGAAATCAAACAATGGATTTAAATTACACAAAAGTAGCTACCTGCTGAAAGTTAAGCGGAAATCATCAGGAGTCTGGTAACATCTTTTCTGACTAACAAATTGGCACAAATCTTCGTGAGGTTCATCAGCTCACAAAAACGTACACCTTTAATTGTTGGAAAAAGTGATATCTGACTCTTGATTTTGGGCTGCCATAGACTAAACGGGCTCTATTGGATATTAGTAGTTAACAGGAAAAGCTATTTGACAGTTCAACAATAGCCTCTCCAGGGAGACTAAAAGTGGCAGAAAACAACCTCATGTTTTTTCTGATGGGGAGCCATTTGTAAGAAACTCCCAGAGAAAGTGTCCAAGTGTTCAAAAAGTTGGGATCTCCAGCTCATTCGATGATAGGCAGGTTTCTCTCCAGCTGATCCTTCTGCCCTTTCATCATACAGATGCTTAGTGAATACCAGCCATGGTATTTCAATGATCAAGTGGCCGGATTTTTCAAGGAGTACCAAAACATCACATTCCTCACTGTAAAGGTCATTGGACAATTCTCATCTAACAGTCATTCTTGTCAAGATTCACATCAAAAAGGCCAAAGTCTCTCTTTCCCCTTATCCTTAGAAGCTAACGATTACTGTATTTTTCACACTATGACACATCCACACCCCCCCCCCCCCCGCGAAAGTGAGTGGAAATGTCTGTGAATCTTATAGAGTAAATATTGTGGTGGGGGGAGGGGTGTGTGGCAGCGGCATTCATCACTGCCTGTCATCGCCGCCCATCCTTACTGCCACCATTCACCGCCACTGGGGAACACTGGAGCCTTTGCTATCGAGCGGCAGTTGGATTGGCCTCCCAGAATACTGCCGATCAGCTGTTTTAGGTGGCAGGATTGCTGTCTCCGCCAATCACCGCATTCGGCAGTGGCAAATTGGTGGCAATGCTACCACCTAGAACAGCTGATTAGCGGTATTCCAGGAGGCTGATCCAACTGCCAATCAGCTGCTTGGCAGTAAAGGTTCCAGTGTTCCCTGGTGGCAGCAACAACAGCTCAGCTCAGTTGACTGGTGGTAGGTGCAATGGAGTGGAGCTCTGACAAGTCACATGCTGGAGCTGCGATAATGTGCTGAAGCTGACCAGGCTGTTTGCTGTCTGCTGCAAGGACGCTAGATGAATACTGGATGGATGCTGGGAGGAAATGTCAAGATTTTTTCTCCCCCTCCTCTAAAGCTAATATGCATCTTACGGTCCGGTGTGTCTTATAGTGCAAAAAATGTGGTACTTTATTAAGGGGTCGGTGTTGTTTTTCAAGGCACAATGGCACTTGTGTAGTTGAAAAAAGTAGTTTTCAATCCTTGGCAAAGTGGAGATGTTTTAATTCTCCCACTAATACTGAATACTTGTTATAAAGGCTGCAGCTGTCAAAAAAACCTCCCATCTTAGCTTTATGGAAGAACTTGTGGAAAACAGCTCCAGCACTGATCACAAAAGAAAGGGCTGAATTTTCACATCACACTAAGCAATAGTGTGCTAGCAATAGCACTTAAGACTTATATTCTGCTTCAGTGCTTTACAGCCCTCTCTAAACATTTTAGAGAGTCAGCATACTGCCTCCAAGAATCTAGGTCCGTGATGGCGAACCTATGGCACGCGTGCCACAAGTGGCATGCAAAGCCATTTGTCAGGGCACGCGAGGCGCTGCCCTGTCAGCTGGCCAGCGCGCATGCGCGCGCTGGCCAGCTGAGTTCACCTTTTTAAAAGCTATTTTTCACCTTCCCCAGGCTCCAAAGGCTTTATAGGAGCCTGGGGAGGGCGAAAAGAGCCCCCCGCCCCCCCGGAGGCTTCAGGGACCGTCCCTGAAGCCTTCGGAACGCTTAAAACCACCCTCCGAGCAAACTTCCGGTTTGCTCGGAGGGTGGTTTTAAGCGCTCCGAAGGTTTCAGGGACCGTCTGAGGCTTCCCTGATGCCTTCGGAGCGCTTAAAATGACCCTGCGAGCAACCCGGAAGTTCCGGTTTGCTCGGAGGGTGGTTTTAAGCGCTCCGAAGGCTTCAGGGAAGCCTCCAGACAGTCCCTGGAGCCTCCGGAGCGCCTCCGGGGGGTTGGGGGAGGCTCTTTTCGCCCTCCCCAGGCTCCTATAAAGCCCCTGGAGCCTGGGGAGGGCAAAAAAACCATGTAAAAATGGGGGGGTCGCGCGTTGTGCGCGCATGCGCACTGGGGGGGGTCACGCGTTGCATTATGGGTGCGGCACGCCCGCACTTGACCCCCCTGCGCTCCCCCTTGTGGCACGCGAGCCAAAAAAGGTTCGCCATCACTGATCTAGGTCCTCATTTTACTGACCACAGAAGGCTGGAAGGCGGAGTCAATCTTGAGCCTAGTGAGATTCGAACTGCCAGTAGCAGTCAGAATTAGCCTGCAATGCTGCATTCTAATGCAGCTTATTTGGTTCCAACTTTGTGGGATGTGTGAAACTAACATGGTATTTTGTTCCAGGAATCAGTTACAATAAAATATAGGTAGTCCCCAACTTACAACAGTTCATTTAGTGATGTTCAAAGTCACAATGGTACTGAACGAAGTGACTTATGATGGGTCTTACACTTAGGACTGTTGCTGCATCCCATGGTCACATGATCAAAATTTGGCCACTTAGCAACTGACTCATATTTATGACAGTTGCAGTATCCTGAGTCACGTGATCACCTTTGAGACAAGCAAAGTCACTGGGGAAGCCAATTCACTTAATGACTGTTACTAATATAACAAATGGGGCAAAATTCACGTTTCGCTGAGCGAAACATTTTGGGCTCCATTGTGGTCGTAAATCGAGGAGTATATGGGGCAGAGGTAGTCCCATATATTGGGACGGGTTGCCGTTCACGTGATTGTAAAGCGTGATATCAGGTGACCGGACTGCTTAGTGACGGCAACACCCCCAGTCCCAACCCTTCTCCTAACCCAGCGGTTCTCAAATAGTGGGGCGCGCCCCCCTGGGGGGGCGCGAGGCTCCGTAAAGGGGGGCGCGAAGGCTCCCTTTCCATCTGGGTGCAACGGCGGCGGCGTGGGCGAGGCATAATATATCCCGCCTGGAAGTGGCAGCACTTCGGACTGTGGATTTTCATTGGAGCCGCGGGCTGGAGCTGTGCAAGAAGCCTGCTCGGGCGGGGGTGGGAGGGAGGGAAGCATGGCTGTCCCAGGCTTCCCTCCCTTCCCCCCCCTCCCAGCCCAAGCAGACTTTGCACAGCTCCAGCCCGCGGCTCTGATGAGTCTCTGAGCAGTCCCCAGCGCTGCCACTTCAAGCCGGGATATATTCTGCCATGCCCTCGGCGGCGTCTTTATGCAGGTAGCTCGCCCCCCCGCCAGCAGCTCCACCGCTAGCATTCCGTCTTGAAGTGGAAGCGCAACAGCCGCTGTTGGGGAAGGGACAAAGGGGCGGCGGTCGCCCGATCTTGCCACCGCCACCCCTTCGCCCCTGGTAACGGCGACTGTTGTGCTGCTGCTTCCAGCTGGGATGCTGGAGGAGCTGCTGGCAGGGAGGGAGGGAAGAAAGGGAGGAGGGAGTAAGGATAGACAAGCAAGAGGGAAAGAAAGCAGGAGGGCAGAAGGGAGGTGAAAGGAAGGAAAGAAAAGCAGACACGCCGGAGGGAAAGAGGAAAGAAGGCAAGCAGGCAGGAAGGAGGCAGAAGGAAGGAGGGAAGAATGGAACTGGAAGGGAGGCAGGGAAGGAGGGAGGGAGAAAGGAAGGATAGGAGGATAGGGAAAGAGGAAAGAAGGCAGGCAGGCAGGGGCAAAGAGGAAGGAGGGAACTGGAAGGGAGGCAGGAAGGAAGGGAAGGAGGAAGGGAGGGTGGAAGGAAGGATAGACAAGCAAGAGGGAAAGAGGAAAGAAGGCAAGCAGGCAGGAAGGAGGCAGAAGGAAGGAGGGAAGAATGGAACTGGAAGGGAGGCAGGGAAGGAGGGAGGGAGAAAGGAAGGATAGGAGGATAGGGAAAGAGGAAAGAAGGCAGGCAGGCAGGGGGAAAGAGGAAGGAGGGAACTGGAAGGGAGGCAGGAAGGAAGGATAGACAAGCAAGAGGGAAAGAGGAAAGAAGGCAAGCAGGCAGGAAGGAGGCAGAAGGAAGGAGGGAAGAATGGAACTGGAAGGGAGGCAGGGAAGGAGGGAGGGAGAAAGGAAGGATAGGAGGATAGGGAAAGAGGAAAGAAGGCAGGCAGGCAGGGGGAAAGAGGAAGGAGGGAACTGGAAGGGAGGCAGGAAGGAAGGGAAGGAGGAAGGGAGGGTGGAAGGAAGGATAGACAAGTAAGAGGGAAAGAGGAAAGAAAGCATGTGACTACGGTGGGAGACGAGGAAAGACCGGTGTGCTATGTTATGCAGAGGTGTACTTATAACAATTTTATAGACAAATTATACTATTTCCAGTCGCGCGGGGGGGGGGGGGCGCGAAATGTTTTCTTCTTCCTAGGGGGGGCATGACAGAAAATAATTGAGAAGCACTGTCCTAACCACAAGGCACACGGGCTCTTCAGCGGGAAGGGGAGGGCTCCCGGGGAAGGGCGACCCCGGCACGGGCGGGCAGCTCGGGGAGGCGTGCCCTTCTGAGCGGCCTCCCCGCCGACTCTGCACATGGCACCCGCCCCTGGTCGCATATGCAAGCTGGCCCCTTGCCTTCTGTCGCCTTTCTTGCCTCCTTCTCCGCAGGGCGCCGGACTCATGGTGCCGCAGTACAAGCCCGGGCCGGCCCTGGAGATGCTCCGCCGCTTCTTCGCGCCATCAAGCCACGCCTGAGCCGCCCCCCCCCCCCGCCCGCCAGTCAATAAAAGGCCCCGCCCGACCTCGCTGTCTCGTGCCGTCACTCCGCTCGCCCCGCCCTCTTCGCAGAAACCAGGCGCCCTTTCTGAAGGAGATCCCAGGCTTTCGCCCCGCCTCCGCCCGTTGCGCACGCGCGTCTGCCCTCGCGACTGACGCGATCGCTTCCCAGCGCCGCGCTGCGATTGGCCTTGCCGGGCTCGATACTTAAACTATCCAATCGCAGTCGGACCCCAACTCCGCAAGGTCTTCTGAGTTTAATCGTCCCCGCCCATTTTCCGTCCCCGTCAACTCCATGAGGGCATCTTTGCGTCCCTCCGTCGTCGAGAGTGCAAAGGCGACATCGGGGTGTCCTCCTAGGGATTGGGTAGAAAACTGGAGGCGGACTCGAGCAGCAGTCGGGATAGGTCTTTGATTGGTCAAAGTTGTTTCCGCGCAGGCGGATTGAGCCTTAGATCTAGGTCCCGCCTCCTTGCTTTGCGTCCTGCGCAGAGGAAGACGGGAAGAGAAAAGCCGCGACGTGAGCGCGCGGCCCCGGTCGCCATTTTGTTTGGGGACCAGCTCGAGAGCCGACTAGGAGAACGCGAGCGGCTAGTCCGGTGCCTGGTCTGGCCCGAGACCTCTCGCCCCGAGTCACCCGAGGTGAGCTCCGCGCCTGCGCCTCAGGCTGGAAAGCGGCGGAATTTTCAAAGCGCCGGGGGAGGGGAGCGGAGCTTCGCAGCTGAGCGGGGAGGCCACTGCGGCGGCCCTTCTTTCAGATCCCGGGCGGCTACCGGGAGGTCGGTGGTCTCCCGTGGCGGCGGCGGCGGCGGGCTAGGCGCAGCTCCTGGGGCCGCCGCTGCCCTTCTCGGGTGGCACGTGGCGGTCCAGGGCTCTCGGGTGCCGCCGCCTCAGGCCCGAGCGTCCCTCGAGCGGTTGGGCGGACGCGGGTGGCGGGACCGCTTTTTCGGCGGGCCAGGATTCCTCCTCCCGGGCGGTTCCTGCAGGAGTCCAGGAGGAAGGTGTGCCGGGAAGTTCAGCCCTGGCCCGCGTCAGTCAGAGCTCCTCGTTCCCTACCATTCTGGGTGCCCAAGGCGCGCCTCTCTTCCGGGGGGGGGGGGGGAAGAGTATTGAACTTGCCGAGGAACTTCGGCAAGTGGCGATTTAAGGCCTTGTGCCCGTGAAATTGCCAGGTTGTAAGACAAACGGCAGGATTAAAAAGAACCGGTTCCAGTCTCTGCAACTGCTGCTAATGTTCTTGATTGAACGAGATCTCTGTTGTAGTATTCTAGCATACAAAAAAGTTTTTAATCTAGAGTTTATGGAAATAGATAAGACAGTTAGAAAACAAGAGAGACCCTGAGTTAGCCATGAAAGCCAAGTGGGTGACTTTGGGCAAGTCACAGCCCAACTCATTTTATTGGGGGGGAAATAGGAAGGTGTGTTGGATATGTTCTCCACTTTTTTGTAAAATCAATAAATGCAGGATACAAATTGGGAAGCCGCTGATTCAGATATGGGCTCCACTATAATTTCTTTGTAATAAATCTTGCAGTTTTATCTGTAAATATGATGGAAGCATTTGTAGCATTCGTTTTAATATCTTTTGCCCCCTATATCATGCTTTGTAACTTAAATCCTATTCTTCCAATAGAAGGATATGTGATTGTCATCTTGATTGTCAGTAATGAGCATTCCTTCAGTTACTATAATGCTTTCTAGAGTAGCCTAATTAATTAGGCCCATGGAATTGGTTTGTTTCTTCCTGTTTGTTCTCCATAGTGAGGAGAGGAGTATCCAGGATGGGTTGACCTTGTCCTCTCATTGATTGGGCTGAGTCAGATAAGCTCTTTGGGCCACGCCCTGGTCACCAGGTACCACCTAGTTATCGACTCAGCCCCTCAACGGCATTTGCGGCCTTCCTGCCTGAATTAGTAACTGGCTCTTGGCTGATTCCCTGTCCGGGAAGGGAGAGAGAGAGAGAGCACACGCAGCAAGCCCTTCAAGGTAACGAGCAGCCCAGGTCATAAAGAGAGACCTAGGGCACTAATTGAGACCGGGCGAGGGGACACTCCCCTGGAAGCCCCAGGAAGGCAGTCATGTCGGAGAAGGTCAGCTGGCGCCGGAGCACTCCGTCGCTCCCCCCTAGGGAGTCGAGCGGCGAACTGCAGCGTTTTTAAACGCAGTGTAGTGCCAGCGCCTGCCTGTGACTGCCGGAGAGACATAGCGGCCCGCAGTAGCTTGCAAAGCTCGGAAGAGAGTGGAGGAAGCAAGAGAGAGCGCTCTCCAGCGGCAGCAGAAGCCGCGCGGCAGCCCCAAAGGCACAAGCTGCTTCCAGGTGTTTCCAGGGAGAGGACTTTTTTCAATTTGGAGCCGGTGGCCATTTTGGAACCACGTGATCCAAGATGGCAGCGCCCAGCAGCACAGAGGATACAGGCAAGACTCAAGACTCCAGCCCAGCAGCCCCACCAGAGGAGCAGCTAACCAGGTAGAGACTGCTACAGAGGCTGCTAAGGGAAGAGGAGGAGGCAAGGCAAAGGCAAAGAGAAAGCACGTTTCCTCCAAGGGGGCCAAATAGGCAGGCTGCAGCTCCAAGCCCCCAAAGCCTGGCTCCAAATACGAAAGGCGGAAGCACCGAGCCTTGGAGCGCATTTGCCACAAGGCCAGTAGCAAGAGGGCTACCCCTGGCCAGGAGTCGGGGGAAGGATTTCCAGGGATTCTTTCTCCTGGTAGGACTGCAGATGGGGAACACCATCGATGCGCCTGTCATGGCCCTGCATACTCCTACTAACATGCCAGAGGAAGCAGAGGATGCCCTGAAGGCCGAAGACAAAAAAGCTGACCTCACCTTACAGAGGATGCATCAAGCAGCGGCCTGGGCAGTGAGAGCAGCCACCACCGCCTCCCTCTTCAACCGGTCTTCTCTGCAAGACCTGCAGCAGCGAATTCTCATTTCGGATGGCAGGGCCTACCAAGACATCAATAAGCTGGTGGCCACTACCCAATTCTCCTCAGATGCTACCTTAGCTGCAGCCAGGTTTGCCTCCAGGGCGATCGCCTCATCTGTGGCATCTCACCGGCTGCTTTGGCTGAAGCAGTGGCAAGCAGAAGTACGCCACAAATGGCGCATTGCATCGGCCCCTTTCATGGAAGAATCCCTCTTTGGAGCAGCCGTCGACCCATTCCTGGTAGAGAACAAGGACAAGCGGAAGGTGCTCCCCACTGTTCACAAGAAGTTCAACTTCAGGGCACCATACCCTAGACACCCCAACTCCCGGGGGCAAGATTTCGGGTCCTCCTTCCAGGATCAGGATTCCTTCAGGGTGTCAGAGTTTGGGTACTCAGACCCCAGGCAGTACCAGGCAGGTTTTTCATCCAGGCAGAGATACCCAGATAGACAGCAGAGGGGCAGGCAGCAGAAGAGGGGGCGACGGTGGTGGCAGGCGCTCCTTCTGCAAGAACTAGAAGTAGACCTAGTTCACCTCCCATTGGGGGGCACTTGGCGTACTTCGCCAACTGCTTGGACTTAACCTCCTCTGACAAGTGGGTCCAGAACACCATTCGGTACGGTCTCACTCGAGTTCCTCTCCAACCCCGAGTTCCTTTCGGAGCTGCCCTGTATCAAGCAACCCGACCTGGAGGTTGCTGATGCTGGAGGCCATCCAACACCTGTTGGACATCAGGGTCATCCAGCCAGTGCCTCTAGAGCAGCAAGGCCAGAGGTATTACTCTATTCTCTTTGTAATTCCTAAGGCCTCGGGCGGCTGGAGAGCGATTCTTGACTTGAAACGCCTGAACCGTTTCATAATAATAATAATAAATAAATTTGAATTTATTAGCCGCTCCCTTTCCAGACAGGACTCGGGGCGGCGTACAACATATAAAACATATAAAACATAAAACATATAAAACATAAAACATATGTACAAACTCGGGGCGGCGTACAACATATAAAACATATAAAACATAAAACATATAAAACATAAAACATATGTACAAACACAAACATACACATATACAAAGACATACATGCACGGAGGAGGTAACAAATTACATCACATTTAGACAGTTAAAAATCACCATTAAAATACCCCATTAGTAATAACACAATTTAAAAATTTAAAAAATTTGAATGGACTGTCAGGAGGAATAAGAAAAAATTTACGGTTGAGCCAGGCCAGATAATTGAAAGAGGTGGGTCTTCAGCTGTACACGGAAGGAGCGGAGATCGGAAATAATCTGCTATCGGAGGTTTAAGATGCATTCACTGCATTCCATCCTGGAAGGGATTAGGCAGGGAGATTTTCTCACCTCCATAGATCTCAACAGAGGCCTACCTGCATATACCCATAGCCCCGGAACACCGTACGCAACAACAGACGCAAGCCTGTTCAGATGGGACGCCCATCTGCAGGCTCAGATGGCGCAAGGACAATGGAACCAGGCGGAACTGACTCACGACATAAATAAGTTGGAGCTCAGGGCAGTCCGCCGGGCCCTCCTTCAATTTCGTCACCTTGTCAGGGGCAGCCACATCTTAATCCTCACAGACAACATCACCACCAAGGCTCATATAAACAGACGGGGGGACCAGATCGAAGGTCCTCATGAAGGAGGCCAAATGACTGGGGCAGTGGGCCGAAAGGAACTTTCTGTCATTGACTGCGGAACACATAGCGGGGGTGGACAACATCAGAGCTGACTGGCTCAGCCGGACTGAGGTGGACAATTCAGAATGGAGGCTGCAGCTGGCAATATTCGAGGAAGTGGCAAGGCACTTCGGACGCCCGGAGGTCGACCTATTCGTCACCTCTCTCAACGCCCAGCTCCCGAGGTTTTATTCCAGGTATCAGACGTGGAGGGGGTGGACGCTCTCTTATGCCCATGGCCCCCTCTGTGCCTATCCACCATTATCCCTGATTCCCAAGGTCATACAGAAAATCCTGCGGGAGGGGGCGGAGGTGGTGGTGATTGCCCCACACTGGCCCCGGAGGCCTTGGTTTGCTGATCTCTCTCGGTGGATAGGCCCTGGATGATCCCCCAGGAGAGGATCTCTCTAAGCCAGGAATTGCTGGAGCACCCGGACCCTCAGTGGCTTTAGTTGACCGCTTGGCGCTTGAGCGGAGCATCCTGAGGAAAGGCCACTTCTCCCCCAGGGTGATACAGACTATTCAGGCGACTCGCAGACCTTCCACGGAGCGCATTTATGACGCTATGTGCCGTGCCTTTTCAAGGTGGTGCAGCTCCAGGGGCCACGATCCGGTTTGAGCCATGATGCCGCAGATTCTGGACTTCCTTCAGGTGGGCCTGGACAGAGGGTTAGCTCCCAACACGATTAGGAGACAGATCTCGGCCATCTCATTGGTACTTCTGTGCGGTAGGTCTCAGACCTTGACTCACCACCCCATGGTCAGGCGATTCCTCAAGGGGGCATCCAATCTTAAGCCACCCACACAGGTACACAGGTACCCCTCCTGGGACTTGCATAAAGTGTTGGACGCTCTGACAGGCCCTCATTTTGACCCTTACAAACTGTGTCTCTTCAGTTTTTGACTCCTTTCTGGTGGCCATCACCTCAGCCAGGCGGATATCCGAACTACAGGCTCTGTCGGCCAGGGAGGATCTCTGCATGTTCCACCAGGACAGGGTGGTACTAAGTTTGGACCCCTCCTTCATCCCTAACGTGTGCTCCTGCTTCCATCGCTCGCAGGAATTGATATTGCCCAATTTCTGCCCGGACCCCTCTCACCCGTTAGAGAGGAAGTGGCACACCCTAGACGTAAGGAGGGAACTGAGGATTTACTCAGAAGAACCCGGCCGAACAGGAAGTCTGAAGCCCTGTTTGTCACTTTCCAGCCGGGATCCCTGGGGAACAAGGTGACATCCACCAACATAGCCAGGTGGTTATGAACCTGTATTATTACTGCCTACCAAGCACGGGGTCTTCAAACACTGAGCTCTATTACAGCGCATTCCACACGAAGCGCGGCCACCTCAACGGCCTGGACCACCCAGGCTTCATTGACTGCGATCTGTAGGGCAGCTACGTGGTCGTCTCCCTCACCATTCGTGAGGAACTACAAACTGGACTCCTTTGCCTCTGCAGAGGCTTCATTCGGGCATAGGTGTTGCAGGCTGTGCACAGGGCGGAGGTGACGCCTCACCAGGCATAAGATTGTGCGAGCTCTTAACATGGATAACTCTCCCTAGGGACGTGTAAGCTTTGGTACGTCCCATCCTGGATACTCTTCCCCTCACTATGGAGAAAGTACTTACCTGATACGCCTCTTCTCATAGTGGGGGAGGAGTATCCAGCCCCTCCCTGATAGGGTTATGTAACATGAGCGTTATGCTTGATGGTTGAGCTGTTCTGTTGAAGAAATAAATAAAGGTTGAAACTAAGATAAAGTCTGGAGTGGATGACACAGCGAGTCAGATAAGGTTCTTCGTTGATAACTGGGTGGTACCTGGTGACCATGGCGTGGCCCAAAGAGCTTATCTGACTCAGCCCAATCAATGAGAGGACAAGGTCAACCCATCCTGGATATTCCTCCCCCACTATGAGAAGAGGCTTATCAGGTAAGTACCAACACCTTTTTTCCTATAGAGGTCATCCTGAAGGGACAGCTCTTCTGCTGTTAGATTCCAACTTGTTTCTTAATGAAACTGTTGGGAGATGTTGTGTGGAACTTTGGGATGAGGTCCCTCTTAATTATGATTATGACAATAATTCTTCCTGTCCAATTGTAAGGACTTTATTGTACATTAAATTCAACAATGATCTGGACGAGGCTACACAAGCTATAATTAGAATAGAATAGAATTATTGGCCAAGTGTGATTGGACACACAAGGAATTTGTTTTTGGTGCATATGGTCTCAGAGAGAAGTAAGTTGTGTTGGTTGTTGGAAAACCAGTAATTAGTAATTGTGATTCGGCTTATTCTATATGGTGTCACACTTCCTCTGAGCAAGTAGATTCATACTCTGGGAATGTACTTCGATTAGCAACTTTGCTAGATTTCTAGGTCCTGGGTAGGAATGCATTTTCCCTATTTTGTTTAATGTTTTAGCTTTCGCTATCTCTGGCAACAGTTGCACATTCCTTAGTTACAATAGGGTTAGACTTCTGAAATACACTCTGCACAGAGAGATCTTTTCAGAGTTTCCAGAAGTTCATTTGATGGTATGCTTTAATGTTAAGCCCATATTAGAATACATGACATTAGGAATGTAGACATATATAGGTATGATAGAATTAGAGTGAAATTTTTTGCTGTAATGTTACATTTCCTTGTAATTTTTATTGTAAATGCCTAATTCAGCATCTTTACATCAACACTGCTGTGTAATTGATATTCCTATTGTAATTTTAACCCAATCCCTTTCTTTGTTAGGTATGATTTGGCATTGATAATGTACTAATCAAGAGCAGGTAACTCAAGTCATCTCATAAGAAGGTTGCCTGAGATTCATAATCTTTCAGTTATTTTTTGTGTTGTCATTTGTAGCATACCAACATAATTGTAAGTGAGATATGAAGATTGGGTGTTGTTCATGATGAAGATAATTAAAAATTATTGATAGGTCAGGCTGGGCTTTCTGCTTGAGCAGTATGGTTAGCCTAGAAAACCTCCAAGGTCCCATCCAGCTCTGTTATCCTGTTGGGCTTACAGTATATAGAATTTCCCCTCATGGACAGCAACTTCATTAGTGTTTTTGTTCATCTGTTCAGTTTGAAAGTAGACTTGGAATATTTTATGTGAAATTTCAGTGTTCTGAATGTGCCATTCATCTATTTATATGAAGCCCTTTAGATCTTCTAAAACATCAGTATCTTGGAGTTTTGACTGCAGAACAGGACTAAGGATTAGTAGCATCTTTTTCAATGTCCTGATATGTTTTGAATACAAAATATCTCAATTTGGACCCCTAATAGCTCCAAATAGGGTTGGAAAAATTCTTTTCTATAAAGCCCTGGAAAGCAGCTGGTAGTTAACATAGACCAAGCTAGATGTCCAAAGTCCAAATCAACAAAAGGAATGTTCTGTGTGTTCCCTTGAGTTTTTAGAAGATGATGTTCCCTCGTGTCAACTAAAGCTGCTCTTTTTAAAAATGTTGCTGAATCTGTTTCATTGTGCTATTTCTAAACATGTTGAATAATTCTAGTTCCTACCAATTAAGCTGAATATTGAACTGAAATCTTTACAAACATGAAAGCAACTAAGTTCAATTTATGTAGTTGGGCAATTGTTAATTTTGGTTTTAATATTCTGTGACTTACAGTTGCCAGGGATTTAAGATTCCTTTTGTGAAATGATAACACTCTTGATGGTATAATGCAAATATTGACACAGGTTCCTTTAAAAAGGAAAAGAAACTAGCTTTATGGTAAAACCTACATTCTTGAACATATCTGTCTGTATGAAGAAGGCTCACAAAGGAGGGAGCCAAACAGAACAATTATAAATAATAGGAATGTGCTTTGGGTGCTTTGTTGCGTGGAAAAGAAGGAAGGAAATGGAAAAGATGTTGTATATGTTGGGGATCATAAAGATAGGAGTGTGTGTCTGAGCCTGAAGAGGAGAATCTGAATAGAAATTCATATTTTCTGGTTTAAGGCCTTTCATTCATAATTCATAATTAACATACCTTCACTTCTCTGAATATATTTATAAACCCTGCTCCAGAAAGGCAGACTACCTTATACACTTTCCTATTCGCTTAGTTTCATAAATATACAGTGCATCTATCTTTTACATTATTTGGTAATTCATGCTCTTCACATTTACTCCTACTCAAGCCACAATCTTCCACATGCCATGGCTGTTACTGGTTGAGGTCTTAAAGTGGTAAGAGAAAGTTTGTGAATCTTCGAACTCTATAAGCTTCCAGTACTACAGTGACATCTGAACTCAATTTAAGTCTTATTAACAGATAAAGAGGTTCTGGTGGAACAAATAACATAGAAAACAGTATTCTATGGCAGGGGTGTCAAACTCGCAGCGTCATGTGACATATCAGGACTCTCCCCATTCACTAAACTGGGCATGGGCGTGGCCAGTGTATGACACATCCAGCCCGTGGGCCATGAGTTTGACAGCCCTGTTTTACAGTTAGTCTTTGACTTACAACCACAACTGAGCCCAAAATGTCCGTTGTTAAGCGAGACAGTTAAGTGAATTTTGCCTCATTTTATAACCTTTCTTGCTACAGTTGTTAAGTGAATTGTTGTAATTGTTAAGTTAGTGACATAGTACAGTTCAGAGTATAAGATGCACCTAGGTTTTGAAGAGGCAATTTTTTTAAAAAAAAAAGTAGGTAGGTAGACAGGGATAGAGAGGGTAAGTGAATTTGCTTTCCTCATTGGCTTGTCAGAAGGTTTAAGAAAGTGATCACATGACTCTGGGATACTGCAACCATCATAAATATGAGACAGTTGCTAAGCATCTGAATTTTGACCACATGATCATGGGGATGCTGCAACAATTATAAATGTGAAAAATGGTCATAAGTTACTTTTTTCAATGCTGTTGTAACTTTGAACAATCACTAAATGAACTGTTGTAAGTCAAGGACTACCTCTATTGAACATGTTCCATTCACACATATTTGTTGGAAAAAGTATATGAAATGTTAGATTTAGTAACTGGTAGCACCTCCTTTTAGCAACAGTGAATTTAACTGACAATGAGTTTAATATTTTCCCCATACATTGACTTGAAAGTATTTGACTCTTCTTCTTTAACAGAATTACTTTGGCTCTTATTTTAGGGCTATCTTGTTGAATATACTAACCATTTATGCCCATTATTTATTTATTAAATTTGTTTACAGTATTAATTATATCTGTGCATTGCTAATATGAATAATAGGAATGGGCCTTGGAAGTCTTCTAATCCAACTCCTTGCCCATGGCAAGAAACCTTATACCATCCCAGACAAATGATTATCCAATGTTTTCTTGAAAACCTCCAGCGATGGAATACCCCTGCATAGGAATTAAGCTGCTCCATTGCTTAATCGTTCTTATTCTCAGGAAATTCCTCCTCCTTTCCATATTGAATCTTCCTCTTGATGAGCTTCCATCCATTGCTTCTTGTCCTGCGCTCAGATGCTACAGAGAATAAATCGACAGCCTCTTCCCTGTGACAGCCTTTCAAGTATTGGAAGACTGCTATGTTGTTTCCCCTCTTTATTAGGCGAAACATGCCTATTCCCTTATCCTAGGGGTATCAAACTCATGATGACACGTTGCCACGTGACATATTGCAACTTTCCCCTTCTTTGCTAAAATGGAGGTGGGCGTGGCCAGTGCATGATATATTTGGCTCATGGATTGCGAGTTTGCCACCCCTTCCGTAGCCAATCATTTCGGCAGTTGCAACACATTGCTGGCTCATACTTAAGTGGTGGTCCACTAGGACTCCTAGATCCTTCTCATAGTTACATCTGTTGAGCTAGGTGCCTTCTATTCTATAGCTGTTTTTCCTGTCTAAGTGCAGGACTTACTTTTCTCACCACTGAACTCCATTTTGTTGAATAGGGCCTATATTAAAGTCTGTCAAGGTCCTTCTGAATCTTGTCTATCTTTCAAAGTGTTCTCAATTTCCCCCATCTTGATGTCATTTGCAAATTTGCTAGTTTCCCTTCTGTCCCCTCATCTAGATCAATATGTCGATGTTGAAGAATACTGGACCCAAGACCAAACCTTTAAGTAGCCCACTGCATGCTTCTCTCCATGTAGATGTAGCTCCATTGAGGATCTGCTGAGCACGGTTGGACAGCCAACTGTGAATCCATCTGGTGGTGAGACGCTCTATTCTGCAGCATTTCCCTGATCCAGTAATTTAGTTATTTTATCAAATAAGGCAATTAAGTTTATTTTAACAAACCCATGCTGGCTTCCAGTAATCACTTGTTTGTTTCTAGATGCTCACAAATCTGCTGTTTGATTACCTTTTTCAAGATTTTCCCACAAACTAATGTCAAGCTGCTTGATCTAGTTTTCTAGATCCACTTTTTTAATGTTTTGAAGATTAGAACCACATCAGCTCTTTTCCAGTCTTCTGGAAGTTCTCCTGTGTGCCAGGACCTATGAAATTAAGACCAGCTACTGGTTTTAGAACATTCTGCCCCATATGTTCAAACACATATCCAAAGTATTACTTCAAATACTCTCATACTATTCTCTGCAAATTTTAGGGCTTTTGTGTAAGCTTTGTGCATTCAATCCTTCCTTGAAGTGCTGAAAGTTATTTATTTCATAGTGCTTATAGTATTGTGCCAGTAGTCAAGCTTCTGCAAGACTGCCTCACATACAGTACATTTCAGTAGTCTAATAGAGAAGTGGTGATGCTGTGTGATTCACTTTAGCAAAATCCTCCCACTCTAGGTAGCATCATAGTCAGGACATCAGCCAAAGCCTTCCTGGCCATGAAGCATATAAGTACCAATAAAGGAGAATATTTGTAGCTCAAAGTTGAAATGAGAGGTCCTTAATGCTCTCTGGAATTTGGTGATTTTCTTGCAGATGTTTCATTACATGAACTACCGTATTTTTCGGACTATAAGACGCACCAGAGTCTAAGACACACCATGATTTTGAAGAGGTAAAAGTTTTTTAAAAAGTTTTTGTACTCTGCCCAAACCCTCTGCACGCCTCATTTTTTGCAAAAAAAGAAAAAATGCATGCAGAGTTTTGGGAGGCCTATAAAGTGCTCCTGAGGGCTGGGGAAGCCAAAAACGAGCAAAAACGCCCATCGTTTGCTCGTTTTTGCCCTCCTCAGCCCCCAGGAGCATTTTGCAAACCTCCCAAACCCTCTGCACATCCATTTTTGCAAAGTGGGCGAGGTTTCGCTAGGCAAAAATGCTGTATTCAGTGTATAAGACCCAGATTTTCACCCTCTTTTTTGGAGGGGAAAAAGGTGCGTCTTATACTCCAAGAAATACGATAGGTAACATAATCAGTACTAGACTAGCACTGATGATGTTACCTACCGTGTTTCCGCGAAAATACGACGGGCTTATTTTCTTTTGCCCCACGAAATAAGCCCTTGGGCTTATTATCAGGGAGGGCTTATTGTTTTGAGGCTGCTGGGCAGCTGCTCCCTTGTGAACTGGCTCCCGAAGAGCCGGGCACAGCCTCAGGGGCGAAGCAGCCATGAGGTAACCATGCTCACGAGCAGCCGCCTGGTAAATCCCCTCTCCAGCCGGGAAGAGCGCCATTCACTGACCTAGGGGGTATCCCTAAGGCGCCAAGCCATGTGGTGCTCTGCCCCAGCTCCCGCGGCTTGGCACATTTGGGAAACCCCCTAGGTCAGTGCATGGAGCTCTGCCCGGCTGGAGAAGGGTTGCGCAATCGCCTGTTCTGCCCGCAGCCTCACCAAGCCCTTGCGCAGCTCTCCCAGGCTACCGCCACTGGCCGCTGCTGCCCGCCGCTGCCCCGCTCCGAGCATAACTTCCAAACTCCAAAACTCGGGGCCGTCTTCCAGCATCGGCCGCTCTAGGAGTGCTCTCTATGGTGGGCCGGCTGCTGGACAGAGTCTTCCGGACAGAGTCTTCCAGCAGCCGGCCCACCATAGAGAGCACTCCTAGAGCAGCCGATGCTGGAAGACTCGGCCCCGAGTTTTGGAGTTTGGAAGTTATGCGCGGAGCGGAGCGGGGCAGCAGCGGCCAGCGGCAGTGGCCTGGGAAAGCTGCGCAAGGGCTTGGTGAAGCTGCGGGCGGAACAGGGCGTCGCGCAACCCCCTTCTCCAGCCGGGCAGAGCTCCATGCACTGACCTAGGGGGTATCCCGAATGTGCCAAGCCACGGGAGCTGGGGGATGGGCAGAGCACCACATGGCTTGGCACTTTAGGAATACCCCCTAGGTCAGTGAATGGCGCTCTTCCCGGCTGGAGAGGGGATTTGCTGGGCGGCTGCTCGTGAGCATGGTTACCTCATGGCTGCTTCGCCCTTGAGGCTGTGCCCGGCTCTTCAGGAGCCAGTTCACAAGGGAGCAGCCACCTGGCAACTCTCCCCTCTGGCCAGACAGAACGCCACTCCCCAACCTAGCGGTATCCTGAAGGCGGCAAGCAACGTGAGCGCTCCCCCCCATTCCTGCAACTTGGCACTTTCGGGATAACGCTAGGTTAGTGAGCGGTGCTCTGCCTGGCCGGAGGGGGGGGGTGTCCAGGGGCTTTATTTTCGGGGGTGGGCTTATATTTTTGTCCACGTGAAAAATGTGGCAAGGCTTTAGTTTCGGGACAGGTTGTATTTTCGGGGAAACACGGTAGTTTGGGTAATGAAACATCTGCAAGAAAACAACCAAGCACAGAATACCAGGGACCCCTCAAAAGTATACGTCCAGGAAAATCACAAATCTGTTTTGTAGGTAGTGTTGTCCTTCAAGAAACACCACTGGAACAAAGAGAGAATCTTGATGGACAAACTGACTTGCTAGGAATTCACTTTAAATCTGTTATCTCACATCCATACATTTGTAGCTTCTAGGCTGGAACAGGATTTCAACACCATCACCAGTCTAGCCTGGGGTAACAATGTAAAGAGCAACCTATCCCCTTCATTGCAGACCCCAGGTCAAAAAGAATCCCAAGATGGTGCCCCAATCATCCTTCTGGATCCTATTGGGAAATCTGGGTGACTTTCAGTGAAATGTGGTGGTTGGTATCTCTACCACCAGGTTCATCAATTAAGTGCAGAAACCCAGGCAGAAGTATTGTACTGGTATACTGATGCCACCAGGATTTCTAGCTTGTCTCTGTAGTTCAATTTCCTTGAAAGGGAGATTGCCACCAAGCTGGATATAGCCGTTCCCCTGGAAAAGTGTTCTGCTGGGATAGTATCCTTTATCTCCCAAGGTCTGTCATTTTGCCACTTGGTTGTTACTTGCATAAGTGCAGTGACACTTCTTAAACATGGTATGGTCAGGTGGTTAGTAATCTGGCAATTCAGATTTTAATTTTGTCTTTTACTTTATCTGAGTGACTGGGCAGTTTACAGATAAGAGATGGGTGGTGTATAAATTTCAGAAATAAAATAAATAAACCTACTTAGGCTAACCTCTGCTTTGTTCACATTTTTGCATTACATCCTCAATCTCCCACATGATGTGTTGCCCTTAAACAAATCATAGGGGTGAGAAAATTAGTCCAGAGGGCTGTCCCTTTTTGCCCACCTATTGGTCAGTCTTGCTCCCCCCATCTCTGGCTTGCAATACTGCCAGAATTTCAGTTCTTCTGTAGTGGAAGAGGTGATTGGAAATAATGGAGATTTGTCTATGAAGTGCTGACATCACAGGGGATCTTTCTCCACCAACTGTATGCAGCCTCCCAAATTTCAACAGGATTGTGCTAATTTAGGATACCTTGTGAATTGATGTTAAAGTGTTAAAACTCAGGATCCCATTCCTCTTACACTTATCTTGGTCATCCTGCTTTCCTCATTTTTTTCGCTCAATCTCCCCATCCCCAGCCTTCGTAGGTCTACAGTCTAACTAGTCTTGCTCCCAAGTTCACTACTTCCCATAGGTGTCATTGCCACAGATCCCAGCTGCAGTGGCTGTCTACTCCACTCTTCCCACTGCCATTTTGTCTCTGATTAGAAGTGGTTTGTACTTTGCTACTTCACCAATAGTCCAGCTTTGTCCCTGTGCCTGCTGTGCCAAATGCAGCCCTCTCTTGTTGGTCTTAGGCATTGTGACACCATCCACAATGATGACTGTAATGTCCAGATATCCCAATGTCACTATCATTCTTATCACCATGCCAATATTTCCTGGTGAATCAATAAAATCAATCCAATAAAGGCATAATATAGAAAATCATAATCTAGAAATACATTCCTCAAATTGTTAGACATTCTTCTGTCACTTTTGTTTTGTATTTCTGTTCCTCTTCTGTGCTGTCCTCCTTATTCAGATCATTTTTAGGACTGAGCAAAGGCAGCCAAAGTCCCTAGCTGGCCTTGTGCCTAAGCTAGAACCACTATCTCTCAGGTTCTGACTTGTTGCCTTTAGCCACTACACCAGTCTCTAGAAGAGTAAAATGGACTGAGTTCATGATTATATATTTGAGATACATTCATTATTTGGGGATCAGGTTTTTTAAAATCAGGTTTCTGTTGTTATTAATATCTGTCATTCATTCTTATCCACCCTGCTCTAGGGTATAGTAATGATCCATGGAATTTGTCTGCAACATGCAAAGTAAAGAAAGGCACTTACCATAGTTCCTCTTGTAGAATTAGAATTGTTTATTGGAGTTTTGGGGCACGGAAGGAGTGTGAACATGTGAGAAAAAAGCAGTGCCCTTTACTGTAAGTCATATAGTAAATGGGAGGAGAAGAATGGTGGGACCAGATGGCTAAGTATGTTTGAGGTCCACCCCCCTTCCCCCAATTCTGAAAAAAAAACCTTGGGTTTGCAGGCCATATCTGAAATCATCTTTGCTGTAGTTGACTCAGAATTCATATATTTAACATAACAGCATACCATTTTATTGCATGATTAATAGAATGTTCAGTGAATGAACGATGAAATATAAAAAATTACTCTCATATTTTAGGAAATTTCTGTGCATAGGAAATAATGTTATGGATTGGGTGTCCAAATGTGCTTCTCTCAGGTTTGGTCTACGTCTTCATGTGTTTAAATTTGCAGCTCCCACCATTGTTCAGAATAAAATGGATGGTAGTATTATTTATTAATGCTAATTTTAAAAAATGTCTGCTTTATTTTTCAGGTGCCATGTTTCAGGACATAGTGGGAGTATTGGGAAAGAAGAACTAAAGATACAACATAACTTGAGATACAGGCTAAGTGGAAAAAAATTAACCTGTCTCTGAGGTGACTAAAGGGGAATAATGGTGATTTTGCGCCGGGCTCGGCCGCCTGCTTCCGCCCCAACCAGCAATGAATCTTGACTCGCTCTCGCTGGCCTTGTCTCAAATCAGCTACCTGGTGGACAATTTAACTAAGAAAAACTACCGAGCCAGCCAGCAGGAAATACAACATGTAAGTGGGAAGCATCACACTACTTTGAAATTGTGGTGGAAAGAAGATAAGCTTATTCTCAGCTTATTTTGTACCATTGCTTTTCAATACTGCCACTTGAATTTCTTCTTATAACAAACATGGGTCTTATTGTAATCCATATGGTGAAAGCTGTGTTTTAACTGGTGACATCAACTGACAGTTTGCTGTTTCCATATTAGTATCCAAATTGTGTTAGATGGCTTGGACTAAGTTCATTTACCACTTATTAAAATTCCTGTGCTTAATTTTGTTTGTTGTCAAAAGTGCTGAGTCAGTGCCAATAAGTGCTTTGCTCCATTTTTTTTCCTCTGAGAGTAAGAGTAGAGGTTTTGATCCACCCTGTGTTTTTTGGCCAGTCTGCCTTTTTGGATATTTTTCATAATTTTGATTGCATTGTTACAACAAACACATTTGATATTTCTGGATAAAACTGTAGGATGAAGAAAATGTTTTCTGGAATATACTGCTACTCTAAAAAGCATCTTTTCTTATATTTAGCATTTGGGGAAATATACCGTTAATTTTTAGTTACACATTTTTATGAGTATGTTTGCTGTTTTTCAGGTTAAAAACATAACAGGCTATATAAAACCATTCTAGTAGAAGAATTGAGGCAGATAATTCAGTTTTTATATTAGGATGCACACATTTTGAAAGCAAATTGCCTCCTTTTCCTGACTTTAATTCTTTTTGATCTTAAAATTTTTAAATTGGTTTTAAAAGTTTTACATAGGAAAAAGGTTAAAAGGTTATGGAACATTTTGACAGCTACATCGTGCGGGGGGGAGAAGCCCCCCCCGGGTCTCGCAACTTTTACAAAAAAGAAAAATAGAAAGCTATGAACATTTACATAGATATTAACAGTTTTAGGTTTAACACAAAATCATCAGTATGTTTCAATCATTTTACTTTTTTCACTTCCTTAATAATAATAATAATAATAATAATAATAATTTTATTTGATTAGCCGCAACCCTCTCCCGAAGGACTCGGGGCGGCGTACAATCAAAGCAAATAAAATACATATAAAGACAACATACATACATAAGAAACAAAGACATATACATGTGCAAGGAGGAGGTAGACTAATAAGTGAAGACAATTAAAAAACACAATTTAAAATCCCATTAAATAAAATTACCAAATTAAAAAACCCGTCAGGAGCGTTAAGAAGTTATGGTTGAGCCAGGCCAGCTATTTGGAATAGGTGGGTCTTGAGCTTTATACGGAAGGAGCGGAGGTCAGTGGTGGTCCTAATATCCGGAGGGAGGTCATTCCACAGGGTTGGGCCCGCCACAGAGAGGGCTCTGCTCCTAGGCGCCGCCCCTCGGCACTGTCTGGTGGACGGCACCTGGAGAAGTCCCTCTCTGTGCGAGCGGATGGGTCGTAGGCATGTATGGGGCAGAATACGATCCCGCAGGTAACTAGGTCCTGAGCCATGGAGCGCTTTAAAGATCGTGATCAAGACCTTGAAACGCACCCGATAGACCACAGGAAGCCAGTGCAGCTCGCGCAGGAGAGGTGTCACATGGGAGTACCTAGTACTCCCCATAATCACCCGCGCGGCCGCATTCTGGACCAACTGCAGTCTCCGAGTGCATTTCAAGGGAAGCCCCATGTAGAGAGCGTTGAAAATACATTGTAACAACATTTATAATAATGTTTCAATTCACTTTTGTGATCTGAGTCTTCTTGTTGTCTCCTCCCCCCCCATCCACTGTCAGAGCCTCAGCCCCTCCCTGCCTTGTATCTTGTGTAGCATCCCCCATGTCACCTAAGAGAGCAGTATGTTTTTTCATGAAAGCCTCTGCTTCCGCAACTGTGTTAATTCTGATTCTACTGCCCTCCCAAAAAATCAACATGCCTTCTGGTAGCAACCACTTAAACCAAATCCCATTATTATATAATTTTTTTGCTAAGAAGTTATATTTCCTTCTCTTATCTCTTACTTTCTATGGGATCTGCTTAAGAATGGTTATTTCTCCAGTGCGCTGCTTGGAGAGTCCAAGGAAGGGTTAACACAGCCTGTTTGCCCAAGGACTGAGTAGATTTTCCCCCCTCTGGTCACGCCTCCTTTGCCTCTTCAGGATCAGTTTTAAAAACGAGGTCTTGTCCGACGAAGACGCCCTCAGCTCACACCTGTGTACAAAGATAGTCTCGGTGCTATCCAACAACCCTGGGCGGGTCTTGGACTCTCCCGCAGTGCCCCGAGAACGACCGTTCAGGTAAGACAACGGTCATTCTCCAGTGCGCTGCTTGGAGAGTCCAAGGAAGGGACATGCCCAAGCTATTGTGTCCCAGGGCGGGAAGAAGTAGCATTGTCCGGAGCCTCAAAAACCTTCTGCAAAACTCTTCTTCCAAAGGAGGCTTCGGCAGAGGCAAAGGAAACTCAGTCCGCCCGATAGGACTAGTTTTGGGGAGCTCTCAGTTTTTGAGCAGATAGGCTGAGTTCCCCAGTATATTTTTTCCCTTTTTAAGGAACAGTTAGTATAGTGTTAGGATTTCCCCCCCCCCCCAATTTTCTTGAGAAATGTGTAAAGGCTCTTTTAAATTTTACTAGAAGGCTGAGGCTGAGGCAGCTGGTCCTAGTCACAGCTGGTGGAACGAGCGAGGCCGCTCGTCCGGCGTCTGCTGGCAAGCGCAGGGGCGAGAGCAATCCCCCGTTCGTCCCTGGCTGTTTTGAGGAGGGTTTTTTAAAAAACCCTTGCTTCCTCAGGCGGCGTCTTTAGCCGATCGGGAGAGCGCGGTGGCCATTTTGGAAAGCGTTGCATTGGCGCGCTTTTTAACTGCAGCCAATAGAAGGACAGCTGCATCCTGGGCTGTGTTTTTTGGTGCGCGAAAAGCGCGGCGGCCATTTTATTGCTCCAATAGTTACCGGCTAGCAAGAGCAGCTCCCAGAGCCTCTCCGCCTCATCACAGATCGCCGCTGAGGATTGCAAGGGCCTGACTGGGTCTCCGGCAGGCCTAAAGTCCCTCTCAACAATAGGGGGAGCGGCAAGGAGTGTCCTGGTGCCAGATTCAGCCTCCTAGCAAGATCTGCAGACGCTTTGGAGCCGTTGGGCCAGCGTCCATTGCCCTTCCCTCAGCAGCGACCTCTTCTATTCAAGCCAACCTCTTCAGATGGCTGACGAAGGTTTGGAGCGAAGGGAGGAGCTGGCAGGGCCATCTGCAAAGCGCAGTAGGCCAGATCTCTCAGGCCAAGGGAGAAAGGGAAATAAGGGCATAGGGGGGAAGTCTTCCCATTCCTCAGCTGGGAGCAAGGCCCCCAAGATCCACGGGGACAAGGGGCAGGAGTCTCTTAGAGAAAAATCTGCTAGGCCCCAGACTCAGTTCTTTGCCTTGTGAGGCTGAGCCAGTTCCTTCTCCACCCAATCAGAGGGAGGAAGAGCAGGTGGATGATATAGAGGATAGGTCTCCTTCCTTCTGTGACAGGGATTCGATTTCAGGATCCCCCGCAGCCTCTTTGGGTTACCCAGATTCTCCTAGCTCTTCAGTGAGGGAGGATCTCCCCTCATTCCAGTGTTGTTTCCATGCAGAGGATCATAGGGATCCTTCTAAGGGTGGCAAGGCTCGGGCCTATTCCAGATCCAGACCTGTGGAGGACAAGGGCCCAGCTATGTCAGCTGAAATGAGGGAACTCATTACGCAGGGCATCTCCCAGGGAGTGGTGGAGGCCATGAGGCTTCAGGAAGGCAAAAGTGCAAGGGCCTCTAAGGCTGCTCGTCCCCCCAGGGAGAACAGAGACCGCACACTTGATTCCCCGGGCACTTCTGTTATCACAGAGGTGTCTGTGTGGGAGGAGGAGGCCGTGGATGAATTTGCACTTTTGGAGGATGAGGACATGCCCCCAGACAAGCCTTCCTTTACTGGCCTCTTCAAGCCATCGTTCAAGGCTATATTACACAAGGCCAGAGCTTCTACCGAGCTTGGTGCCAAGCCTAAGGACAAGGCAGTTCCCTCTGCATCTCAGGATCTCATGGCAGGGCTGTTTAGTGAAACCACCCCAGACCCTGAACTAGTACCAGTTCCTGACATGTTCATGGAGGTTATCCAACGTCAATGGGCGCAGCCAGGCACCCTGGCCAACCCCAGTGGCGCAGACAAAACTTTGTACCCCTTAGAACCAAAATTAGAGGACGTTTTGAAAACGCCAGAGGTAGATGCTCCGGTGGTCTCTCTGACCTCCAACTCCAATCTTCCTGCTGACCTCTTGGATTAAAAGCAGAAGATAAGAGGTCCGAAAAGGCCTGTCTCAAGTTCTTGATTGAGACGAAGGACAAGAGGAAGAACCTTCCGTCCACCTTCAAGAAATCTGACAAGAAGGGTACATTCAGAAAGCAGGCCTTTCGGGCACAAGTCAGCGCCCATGCCTCCACTTCATCTTACCCTTACCAGAGGCCATACAACCAATCTACTGACAGGTCCCAGGAGCGAAACAATTTTGCTACCAGGGGCAGGCAATTCAATCAGGAGTCCTTTCGGAAGCCCTTTCGTGGGGGCTCCCACAACCGTCAATTTAGACATGGGAAGTGACCGCCTGGACTCTCCTCCCATCGGGGGCCGCCTGCAATTCTATGCAGACTGTTGGGAGGAAATAACCACGGACACGTGGATCTTAAACACCATAAGGAGGGGGCTAACCTTGGAGTTTCTGTCTTTCCCTCTGCGAACCTTTGTTCGCTGTCCCCTAGCCAAGAACCCCATAAAAAGGTCACTCATGCAGGCAGAAATAGATCATCTTCTGCAAATCAACACAATAGAACCAGTTCCCCCGGAACAGGAAGGGAGGGGGTTCTACTCCATTCTCTTCCTGGTCCCCAAAAGCTCAGGGGGGTGGAGGGCCATATTAGATCTGAAGCACCTGAACAGACATCTGGCCTACAAGCGCTTCAAAATGCAGTCCCTTCAGTCGATCCTAAGCTGCATACGACAAGGAGATCTGCTCACCTCCATCGATCTCAAGGAGGCGTATCTGCATGTGCCCATTCATCCCTCCCACAGAAAGTTCCTGCGACTGTACTACAACGGAAAGCACTTCCAGTACAGGGCTCTTCCGTTCGGACTTTCTTCTGCACCCAGAACGTTCACGAAGCTTCTTGCGGCTGTGGCGGCCCACCTGCACAAACTTCCTGTCCGTCTGGAGTGCTATTTGGACGACATCATCATTCACTCGAGAACTCGTCCACAAGCGGTGAGAGATGTAGACATCACAGTCCGCACCTTGCAGGACCACGGGTTTTCTGTAAATGTGGAGAAAAGCAACATGAACCCTGCTATGTGCATCCAACACCTGGGCGCCATAATCGATTCAGTCTTGTGCCAGGTGTCTCTGTCCCCGGAAAGGCTCCGCAACCTCAGGAGCAGAATCCGGTTGTGTCGCAAGAACAAGGTCTGGCAGATAGTGCAGCTATCCCAGCTGTTAGGGATCATGATTTCCTGCCTCAACATAGTTCCCTGGGCACGTCTCCATGCAAGGGAGCTGCAATGGTTCTTGCTTCCAATGCAAAGATCAAAGATCAGCAACTCCACCAGGAAGGTCCGAATTCCAACGAAGGTGACATGTTCTCTGAATTGGTGGCAGTCACGGGCGGTGGAGAAGGGCTGTCTATTCAGGGAACCCGACAGAATTGTGGTAACGACCGATGCCAGTCTGTACGGTTGGGGAGCGCATTGCCAGGGACAATTGGTGCAAGGCAGGTGGTCAAGCGTGGAGGCATCTCGTCTTGCTCTGAGGAGATTTGCGGTTCAGCTAAGGGGTCACCACGTTCTGCTGCTTACCGACAATGTGGCCACAAAGGCCCATGTGAACCGTCAGGGCGGTACCCACTCCAGAAGGCTCATGTCAGAGGCAGAAGCCCTGGGTCGATGGGCGGAGATCCACTTAGCGTCGCTGAGAGCGGATCACATCTCCGGCACCAGCAACGTGAATGCGGATTGGTTGAGTCGTCAGACCATCGACAACTCGGAGTGGCAACTACATCCGGACTTGTTCACCCAGGTGGTAAGACGGTTCGGCCTCCCACAGGTCGACTTATTTGCCACGGCTGCAAACACGCAATTCCAGCGGTTCTTCTCCCGCTACAAGTCGACGCAAGCAGAGGGGACGGATGCCCTGAGGACCAACTGGCCTTCGGGCCTACTTTATGCGTTTCCGCCCCTCCCTCTAATTCCGCAGGTGATCAACAAACTGCTGAAGGAGGGGGCGGAGCTCATCCTGGTGGCTCCACACTGGCCCAGGAGATCCTGGTTCGCAGATCTGGTCGATCTATCCGTGGAGAAACCGTGGAAGATTCCCCCAGACCAGATATCCTTGCGTCAGGGAGCCATCAACCATCCGGAACCCCAATGGTTGCAATTAGCCGTCTGGCGCTTGAGGGGCAGCTCCTGAAAGATCAAAGCCTCTCGGACAAGGTCATCCAGACCATTCAAGCTTCCAGACGTCCGGCCACAACTCGCATTTATGAGGCGACTTGGTCTGCATTTTCTACTTGGTGCAGACAACGGGACATTGACAGTGTTGGGGCATCCATCCCACAGTTATTGGACTTCCTTCAGGAGGACTTGGACAAGGGCCTGGTTCCGGCTACCCTCCGGCGTCAGGTTGCTGCGTTGTCCACCATCTTGTCTAGACATCATTCTCAGTCCCTGAGTCACCATCCTCAGGTCAAGAGTTTCTTGAAGGGAGCCTCCAACATATGACCTCAGGTGGTACATAGGTACCCGACCTGGAACTTAGCTTTTGTCTTACAGGTATTAACGGCTGCTCCATTTGAATCTTTGAGGAAGGTTTCTCTACGACATTTGACTCTTAAAACCGCCTTCCTCATAGCGATCACTTCAGCCAGAAGGGTGTCTGAGATTGCTGCCTTCTCGGTCAGAGAGGAACTGTGCATCATCCATCCAGACAGGGTCATCTGGCATCTGGATCCAGCCTCCTTGCCGAAGGTAAATTCCCATTTTCACAGATCTCAGAAGGTGATTCTCCCGAATTTCTGTCCCAGCCCTCAACACTCCAAGGAGCGCAGGTGGCACAAATTGGATGTGCGAAGGGCTGTTCGACTCTACCTAAAACGGACTTTACTTTACTTTACTTTTATTTAGACTTTTATACCGCCCCCTCTCCCCAAAGGGACTTGGGGCGGTGTACAGTCAGATAAAACACATCAATAGATAGAAATACAAACATAAAAGAGGAGGCAATAGAAACTGTACAAAAAGCAAAGCAATTAAAAACAATATTTAAATAACCCTAAAAATACCCAATTAAAATATCTGCCAGGAGGTAGAATGAGACTATGAATGGGCCAGGCCGGCTAAACGGAACAGGTGAGTCTTCAGTTTTTGTCGGAAGGAGCGGAAGTCGGTGGTGGTTCTGATATCGGGGGTAGGTCATTCCAGAGGGTTGGGCCCATCACAGAGAAGGCTCTACTCCTAGGCGCCGCCCGTTGGCATTGCTTAGTGGACGGCACCCGGAGGAGTCCTTCCCTGTGAGAGCGAATCGGTCGCAGGGAAGTGTGTGGTAGGATGCGATCCCGCAAGTACCTAGGTCCTGAGCCATGGAGCGCTTTAAAGATGGTAATTAACACCTTGAAATGCACCCGAAAGACCACAGGCAGCCAGTGCAGCTCGCGCAGGAGCGGTGTTACGTGGGAGTACCTAGTACTCCCCATAATAGCCCGCGCGGCTGCGTTCTGGACTAGCTGCAGTCTTCGAGCGCGTCCCAAGGGAAGCCCCATGTAGAGGGCATTGCAGTAGTCCAGCCGACATTAGACACTCTGAGGCCTTCTTTGTGTCTTTTCAATCGGGCTGGGTCGCAAAGTGTCATCATCGACCATCGGACGCTGGCTGCGGGCCTGTATCAAGATGACCTCCAGGGCAAGGCGGTTCCAGTACGTGTAACGGCTCACTCCACCAGAAGTGCGGCCACTACAGCGGCCTGGGCGATTCAGGCATCTATTCTGGACATCTGCAGAGCGGCCACGTGGGCGTCACCCACAGCTTTTATTAGAAACTACAAGATCGATTCCTTTGCCTCTGCCGAAGCCTCCTTTGGAAGAAGAGTTTTGCAGAAGGTTTTTGAGGCTCCGGACAATGCTACTTCTTCCCGCCCTGGGACACAATAGCTTGGGCATGTCCCTTCCTTGGACTCTCCAAGCAGCGCACTGGAGAATGACCGTTGTCTTACCTGAACGGTCGTTCTCGGGGCGCTGCGGGAGAGTCCAAGACCCGCCCAGGGTTGTTGGATAGCACCGAGACTATCTTTGTACACAGGTGTGAGCTGAGGGCGTCTTCGTCGGACAAGACCTCGTTTTTAAAACTGATCCTGAAGAGGCAAAGGAGGCGTGACCAGAGGGGGAAAAATCTACTCAGTCCTTGGGCAAACAGGCTGTGTTAACCCTTCCTTGGACTCTTCCGCAGCGCCCCGAGAACGACCGTTCAGGTAAGACAACGGTCAACGGTCATACTTATATTTTAGTGGTCCTCCCCTTTGAGCTCCTAGAACCTCATCTCTTCTGGTTTTCCTAAGAAATTTAACATGAACCTCCCTTGGAACATTATGTGTTCTTGCATAGCCTGAGTTGATCCTATAAATCAAATCAATATCCCACCCAAGCTGTTGTTTATCTCTATTGATATATTCTGCTAACATTGTGGTCATAATCTCTTTAAGATCTTCATTTTCGACTTCTGGTAAATTTTGAAACCTAAGAAAAAAAGACATCCTTTCAAATTCCGTTTTTATCACATGATTCTCAAATTCTATATTCCCCCTTTGGATTGCCTCCAGGCCGTTCCTCATCCCAACCGCACCCTCCTCCAGTACACCTATCCTCTGCTCATTCTGTGTAATTTTTGTTGTGTCTCTCTGAGCTGGTCTTTTAAGTCCTGCAGCTGTTTTTTCATTTCATCCTGTCCCTTTAGGAGGGCCTGAAGCATTTGCTGAGTAGACAAATCCTTTGAAGTCTCTTCAGGGGCTTTAGGTTGTTAAAAGACCCCAACTGTGACTGGTAGGCGATAGGGCTGGATATAGAAGATGTCGGGGCCGATGAGGCCTTTCCAGGTGGTAATTTTTTTGGACCCATCATGAAGCTCAGAGATAGTTATTGTTCTATACAGAGATGGTGTCCGTGGGAAAGCGCAGCCGGTAGCAACCACTAAGCAGGCAGATCCAAAGGAGAATAGGTTGTTTAGTTCAAGACCAAAGCAGATGGGTGAATCAAAACGTTCCAAATCTAGGGAGAAAATTTGTTTGAAGAGGTTCCTGGAGATCTCTGGGGTGAAAATTAAATCAAGGCAACAAAGTTTTTCATGCTCAGAGACAAAGAAGAAAGATGAAGTGAGCCATCTTGGCTCAGTCAGCACCGGTGATCAGGAAACAACAAAGTCAGAGTTCACTACATAACTTAGAGAAGAATCAGCTCAACCATCCTTTCTCTCACAGTTGTAATCAAAAGAAAAAAAAGGTTTTGTTTTCCCTTTTCCCCATTAACCAAGGGAAGTGAAAGTATTTCAAACTTTTAAAAACTTTCTCTCTCCCTCGCAAGGGAGAGATTTTCCAAGTGCCGCTTTTCCGAGGGGGGTGGAAGTTACCTCCCCCCTCCACTTTTAACTCCTCCACTGATTGAAATCAAGTCCAGGAAAAAAAAACTGCAAATCAGTCAATAAGGTATTAAGCTGTAAAAGAGAGCCCCCACCTCACCGCGCTTCAGCTTTTGCATTCAAATTGATTGTTTCCTTCCTGGCTGCGCTCGGCGAAGCGCGCGTTGGCATTCCGCGCGCTCCCTGCGCTCCACGGCTCCTGGGGCAAAGCTGGTGACCCCCCGCGGCCGCCGCCGTTCCAGGGGGTCCCAGCAAGCCGCCCCTTCGGCAGGGCGCCACTCCAAGGCACCCTGTGCTCCCTTAAGATCCAGGGGAGCCCACCGAGGCAGCGAGAAGGCGGACGCACGGGTCTGTCGCCTTCGGCTGCCGGAAGTCGTCTCCCCCTGACTTTAATTCTTTTTGACCTGAGGAAATAGATAAGGTTCTGGTTGTTAGCTGTACCAGCTCGGTAATAGATGTATGTCTCCCCTAGTTGGCTAAGGCCTCTTGGGAGATAACATGTGGACACATTGTAGTGGTGGTTAAATCCTCTTTGAGAGATGGTTCCATTGTCTGTTAAGCTCCTCCCCTAAGAAGCCATCACGAACACAACAGTACTGGACAATTTATATTGAGTTTCCAACCTTTACCTTTGGGGTAAGGTGGAGAAGTTGATTGCACAGCAGCTTCAAGGAACTATGGAAGAAGTGGATTATCTGGACTCCTTTCAGTCAGGATTCAGGTCCAGGTATGAGATGACAACATTCCCTTATGATTCTTGACAAATATATCTTGTCTTTTTATGTACACTGAGAGCATATGCACCAAAGACAAATTCCTTTTATGTCCAATCACACTTGGCCAATAAAGAATTTATTCTATCATTGAATGATCCCTGGCAGGAACAGGACAGGGGAAGTTTTGACCTTGCTCTTGACCTCTCAGCAGCTTTCAACACCATCAGTCATGGTATCCTTCTGGACTGGCTTTTGAGGGGGGAGGGGTTTGGTGACACAGTATTGTGCTGTTCTCTTATTTTTGAGCCAGTTCCAGTTGGTAAGGAGAGAGGAAGGGAGGTCCAGTTTGTGGCCTGTCATTTGGAGTACCACAGGATTTGGTGTTCTCTCCTTTCCTGTTGAACATCTACATGAAGGTGAGATAATCCATGGGATCGAAGGAAGGTATAAACTGTGTGCTAATAATATCCAGATAGATATCTCTGTCCCAGGCTGTCCAGGTGATGCTATGGAGGTCCTATCGCTGTCCAGGAGATTGTATGGGGAACAAAAGGCTCAACTCTAATAAGATTGAATGGCTTTGGGTTTCCTGATTCTAGAAATGTTCCACCCCTTGTTTTAAATTCTACTCAGTTCTAAGTTCTACTTGGGCAGATCCTGTGCATGCATGGAGATTCTCCTAGTCTTGGGGCTCTTGCTTGAAATAGAGGGTGGCAGCCATGATCAAGAGGGACTTTGCACAGCTTTGTGATATGCATCCCTGGATAGGGAAACCCTGCTCGTGGTTACTCACACTTTAATCACCTCCCACTTGCAATGCAATAATGGGGCTGCCCTTGAAAAACAGTTGGAAGCTTGCACTGTGCAGCAGCGCAGGCAGTTATGAGTGTCAGTCACTTGCTCATGGACACCATGTTCCATGAGCTGCATTGAGTGTTAGTGTACTTCTGGGTGAAATTTGGAGGTTGGGTGGTTAAAGCCCTTGGTGTCTTGGGGCTGTGTTACATCTGGCATACTCTCTCTCCAGTGATGTCTGCCCATCCTGTCAGAGCTGGCAGACTCTGCCCCCAAAGAGTACCAGCTGGTAGAGGCAGAATGAGAGCTTGTCTGCCCCAGAACCCATCCTCTGGAACATTCTTCCTTAACATTCTGCTGGCCTTTTGAAAGGCATTGGAAATCTGGCTCCTGAGAGTTCATGCCTGCAAAGTTGGTTTAAGTTGTCTCTTGTTTTCAATGGGATTGTATTTCGGGTTTTTTTTCTTCCTGTTTTTTAACTCTTTGAGTGACAGTCATGTCAGTGGGACAGGTGGCATATGAATGTATCAAATAAATTCCAAATGCCCTCTGGCAGAACTTAACTTCTGGAAGGATCCTACTTGAGGACAGTTCCAGGGGAGACTGTTGCAGACTTCAGGAGCCTGTATTTCCTTAGCCCCCCTCCCCTCTTGCAGTTTTCCCCAAGATATATTTGGGGGATCCTTTTCTAGTGGGGGAAATGGTCCTAAAGATACCTAGATGCTAACTAAAACTTCAATCTTGGCTTACATTTTATCTGGAGACCATGTCTATAGTTTCAGCTTTGCTCTTGAAGATAATTGTGGGTTATTTTATGCATCTTAGATTGTGAACCGGCACGGACCTGAAGCAGACAGGCATTTGCTACGCTGTCTCTTTTCTCATGTGGATTTCAGTGGCGATGGTAAAAGTAGCGGTAAAGATTTCCACCAGGTACGTTGAAGTGAAGATTTTTCTATTATTTTGCTCTTTATATTTGTCTTGAATTTTGACGACTACACTATTCACTACATGGGGTTGCCCTTGAATACCCCTTAGACATTTCAACCAGAACATAGTGACACAGGCCACAATAGTGTGCCCATGTAACAACTTTACAAGTTGCATTGTTTGTCATTTGCTTCTGGGTGCAATTCAAGATGCTGATCCTTACCTGTAAAGTCCTACATGCTATAGGGCCTGGCTACATGAGGGATCGCCTCTCTCCCATAACATCAGTCTGGCCAACTTGATCCAGCGGGGTTGGTGCCCTCTTGGTTCCTTCAGTTAAACAATATCTCCTCTCAGGACCGTAATAGTACCTGCCCTGTGGAATGAGGTGGTTTCTCTCCACCACCACCACGCCGAGATCTGGATACCCCCCACTCCATGAAGCTTTTCACCCAGGTCTTTGACAAGGGGCAGGGAAATTCCTCCCTTCATCAAGATTATGGGTTGGTATTTATTGTATTTATTGTATTATAATTTTGTTGATTTATGTGAATTTCCCAAAGTTACTCAAGGTTACTGAGGGAGTTTGGCCTGATCCTGGAAGTTATAGCTGCCTCCATAATCACATTCAGGCACTTGGCAGCCCACCCACATTTATAATTGTAGCATGCACTTCAATTGCACACACAACCCCTCTATTGTTTTGGCTGCCTTACGCTCTGCCACCAAAGGCTTGTGAATGGCCAGCAGCTACCTTGGCCAGACAGTCCTTGTTAGTGGCAGAAGGAAGAGATAGAGGTCAGTTGGGTGGAGTGCAGGATGTTCAGTGGGCAGACATGGGGAGGGGAACATAGGTGGGCAGTTGAAGCAGAAGCAAGCCTGACATGGTGATGGAGCCTTGTGCTGTGGCCCGGCAACGGCCAGCAGAGCTGGCAGCAGATTCGGACAGTGAGGAGGTTGGGGAGGAACATGGGCCAGTCCTGAAGTTTGGTGAAGGCTCGGATGAGGGCTCTGCGTCGGAGGCAGAGAGGGGACCAAGGCTGGCTGGTAGTTATTTGCTGCCTCCAGAGTCTGACATCAGTGAGGCAGAAGAACAACGGGAGCCTGTTCCCAGTGTGCGCATTCCAGTGGTGGGTTGCAGGCGGTACACACACACACACACACACGGTACGGGTGTACCGGAGCCTGCCCGGAGCACCAGATACCGTTCTGGTACTGTGCTCTGGAGGGCCCACCTGCCCGCCCGAGCTCCTTACAGTGTTTTAAAGCTTTCGGCGCTTCTGTGCATGACGCGTACAGCACCTGCCTAACGCTCTGCCGAGCAGTTGGAGAGTCGTGGAGGCTTGCGGAAGCATCGTTTGCAGCTACAACGCATGCCGCACGCATCCATGTAGGCAACGCCGGGCCCATTCCAACTGTACCAGTTGGACTGGGATCCGGAACCCACCACTGGCGCATGCGCAGAGCTTCCAGAAGACAAGAACAATTAAGAAAACAGGTCGACTGTAAGGATTGGAGCTGATTGGCCCCTCCCATAAGACATAAAAGAGGAATAAGCGGAAGCTTTTGCATGAAGCAATTAGTCATCTGGTCGTTTCAAGCTTTAAAAAGTTCTGTTTCACTGTGTTAAGTTTGGCCTTGCTCTGCATTTGACAATTAGGTCTCTGGCAGCATTCCAAGGGAGATAAGGTGGGTGTTTATCAACATTTCCCTGAAAGATTATGGCAACTCAAGCAGACATTTGTCAGGACCTTATGTTTGTGAAGGCTTGTGGACTGTTAATAACCATAATTTACAGCCATATGAATAAAAGGGGGTTTGGGGCCTAAGGTTGTGATTTATGCTTTCTCAGGAAGCCTAGGTCAGAACACCTTGGGGTAGGCACGATTAGGCACCGGGCAGGAGATGGGCCTGTGTCTGACCTTAACAACCACTTGGCTTTGCAAGGGACGTTCCAGTCCTAGTAAGGTCCCTTCACTTTTGAAAGAAGTTCCCATGCCAGGACTACCTGTATGTATCCACATACCTAGCTATTTGGAGGAGAATCAGGTGACCCTGAGTGTGTTTCAAAGAGGAATTCCTACCAAAAAGGCCTGTGCCTTGACTCTTTTATTCTCTGCTTTAGCAAATAGAAAATCATAGACTCCTGAAAACTAAAAACAGAGGAGTGTTTTAGACATTGTAACATCTGTCAAAGTTGTCTAAAACAAGTTACTTAAACTTTTTGCTCTTGGGGTTGCAGGTATAGAGGATCCCAGAAGAGCCTTATGTTCATTGATATTGAGCATATTAAAATTAAAAGAGATGCATTGTAGAATGAATTATGTACTGTAAAAAAGTTAATCCCATTAGAAATGAGCAGAAATGAGCAGAAATAAAATATTTTTACAATAAAACTATTTTCTTAACAAAAATAATAAATGACATTGTTTTACATTTTTGCAAATATCTTTAAATAATTTCGATTTTGTGGACCCCTGAGAGGGTTTAGGGGGGGGACCCCCAGGGGTCTTCAGACTACACTGTAAGAAAATCTGGTTTAAACTAAAAATCCAAGATACAGCTTTAGTTTCCTTCACTAATAGCTTTAAATCACTCTTGTTCTAAGGACATATTTTAATCTAATAGGTCTTTTGGTTTTATTATTATTATTTATTGTTATTGATTCAATTTATCAGTCGAGCCCTCTCCACGAAGGGACTCGGGGCGACGTACAATCAAATATAAAGGCATGTGGCATGGAGGAGGTAAATACATCAACATTTAACAATACAAATGAAAAAAGCCACAAAGTTAAAATAAATAACAATAAAATTAAAACAATTAAAACAATTAAAATACCCAAAAGATTTAAATTTACAGTTTAAAATTGCCAGAGAGGTTAGAAGTTCTGATTAAGCCAGGCCGGCTAGTTGGAACAGGTGGGTCTTGAGTTTCGTGCGGAAGGAGCGGAGATCCGTCGTTGTCCTGATATCTGGTGGGAGGTCATTCCAGAGGGCTGGGCCCATCACAGAGAAGGCTCTACTCTTGGGCGCCGCCCTCTGGCACTGCCTAGTGGACGGCACCCGGAGGAGTCCCTCTCTGTGAGAGCGGATTGGTCGCAGGGATGTATGGGGCAGGATACGATCCCGCAAATAACTAGGTCTATGGAGCGCTTTAAAGATGGTGATTAACACCTTGAAGCGCACCCGGTAGACCACAGGGAGCCAGTGCAGCTCGCGCAGGAGAGGTGTTACATGGGTGAACCTCGTTCGTCCCATAATTGCCCGCGGGGCCGCATTCTGGACCAGCTGTAGTCTCTGGGTGCATCTCAAGGGGAGCCCCATGTAGAGAGCATTGCAGTAGTCCAGACGGGACGTCACCAGCGCGTGAGTGACTGTGCGAAGGGCATCCCGGTCCAATAGGGGGCGCAATTGGCGCACCAGGTGGACCTGGTGGAACGCCCCCCTCGCCACGGCTGCCACATGGTCATCCATAGACAGCCGGGCGTCTAGGAGGACGCCCAAATTGCGCGCCCGCTCCACGGGGGCCAGTTGCTCGCCCCCGATGGCCAGCGATGGAATACACTGGTTGAACCGGGGGGCCGGTAGCCACAGCCACTCCGTCTTGGAGGGGTTGAGTCTGAGTCTGTTGTCTCCCATCCAGACCCGTACCGGGACATCATTTCGACGGCCTCGTTGGGGTGGTTCGGGGTGGAAATGTACAGCTGCGTATCGTCAGCGTACAGATGGTATCCCACCCCAAAACCACGGATGATCTCACCCAGCGGCTTCATATATGTGTTGAACAGGAGGGGCGAGAGGACCGACCCCTGCGGCACCCCACAAGTGAGTGGCCTCAGGGTCGACCTCTGCTCCCCTGCCAACACGCATTGCGTCCAGTCAGAGAGGTAGGAGCGGAACCACCGCAACACGGTGCCCCCTACCCCCAACCCCTCCAGCCGGCGCAATAGGATACCATGGTCGATGGTATCAAAGGCCGCTGAGAGATCTAACAGGACTAGGATGGAGGAACAGCCCCTATCTCTGGCCCTCCAGAGATCATCCACCAACGTGTTTAGGGAAACTTTTTACCTGTTTTGTTTTTTTTATAAAATAATCATATATCTTGGGTACCATTCCCTTTAAGTACATCATATGATAATATATTACAGTGTACATATCCTGTAATAACTATGAATTATATCTATCTTCTCATCTTTGAGAAAGATAACCAAGCAAACTGTTAGCTACTGTGTTTCCCCGAAAATAAGACAGGGTCTTATTTTCTTTTGACACACCCCCCCCCCCCCCCGAAATATGGCCTTGGTTTTATTATCGGGGGAGAGGGCTTATTATTTTCTGGCAGGTGGGGTGGCAAGAAGTGAGACACGCTTCTTACCTTTCCAGTTCCATCACGTTCCTCGCCATTGTTTCCAGGGAAACACGTAAAAAAACCCTTCTCCTGTGCATTGCTTAGAGTCCAATCATGGATTATCTTCAGTCTATTTGGCCAGAGACTGAGGAGTTGAAAGCTTTGGCTATGCCTCTTCCTTTGGCTGCTTCCTCAGTTTTTTCCTCATTAAAGAAATTAAATTATTTCTTCTTCTTGTTTGGATTCTTCAAATTAGCATTGGTATAGCTTTGGCAATCAACAGCAGGACTAATTGGGGGGGGGGGGCTTCACCATCTAAATTTCAAAGCAGCAGAATTAGGCAAAGCCCAATAAAGCCTTGAGGGGAACAAGCCTTGAGGAACAAGCCTTGAGGGGAACGAGGCTCTTGAATAAAGCCTTAATTTTGGAGCTATTTACAATGAGGGAGCCTTCCAGTCTTCACAGCTGGCTCCCTGCAATTACAGGCATCTCAGCCTTCCAGAGAATCAACTGAGTCGTGAGATCCTGCTTCAGCCTGCAGCTTTCAGAGGCAATTGCAAACTGCTGCCAGTTTTGCATCTTTTTCTATTGGAATACGCAGTGAGTTGCATCCAGATTAATGGTTAGCTTGGTTTTGCCCCACTTTTAAGTTGCTGCTAGAGCGGGAAAAGTTTCAGGAGTACTAATGGTCATTTTCAAAATGGCGGATCGTGCTTTGCTTGCAAGCAGCAGTCCATCTGAACCTTCCCCCAGACAGCAGAGGTCTTCCTCAAAGGGGCTTTCTTGTAAATCTCAAGCCCTATCTTCAAGTAGCTGAAAAGGATTTCAAGAGGAGGCAGAAGGCATTAGAAAAACAATTTTGCAAAGCCCAAAAACAGGCAGAAGCTGATAGAGCCTCCAGACCTCCAGTGACTAGGCCCGAGATCTCTCAACCTTTGGAGGTTGATTTGCCTTCTCAGATTCTGGAGGATAGTCAATTAGAATGGTCACCCAATACCAGTGAGATTCAGCACTGACCCTGAGAGGTATCCTGGGCCATCCTCCGGTAGGGATTCCCTGCTTATCTAGTCTGCAATTGCAGCCTCCAATTGGCTTACCTCATAGGCAGGATGCCCATTCTCCTCCTTCCCTTCGCAGTGAGGTCTCGATCATGGGTGATGAGGAACCGGGGGAGCAGGATTTATTGGAGCACGAAGGCCTCATTCCAGAAAGGCCTTCTTTCACACGGCTCTTTCGTCCCGCCCGATTTAAAACCCTACACTTTAAGGCCAAATCAATGGCCAATATGGGGGTAGGGGATAGACCCACAGATTCGACTCTAGTTCCACAGGACCCTAATTGCCTTTTGTTCACGGAGCCAGTGATGGAACAAGAGGTTGTTCCTTCCCCTAAGTTATTTATCAATATCATCCAGCGACAATGGCACCAACTAGGTGCCATCGCAGCCTCTAGTGGGATTGATAGCAAGATGTATGGGATAGGCCAGGAACTTGAGGAGCTCCTTAAAATTCCAGCTGTGGATGCTCCTATGGCTACCTTAGCCTACTCGTCCATCCTTCCTTCCGACATAGCAGAAGGCTTGAAGGCAGGCAAAGCTGTCTTCTCACAAGACTCAACAGGCGGCCGCCTGGACGATTAGATTAGCTACGTCAGCTTCTTTCTTCACTAGCACTTCATCATTCTGGCTCCATCAAATGTGGGCCAGGGCTTCTCCAGATAACACCAGGTTATTGCAGAACACCAACAAGTTGATAGCAGATGCTGAGTATTCAGCAGACACCACCTTCAGTGTGGTGAAGTTTGCTTCCAGGGCCATGGCGTCTAACATGGCTTCTCATTGCCTCCTGTGGCTCTGCAATTGGCAAGCAGACATGAAGTCTAAATGGAAGTTAGCTTCCGACCACTTTAAGGGTGGCAATCTCTTTGGGGAGGCGCTAGACCCTATTTTAGTAGGGGAGAAAACTCTCCCGCACATGTATAGGAGGGCAGAGTGAAGGACCACTCCCTACTATCACAGGCAGTTCTTTCGGACTCCAGAGACAGGGTTTAGTTCCCCGTCATATCAGAGACCTTACCCTCAGTCATCATCCTATATCAGTGATGGCAAACCTTTTTTGGCTCACGTGCCACAAGTGGGGGGAGCGCAGGGGGGGTCGAGTGCGGACGTGCCGCACCCATAATGCAACGTGCGACCCCCCCCCCCCATTTTTACATTTTTTTTTGCCCTCCCCAGGCTCCAGGGGCTTTATAGGAGCCAGGGGAGGGCGAAAAGAGCCTCCCCCGACCCCCTGGAGGCCCTCCGGAGGCTTCAGGGACTGTCCGGAGGCTTCCCTGAAGCCTTCGGAGCGCTTAAAACCACCCTCCGAGCAAACCGGAAGTAACAATGATAGAGACACTACGGCTCTGGTCTGGATCTAGAGGAGCTCCTGCAAGTCCCAGTAGTAGACGCCCCCGTAGCTCCTCTAGCCTTTTCTGCCATCCTTCCCTCAGATGGATCAGAGGGTTTAAAGGCAGAGGACCATAAAGTGGAGATGTGTCTCTGCAAAACGTATTAGGCAGCCGCCTGGGTGATATGAGCAGCTACTGCTGCATCATTTTTTAATAGAACGTCCCTGGTATGGCTTTGCCAGTTACAGGCAAGAATACCATCCGACAACACCCAGCTGCATCAAGATATAAACAAATGGTGGCAGCCATGGAGTTCTCTTCAGACGCAAACCTTAATGTGGCCAAGTTCGTATCTAGGTCTATGGCGTCTAATGTGACTTCCTTTAGGGGAGGCAATCTCTTTGGAGAGTCACTAGCCCCTATTCTAGTGGAAAATAGGGACAAAAGGAAGGTGCTGCCATACGTACATAGGTGAGCGGCTGGCAGCCCTTTTGGGCAATGGAACTCAGTTTTAGTGCCCCCCAATGCCAGCGTGGCTATTCCCAGGGTACTGAAAGGTCACAGGACAGGTCTGGGTTTCACGACAGAGGTAGGCAACAACCTCAGGTCAGGTGGCCATTTCGAGGGTCTGGTACAAGGCCCTTTTGCAGAACAAGGTGGCTCTCGGGCTGTTCTTCCCATTGGTGTTCGATTAAAATTCTTCACAAACCAATGGGAGGAGACCACCATGGATGCTTGGGTGTTACAAATTGGGAGGCTAAGACTCACACTAGAGTTTCTTTCCAGCCCTCTGAGGCACTTCATCCGGTGCCCCATTCTTAAGTGCAAGATTAAGAAAGGTCTTACGGAAACTGAGATCCAACATCTGTTGGGCATCCTCGCTATCGAGCTGTTTCCATCAGGGCAGGAGGGACTAGGATTTCATTCAATCCTCTTCCTAGACCCGAAGAGCTCTGGGGTGGAGAGCCATTCTAGATTTTAAAAAGCTCAACATCCATTTGATGTACAAACACTTCAAAATGCAATCCCTACAATCCATCCTGGGACGCATTCAACAGGGACACCTGCTAACATCCGTGGACATCAAGGAGGCCTATCTTCATCTGCCCATCCCATAGAAAGTTCATGAGGTATTACGTCACAGGGCACCCTGCCGATTGGCACCCAGGATCTTCACAAAATTGTTGGCAGCCGTAGCAGCTTACCTTAGAGCACAGCCTGTGAGAATACAATGCTATCTTGACAATATTTTGATCCAATCATCATCCCTGCTTCAGGCAAGACATCACAACTCAGACCCTTCAACAACACGGCTTTTCCATGAATCTGGAAAAGAACCATCTGCTGCCTTCCACCAGCCTGCTCCACCTGGGCGCGGTAATAAATACTGACACCTGCGAGGTCTGCCTCTTCCAAGAATGGTGGTCCAGCATACGGTCACTACTGAACCAACCTTGGACACAACTGTCAGTACCTTTAGCGGTTCTTTCCTAGCTCTTGGGAAAGATATAGTTCCTTGGGCACAGCTGCATGCTCGGACCCTACAATGGTTCCTGCTGCCATGCCAGCGGGCCGGCAGCAACAGCTCCAATACCAGGGTTTGGATGCCACCGAAGGTGCTCCTCTCTCTGGACTGGTGGATGTCACCTGCCCTGCAGAAGGGGTGTCTGTTCAGAGAATCAGATCGCATCACAATAACTTCCGATGCCAGTCTCTTTGGGTGGGGAGCCCACATCCAATCTCCGGTGGCTCAGGGACGATGGAGCTTGCTGGAGCTAATGAACAACATAAACTGGTTGGCACTCCGGGCCGCCCACCTAGCCCTAGTAGTAACAAGCCACCACGCCCTGCTCCTAACCAACAATGTGGCTACAAAGGCCCACATCAACCGCCATGGGGGCACCCACTCCAAGTCCCTCATGCTTGAGGCGGAGATATTGGGTCTAAGGGCAGAGATCCTTTCCATACGGGCGGAGCACATATCTGGAATCACAAACATACAGGCGGATTGGTTGAGCACATCCACCATGGACCATTCAGAGTGGAGCCTTTTGGAAAATGGAATCCCGGTTTGTTTCCTTTCAGCCTGCATCCATGGGCAGGAAAGTGACTCCATCCACCGTAGGCCGGTGGTTGAAGGCTTGTATAGCCAAGGCCTATGAACTCCAGGGCAGACCATTGCGTAGACGTATAACGGCCCACTCGACCAGGCGGGCAGCCACAATGGCCACATGGGCAACGCAAGCTTCAATCGACATTTGCAGGGTGGCGACATGGTCCGTCCCGTCGCCCTTCATTAAACATTACAAACTGGACAGCCGAAACATTGTTCAAGAGGCGAGTACTACAGAGGGATCATCCAACTTCGGGGACCCTGGAGCAGCCTGCTTCCCGCCCTTGAAATATTCAGCTTGGGTATATCCCATGCTTGGAGAATCCAAGAACGTTGGATTCTTACCTGACACATTCTTTCTCTATGCACTGCGGGAGAATCCAACCCTGCCCTGGGGACCAATCTGGTCTAGGGTCCAGGGAGGACTTATACCTTCAGTAATTTCATCTCTACTGGACATCTATGCATTTGTTGAAAAACTGAGCTCAGTCGAGCAGAGGAGGCGTGGCAAAGACTTTTTTCTAACTCAGTCTCTGGGCCAATAGGGAGAAGTTAACTTATGCTTGGATTCTCCTGCAGCGCACAGAGAAAGAACATGTCAGGTAAGACCAACTCTCCTTCTGTTTCTTTGCTACTGTCATCTTTACACTTCTTTTCATTTCTGTTCTATTGTTGTAAGCTGCCTGGAATAGCTCCATTCTAGGAAAGCTTACAGCAGGTTGGCAGTAAATCAGTTTAACAAACAAACAAACAAACAAACAAACAAACAAATAAATAAATAAATAAATAAAGTATTTCTTATACATTCAATGGAAAAATAGTTAAAATAGTAGTCATAGGAATTATGTTTTATAATTCATATTGGCAGGTGCAGAGAAAACATCTTTTATATAACCATGTCCTTTCTTTCAGACTCAGTTTCTGATCCAGGAGTGTGCATCATTGATTACAAAGCCAAACTTCATTTCAACACTATCCTATGCTATTGAAAATCCATTGCATTATCAAAAGGTTTGTATAAACAAGTCATAATTTGTTGCACTGTTCAGCCAGTGTTACATAATTTATGACTGCAAACATTATTTTTAGCCCTTTAAGAATGTTTGAAGATTGTGAGATATTGAAATCTTAATTTGTGCATATCAGACTCAAGCAGTAATTAATTAAAGTATAAAAATTAAACAAACATATAGCTAGGAGAAGCAACTTTAAAACAGATTACAGGAGATGCTCCAATCTTAAAGGGTGGTATGCCACAGTGGTCTGTGCAATATCAACTTAAAAGATGGACTGTAAGCTAAATGTAATTTTAGTTCATCAGCATCATAGGAAAGTTGTGTTAATCTATAGTAGCCAAAAATCAAGAGATAGTGGAAGTAACTTTTCTGAGTAACACATTTTATTAAAAGACATGAGTTTATTGTGTGCTGCATCTCACTTAATCAGATATAAAAAGTAGTTAGATTGACATGGAATTTATATTGGAGTTGTGGAGAAGAAGGAAGGGAAAAAAATTCAGGCAACCTCAGAAAGTTGTAACACACTGAGTTTTTAGCATATTACAGATATTGATTGATAGGTTACTTCTCATCCATCTCGCACATTATCTGAATCTGCATAACCGGCTTGCTTTTCCCTCCCATTCTCTCTACCTCATGCAATCTAAATCTTAGCTCAGTCCTGTTGTTATGTGTATCTAATCTCATGGAAATCGAAGGCTAATAAAATGTGTTAGTCGGAAATGTTAACAATGAGGTTACAGAGACTTGATTGGATGAAATAAGAAGGAGAATCATTTGCAGTTTAGGTATCCTTAATAAATGCGAGCTTTATATCTAAGTAGGGGTTGCTCAATGTCCTTGTACTGTGTTTCCCCGAAAATACGACATGTCCTGAAAATAAGGCCATGCCAATATTTTTCGGGTGAGCAAAAATATAACCCCTCTTCCAAAAATAAGCCCCCTTGGACAACCTCCCTAGGCAGAGCGCCACTCACCAACCTAGCACCAAGACTTGGGGAAGGCGCCAAGCCGCGGGAACTGGGGACGGGGCAAAGGCTCTCACATTGCTTGATGCCTTCGGGATACCGCTAGGTTGGTGAGTGGCGCTGTGCCCAGATGGAGAGGGGGTTTGCCAGTGGCTGCTCTCTTGCGAGTAGTGCCGGGCACAGCCTCAGGACCTTCCTCTCCAGCCGGGCAGAGCGCCATTCACTGACCTAGCAGTATTCCGAAGGTGCCAAGCCGCATGGCGCTCTGCCCGCCCCCCAGCTCCTTGGCTTGGCACATTCGGCGCTTGGCACATAGCGCTCTGCCTGGCTGGAGAGGGTGATTGCTTGAGCGCCTGTTCAGCCCTCAGCTCGCATGCCTCCCAGCCTCACCATGTCCTGGCCCAGCTCACCCTGCAGGGCCAGGGCACCGCCGCCACCACCACCACCGCACTCTGAGCATAACTTCTTCGGCTTCCAAACTCCGGATATTGGCTGCTGAGTCTTCCGGCAGTGTCCACTGTGGGAGTCCTCTCTATGGTTGTGGGCCAGCTGCCGGAAGACTGGTTTGACAGAGAGTTGTTTAGAAGTTAGATATTGGGCTGTTTTTTTGCTTTCATAATTTTTGTCTCTTTCCTTCTATTAAAATTGTGTACAACATTCTTGTTTCTTTCAGAGTCTTAAGCCATCACCCCATCTATTCACCCAGCTGAGCAAAGTGATCAAATTAAGCAAAGTTCAAGAGGTGGGCTTTACTGTTCTATTCTTATGTGCTCAGCAGAGTGTGTGTGTGAGAGAGAGAGAGAGAGAGAATCCACATCTTGATGGAATCCTAAAAATAACCCAGCTAGTATGCTTCTCTTAGCCTTGAGAAATAAGTGGAAGACAATCACCAGCACATCCTCCACTTTTACCTTCTATTGCCAGACGGGCTGTAATATTTGTTGTTTCTGTACTTCAGAATGGTAGGAGCATCGCCCGCATAATCTTGATCCGCTGGATGGATGGGATCTATTGGGCATATTGGGGAGGGATTCAAAAGTGGGGCATAGAGCATCAGTATTCAGTCTTGGGGTTTCCCTTTCATCTGTCTAGTTACCAATCCTGGTTTGTCATTAGACGCATGAAGTGGAAGCAGTGAAGTGTCCCGATCCAGACTCTTGCTCACTGCAGGAATTCAAATTAAAGTGTCCCAAGCAGAAGATATACAGTAATGGGAGTTCATTCCCTTTCTGGTTCCACGGTCAGATTGTTCTTATGATTCAGGATTTTTCCAAAACTTATTGAAATCTCTCTTTGCAACATTATACCCATTACTCTATGTACTGAATTATAATACATTAACTTTTAACTTCTCTTTATTAATAGGTTATTTTTGGTCTTGCTTTGTTGAACTCTTTCAATCCTGATCTACAAGTTTTTGGTAAGATAAATGATAACTGGGTAGGAAACTTCTTCCTGAATTTTTTAACATAATGGTTTTGTTTGCACAACATACCAGTACTTAGGCATTAATGTAATTCACCATTTCTTTATTCACATAATGCAGAGAACACAGTAAACCACAAAAATAATTACATCTTATCCTAACATCTTATGTATCAACAGCATTTTATCCTTGTATCTGTAGGAAGTTAAATGTGGAATTTTAGAAATCTGTAGCTCAGATGCTGATTTGCATAAAAATATCTTCCCTAAGGCATGCTGAGACTCAAGATTAACTGGAAAGCACATACTAACTCACTATACCTATGCGTGTCCTGTTTTACCTCTAGTAGGTGTTTCTATAATAATATAATAATGTCTGTACTGGTAGTCCTCCGCTAACAAGGGCAATTGGAACTGAAAGCATGAGGTTATATAATGATGCTTAGTAATGCTAATTGCCTGTTGCCATCGTTAAGCAAATCATTGTGGGTCATTGAGCGAGGACTTCACATGATTGCCATTTGTGATATCTTGTTAGCATCACCTTTGATTTTGCTTGTCAGAAGCCAGTGAAGAAGGTTGCAAATGGCAACATGTGACTGGCATGGGACGCTGCAATGGCCAGATCTCTGAGGACCAGTGTGGTTTCTAACCAAGGACTTCCTTGTATCATTTAGTATAGCCCCAAAGCCATTGATATGTAAACAAAATTCTGAACTTCAGACAATGTTGTGTTCTCCTGTGCACTGCTTGGAGAATCCAAGCATGGGTTTAACATTGTCCATTTGCCTTGAGACTGAGTTAGAAAAAAGTCTTGGCCACGCCTCCTCTAGCTGGAAGAGTTCAGTTTTTTAACTCAGTCCAGCCTTGGAGAGATGTAAATATTTTTTCTCTAATTCAATCTAGGCAGAGATTATTTATAGCTATAATTTCTAATTCATTTGGGTTTTTTTGTTTATATTTTGGTGTTTTTCGATTAGTTAGACTGTTTTTTATTAATTTCTGGCTTGCTTTGTTCTGGAATTGTTGTTTATGTATTGGCTACGGGTGAGTGTGCTGGTCTGCTGGCTAGAACTGCCACTACCCAGTGGCACTACCAGCAAACCCCTGGTCTGCTGGCTAGAACTGCCACTACCCAGGCGCGACTGGGCGGTAGGAATATTTGATTGCTGTTTCCCTTGCGCCACGGAGTTTTTCAGCAGCTGAAGATACTGCCTGTCACTCGGGCTCGCTTCCTTCAACCGTGGATTGGTTTTGATGACATTGGGGGAGCCAGTATGCCAGTTTCATGCCACCTCATTATTATCCATCATGTCAAGGGCTGCTGCGATTATTTTCGGAGCGTGGGGAGCCGGTACGCCGTTCCCGCTCCATTTTGTTGCAGGTTCAAATTCCGCACCTTTTCTTAAGGGACAACTGCTTTTAGGAGGTTCCATTACAGCTCCCGCCATTTTAATTTGTTGCGATTTGAAACCGGCAGTTATTTTTGGCGCCAGGAGGGTTGGTTCGTTGCTCTCATGCCATTGCGCAGATCGGCTCTTTTCAGTGCGTTCATTGTTCCGGAGCTCTTCAGGGAAAGTTTTTACCCATCTTTGCTCAACCAGAGTTTGTTTGGACTATTAAAGAGGTTTGGAGTAGGCAGCCCAGCAGCTAAATTTGCTGCCACCACTTCCCTGGAAGGGTTATACGGAGAGCCGGGTTTCCTGTTGTCCAGGCCTTTCCGTTTATTACTAATCTTTCATTCTGACGGCTCTACATCCTATGGGTGGGCTAGTGATTCCTAGATCATTCCATCTCAGGTAACAGCACCGGGGCAGAGGTTTCCCCAAGAACACAGCCTACACCAGGGTCTTCTAGTGCCAGGGTGGGTAGGCCTGCCATCAGGGGCACTTCTACCAGGTCCCAGGCAAGAGGGTTGGTGACTCAGGCCACTTCCGCAGCTGCTGATAGGGATGTTAAAAGGAGGCAGAAGGCATGGGAGAAGCAATTCTCCAAGGCCTCCAGACGGGCAGCAGCTCTCCTCCAACTTTGGCATTGGACACACTCTCCTCCCACTCAGCCTGATTCACCCCCTACTCTGGACACCACTCAGGGATGGTCACCTGCGGTGCATCGCTTCCCTACCTGGATGTTGTCCATCGTGTTGCAGGCTCTCACCTTCACTCCGTTCGAGCCACTACGCACCATCAGCCTATGACTGTTGAGACTCTTAAAACTGCCTTCTTCGTGGCCATCACCTTGGTCAGGAGGATTTCCTGCCCAGATCTCTGCATATTTCATCCTGACAGTTGTTTTGTGGCTAGACTCCTCCTTCTTGTCCAAAATCAACTCGTGGTTTCAGAGGGCCCAGGAGATTATTCTTCCGAACATCTACCCACATGCCTATGCCCCTGCGCGAGAGAAGGTGGCATCATATCGATGTAAGGAGGGTTCTCCATAGGTATGTCAAGCAAACAGAATCATCATTCGTCTCCTTTCAGCCAGTATCCATGGGTCAGAAGGCAACATCTAACACCGTGGTTGAAGGCGTCCATAGCCCAGGCTTATAAGCTCCAGGCCAAGCCAGTGCCCAGACGTATCACAGCTCACTCACTCCACGAGGAGTGCAGCTACCATCGCTGCCTCAGCAACTCAAGCTTCCCTTAGAAGGTGGTGACTTAGTCATCTCTGTCGCCCTTCGTCAAGCATTATAAACTGGATGTTTTTGCCTCCGCCAGGCATCTTTCGGGTAATGTGTATTGCAGAGGGTTATTGCCGCTCCTGAGACCCTGGACCAGTCCAGTTTCCGCCCTTAAGACTCTATGCTTTGACATATCCCATGCTTGGATTCTCCAAGCAGCACATAGGAGAAATACCATTGGCTTACCTGAGCAGTCGTTCTGTGTGTGCTGCAGAAGAATCCAACTTCACCCTTGTGACTGTCAGGTCCAAAGTCTGTGTGTGACCTACCTTCTCAGGTTGCATTCCTATAGTACTTACCTGTAGGAATACATTTGCATCTCTCGGATTGGTTGCGCCTTCGGAAATAAACTGAACTCTTCCAGCCAGAGGAGGTGTGGCCAAGACTTTTTTTCTAACTCAGTCTCAAGGCAAATGGACAAAGTTAAACCCATGCTTGGATTCTCCCGCAGCGCACTTAGAACGACCGTTCAGGTAAGCCAACAGTCTTTTTAGGCAGGGTCATGATGAGTGTTTCTGTGATATGGAGCTCTTGGGAGATAACCTAAACAATGCACATGTGTTCCTTTTAAATCAGAAGAAAAAACATTTATGTTTATTCCTAAAGCAACTGTTAATTGCTGTCTATTTGTCTTTTTTTTCCCTTTCAAGCTGCTCAGTTTATTAAACAGAAGCTTCCGGATCTTCTGCGCTCATATATTGACGCAGACGTCAGTGGCAATCAAGAAGGTGGCTTCCAAGATATTGCAATAGAAGTCTTGCACCTCCTTCTTTCCCATCTTCTTTTTGGGCAGAAGGGAACCTTTGGGGTTGGACAGGAACAAATTGAGGCTTTCCTCAAAACATTGCGCAGAGGTAAGTTATGCCCATGATGTGTCTCTTTGAAGCCCACTTCTAAAGAGCCTTGCAGGAAGTAAATTATGTGGAGTTCTCTGGGTTGTTGCATCCCTGAAGTGCATGATTGCACTTACTGATGACCTCAACTGGGGACAGGGAAGGGGTCCATGTTGATCTGTGTTGATATCTCAGTGGCTTCTGATAGAGTCATATTATTGTCAGCCGTGCAAGATACATGAGACCAAGAAAGAAATAGCATATGGGTCTAAAGCTTTTTTAACTAAAACAGTTATGGTAATAGAACCTTGCCAGAGGTGAGTTTCAAGTCCCGGCACTACTGATTTGCTCGTGCCCATGCACGACACTTTTGCGCATGCGCAGAAGCATCCAGGCGGATGGGCGGAGCCTCCTGCCTCCACCACTACCGGTTTGGCTAATCCGGGCTGAACAGGGAGCAATCCACTTTTGAATCTTGCACATCTCAATGTGCTTCCTTTTTTTAATCTTCCTATGAATTGGGGGGGTTGTGACAGCCTCTCCAAGTTATTTGCATAAATCACTTTGTCCTGAGATGAAGTCTTATTTATATCATCACTTCTTTGGGAGTGGATGTTTTCTCAGTCCTTCAAGGCCACCCTCTATCTCACCACAATATTCTTCTGGACTGGATCTGGGGATTAGGAGTGGGAGACACAAGGCTGTGGTAGTTTTCCTTTTTCCAGGGTCAGCTCAGGGGGGTCACTGAGCCTGTGTCCCTTTGTCAACAGGCTATGAGGCACCAAGTGGAGGAGAACAGGCTAGTCTGACCCTGACAAAACTGACTGGTTGGGGGTTTTGAGGCCCCCAAGTCCAGAGATTTTCCATCTTTAGCTCTGAATGAGGTTGCCTCCCCCAGACTGCAGGTGCACAAGATGTGAGTCTTCTGGGACTCATGGCTCCTACTCCAAAAGCAGGGATCTAGAAAAGCCTTTGCACAGGTTGTGTCCATATTTGTATGAGGGAGGCTACTCAAAGAAAATACAGTCACATTTTAGTTGGATTACTATAATGTGTTCCATATGGCAGGGGTTAGGGTTAGTGTCTCCAACCTTGGCAACTTTACAACTTGTAGACCTCAACTCCCAGAATTCCTCAGCCAGCATAATTGGGAGTTCTGGAAGTCTGGAAGATTGAGACCCTTGCTATATGGGACTGCTCTTGCATTTGAAACTTGCAACTGGCTCAGGATGAGCAGTGTGGGCACTTTTAAGCATTTTGTGGTACAGCCATGTACCCCTTTGACTCACAAACTACCCTAGCTTTCAGTAGGCTGTCATGTGCAGTTCAAAGCGCTGGTTAGAAGTGCTGGTTTATCTACTAGACTTTAAACTTTTTCATCAGGTATTTATTTTAATGTCCATGTTTCTATGGAATGAGCAATACTTGTAGTCTTGCTTAGAGAACAAATATCTAATCCCAAATCATGGACTTATCATAATAAACAGTTATATCTTTCTCAGCCTTGAAAGCTGCACTTTTGACTGTTAATTGGCAAGCAGTTAAGTTTTTGTCTGAGATCACATGAGAAATTGGTACTGTAGAATAATCCTGAATTGGTGATGAGCAAGCACATAAATTTATTAAAGAATTAGAAATTCTATGCCAAGCAAAGGATGCCTTTAATGATTCTGAGAGGGTGCATTTTGCACATCTAAATCATTAAGTATATATACTTAAAATATCTATTGACAAAACAATAGACCTTTAGCTTTAGCACAGAAGTTATCAACCTATGATTTATTAGACGGATATGGCCCACCACCTAATATCATCTGGCCTGTAGTCTCAAAAGAAAATGAGAAAGTGGGAGAGAGCAACTCGCCATCCACTCATAGGTGTGACTTCTGGCCCCAATGGAAGAAGGTTGCTGACCTCTGTTTTAGAAATTTCAGATGTACTTGAAATGCCAGGATCATTAAGAGTTTTTGAAATGAAATCAACAATTCAGTTTTACATGAAATTAAAAAAGGCAGTGAAGTATAATGTTAGTAAATCCCAACCATAACACATGAAACGAAGAACTGAAATACCCAATTTTGGACAGTCAACAATTAATTGCTTAATAGCATGATTTAGAATAAAAAACAGATATGATAACAGAACCTGTTTTTATGTATGTGCCCATTGTGAATGCTAATTTTTTTCCCCATCCCTAGATTTCCCTCAGGAGCGTTGCCCTGTGGTGCTTGCACCACTCTTATACCCTGAAAAACGGGACATTCTAATGGACAGGATCCTGCCTGACTCTGGAGGGATAGCAAAAACCATGATGGAAAGTTCTCTTGCAGACTTCATGCAGGAAGTTGGCTATGGCTTTTGTACAAGGTATTTCACTGAATTATTCCAAGTGTTTTTCAGAATGAAAAGAAAGATAATTTAAATTGAGAGTTACAACATACAGCATTGTAGGAGAATGCCAAACTTGCCCAATATTGATGTGAAATTAAATATAGAATGTAATGCTCCATCTAGAACATCCATGTGCTGGTAGTTTTGCTTAGTAATCTCTGCCTTTGAGGTTTGAGGAGGATACCTGGATCTTTCCCATTCAAGCCAAGAAATAACTGGTTGCTCTATTTTCAAATAGTTATTTAACCACTGCTCTGTGCTATTTAAATCTCAGAAGGCTGTTCCACATGTTTGTTATTCCCAAAATCTGACTGCGGGTTTTATATTGGAGCCCAAGTATTTATCCAAAAAGAAAGTGCTTGAAATGTTGTTTCAAGCAAGTGTCCAGAAGTCCCCAAGGGATTGCAGAGTGAGTTGTCTGGAGCTCTAACTGGACATAAACAGATCATGCCTTATCCTGAAGCTCACATGAAGGTGGAATAGAAATGTTTATATTTGGACACAATCTTCAGTAACTGATATATTTTTGGGAAGGCCTTTGAAAGATATTCAAGTTACTTAGTTACTTACCCATCACAATTTTGGAACTAAAGTCATCTTAAGTACAGCCAGAATTATAAACAATTAAAAAGGCCTGGTGAGAGCATTTCAGAACTTTTAAGGATTACAGGAGAGAAGGCCTGTGTTGAGTATCTGTCGCTCATATCTCAGCACATGAGGACACCTTGTTTAACATAGGCTCAGGTGAGAATCTTGAAGGAGAGGTGTACTTTCAGGTAAGGTGCCTACTTTTGGAGAAGGACTAGCAGAGCCAGAGGTGAAAAGAGAGATCAGGCTAGAATCATTACCTAGCCACAAATGAACTGCAGTGTTACTCATCATTATTTTGTTCTGGGAGAAGCGATGAGTACTAAAAATGAGTACTGAGGAAACTACGTGACTTACCACGTGACCCTTTATTTTGGCCGGAAGGAGAAGCAAGTCACTGATGCTAGTAAGTTATACTTTGCTTGTTGAGTCCAGAAGAAAGATTAGTACCAGGACAAGATTTTTGCTTCAAAATGCATTGAGTGCTGAAGTGGATGAGTTTTGAAGCAATCAAGTACTGAGATATGACTGTAAGTCCTACCACCCTTGACTGCCATTGACACATATCTAACTTTAACCAGGTGCTGATCATTAGTTGAGAAGACTCCTGTGCAGAAGGTTTTAGCAATAAGTCAGTTAAATTTGTGCCTGACACCAAGAGCCTTTTCATCTAATATAGATGTCAGTTCTCATGGGTTTGGAAGGGGGGAGATAAAAGAGAATCCAACGTGTAAGATTAGCTTCATACATAGCATGTCTACATTATAGTCTTCTGGCATTAAGTGAAAACCTTTTATTCTACTGTGCGCTGCTTGGAGAATACAGGCATGGGTTAAATCCAGCCAATTAGCCTAGAGACTGAGTTGAAAAAAGTCTTGATCATGCCTCTCTAGGCTTCCGGAAGTCAGTTTTTTAACTCAGTCTAGCCTAAGAGAGACATATTCAAGACTTTCTTCTATTCCATTTTTAATATTGCGAATTTGACTATATTTGGCTTGGATTCTCCAATCGTTAAATTGCAAGATATCTGTGGAATGCAATCTGGTGTGTGAATTGGAACCGCCTTTGGCCGCGGGTGTGTGTGCTGGTTATCCTGGCCCGCCGGGTAGACCCGCTGCCACCCTTGAGTGAGATTATATGTTTGAACTGTGTTTTTTCTGTGTAACTGGAGAAATCAGCGGCTGGTGATATTGTCCGATCACTCGGACTAGCCTCTGTGGCGGCGAGAGGATCAACAGCGCTAGGCGAGCCAGTTCGCCACTCCCGTGCTTGATGTCGTCACTGGCAGGCTGATATGTGCTCTAAATAGCACCTTGCTTCCACTTCCTTTAAACAGGGGAAGTTATTCAGGGAGGCATTAGATCCCATACTAATTGAAAATAAGGGCAAGCAGAAAGTTTTGCCCTCTTTACATCGCAGGGCGGACCATAAGGTGCAACATAAGGAGGCAGTCCTTTTGGCCTGCTGACACTACCTTCTACTACCAGGGCTACCACCAATCCTACCCACAGGGACAGGATCGATCTCAGGACAGGTCTGGATTCAGAGATAGGGGCAGACAGCAGCAATTCCAATAGTAGCAGCCCCAGGCCAGGTGATCCTTTCGGGGATCAGGTAGCCGCCCCTTCTGTAGGTATAAGCGACTCCCAAGTACCTATCCCCATTGGCAGTCGGCTTCTACATTTCGTTGACCAATGAGAGGTGACAACATCAGACTGATGTTGTTCATGATTGAGACGGTGATTCAGACTGTGAGGCTGGGCCTCACTGGAATTCCTCTCCAACCCCCCGAGACACTTTTATCAGTTGCCCCACCCCCCGCTGTCAGATCAAGTCGGGTCTCATGGAGACCGAAATCCAACATATGTTGGATATCAGGGCCATAGAGCCGATTTCCGGGGCCCAAGTGGGGTGCAGTTTTTACTCAATACTATTTTTAGTTCCCAAGATTTCGGGGGGGTGGGGGTGGAGAGCGATCCTGGACTTAAAGAGGTTCAGTGTCCACCTCACATACAAGCGTTTCAAGATGCAATCTCTCCAAGCCATCTTGGGATGCATATGCCAGGGCGATCTTACTTCAGTGGACATCAAGGAGGCTTACCTTCATGTCCCGAAAGAATTGCTCATCAGAAATTCCTGAGATTCTGTTTTGCCAGCCACCATTAACAATATTGGGTCCTGCCATTCGGGCTGTCATCAGCCCACAGGACTTTCACGAAGTTGCTGGCGGCAGTGGCGGAGCACCTTAGGTTGGTCCCGGTGAGGTTACAATGTTACCTCGACAGCATTTTAATTCAGTCGTCATCTCCAGACCAAGCTCAGTAGGATCTCCAGATCACAATCCAGGCCCTTCAACAGCACAGGTTCATTGTGAACTTCAACAAGAGTGATCTGCAGCCTTTCACCAGTCTTCTGCATTTGGGAGATGTTATAAATACCAACACAAATAAGGTCTCCCTCTCTCGAGAATGGTGCGCCAGCATTTAGTCGCTGACACCCTAGACCCACTCCCAACGGTCAATATCCCTGGCAGTCCTAGCACACCTGTTCGGGAAAATGATTTCCTGTATAGATGTGGTACCCTGGGCTTGACTCCAAGCATGAACCCTTCAGTGGTTCTTACTGCCGTACCAATGGGCCAATGATGGGAGTTCCAACATCAAGGTACAGGTGCCGTCCAGAGTTCATCAATCTCTATGATGGTGGACATTTTCCGCCCTTCTCAGAGGATGCCTGTTCAAAGAGCCGGACCGCATCACCATCACAACTAACGCCAGCCTCTTCGGGTGAGTAGCTGACTCCCAGAATCAGGTGGCACAGGGTTGGTGAGCCAATGGGACTTAGCCAATAACATCAATTGGCTGCAAAAGAGCTGTGAGTCTGGCGCTTGACCACTTCTGGTCGTTAGTAGTCGCCACCTTCTCACACTCACCGACCATGTGGCCATGAAAGCCCATATCAATGGTCAGGGTGTACACATTCCAGGTCCCTCATGATCGAAGCAGAGAGGCTGAGGTTCTACACCCTATCCATTAGGGCGGAACACCTATCTGGGATTGCGAACGTCCAAGCAGACTGGCTGAGTAGGTCGACCGTGGATCATTCAGAGTGGTGGTTACATCCAGATCTGTTCCAGGTCCTGTCCTATCGATTCGGCCAGCCAACAGTGGATTTGTTCGCCCATCTGATGAACACTCAGCTCCTGAGATTTCTTTGTCCAAGGAGTGGAAGGGGTGAATATCCCTCGCTGCCCATGGCCTCGGGGGTTGCTGTATGCCTTCCCCCCTCTGCCTCTCATTCTGAGAGTCATCTGGAAGATATTGGCAGAGGGAGCGGAAGTGCTCCTCGTAGCTCCCCATTGGCCCAGGTGCACCTGGTACACCGACCTCATCAATGTGTCCATCTCGTGCCTTTGGCGGATTCCCGACAAGAGGATTGTCCTCAGCCAAGGGGCCATACTACATCCAATGGCTTCAATTAGCCGTGTAGCACTTGAAGGGGACATCTTGAGGTGGGCCGAACTCTCACAGAGGGTCATCCAGACCATCCAGGCAGCCAGACGACCTTCTACTACCAGGATATACGAGGCGACGTGGGCAGCCTTCTCCAGGTGGAGTCGCAGGCAGGCGCTGGACCCAGTTTCAGCTTCAGTACCTTAGCTCTTCGAATTTTTACAGGACAGACTGGATAAAGGGTTGGCACTAACTACCCTTCAGAGGAAAGTTGCAGCGTTGTCCCCAGTCCTACTGTCGGTGGACTCATACTCTTGCACACCATCCTAGGTTACGTACCTTCCTCAAGAGAGTGACCAACATCAAGCCTCCTGTAGTCCATCGTTATCCCACCTGGGACTTGACTCTGGTGTTACAGGCACTCACATCTCCGCCATTTGAACCGTTAAGGATGGTCAGCCTTCGTTTGCTGACCTTTAAAGTGGTTTTCCTCGTCGCCATCACATCAGCCAGGAGAGTGTTGGAGCTGGCAGCCCTCTTGGCCAGAGAGGACCTATATATTCTTCATGCAGACAGAGTCGGCCTGAGTTTAGATCTGTTGTTCCTTCCGAAGGTCAACTCCTGTTTCCATCGGGGCCAGGAGGCCATCCTTCCGAATTTTTGTCCTAGGCCAAGCCATTCACTGGAATGTAAGTGGCACCTCCTAGATGTCTGTCGGGCTCTTCACAAAGTTAGGCGTGCAGTGGCTTTTCAAAGACAGAGGCCATCTTCATTTTGTTCCAGCCGGCCACCATGGGCAGAAAAGTGATGCCTTCTACCATGGGTCGATGGCTAAAGGCCTGCATAGCCTTAGCGTATGAACACCAATCTCAACCTTTACTCAGATGTATAACTGCCTACTTCACTAAGAGTGCGCCCACCACGGCAGCTTAGACCACACAGGCATCATTAGAGGAAATATACAGGGCGGCAACATGGTCTTCCCCTTCATCAAACATTACAAGTTGGACAAATTGCCTTGGCTGAGGCGACGTTTGGGCAACGGGTTTTGCAGAGGGTTCAAATCCATAAGCCTGGACCAGATCTCTTCCCGCCCATGAGACTTTGTTAGCTTGGGTATATCCCATGCTTGGGTTCTCCAAGCAGCACACAAGAGTAAGTCCGTTGGCTTACCTGAATGGCTGTTCTCTGTGCGCTGCGTGAGATTCCAAACCTGCCCTGTGCCCGGCTGGTCCAGGATTTGTGGCCTGATTTGTTGACTTCATTTTACATCATCTTGGACGTTCATCTTACGACTGTGCTTCATTAAAAAACTGACTTCCGGAAGCCAAGAGAGGTGTGGTAAAGACTTTTTTCAACTCAGTCTCTAGGCTAATTGGCTGAATTTAACCCACACTTGGATTCTTCTGCAGCGCACAGAGAACAGCTGCTCAGGTAAGCCAATGGACTTTTTCAAATAATTTTACAACTATTTTTATTTCTGAGATCTTCACATTACTATGCATTTGTTGCTTGTATAAGCCCTCATTGTTGTATTAAGTTACTTAATATGTACGAAGAGAGCTTCATTAATTGGGCAATGTAATATTTTAAATAAAACAAACATTATCTATCTTTCATACTTAGCGTGGAAGAATGTCGCAGTATCATCACGCAGTTTGGTGTTGGGGAGGTTACAGCTGCCCAGGTTGCCAGGGTTTTGGGAATGATGGCTCGGACACACTCTGGATTGACAGATGGCATTCCATTACAGGTAAAAAAAACTAAAAGGGGCTTTAGCACTGTCAAAAAATAGTTTTTTTCTGGAGAACACACCTGTTCTGATTTAGGCTTCCCAAGATCATGAAGCAGACACCTTGTCCAGATAAAACCTCTTTTATTTAAGTTCCCTTCGGGGAGAGGGGGCGGTCTATAAATCTTGAAAATAAATAAATAAATAAGTTAAAGGCAATTCCTCTCCAGCTGTAGTTGAGATTTCACAACTACAGACCTTTATTAGGCTTTTAGAGTTGCCAGGCCTATATTTTCCAAACGCCATGCTGTAGCAACAGTTACTTGGCAAGAAGTCAGGAACAGATCTTTATCCTAATGAATTGAATTAATTGTCTCTGCAAACTCCCCTCCCCTTTCGTTCCTCTTTATTCCCTATGGGAGGAGCCATTCACCGTCCACGTGCCTTTACTTCCTAATTGGCCCTTGTTCCTTAGCTGTTCCCTTCCCCTGGCAACTCTGCGCATGCGCACACTGGGAACAGTCTCCAGTTGTTCTTCTGCTCCACTGATAACCAACACCGAAGGCAGGTGATAACTGCTGGATGGTCCTGTCCCCATCTCTGCCTCTGATGCAGAGCACACATCAGAGCCTTTCCCAGACTCCAGGACTGGCGCATTTTCCTCCCCAACCTCCTCACTGTCTGAGTCTGCTACCAGCTCCGCTGCCCGCTGGAGAGCCACAGCAGCACCCCTTCTGATAGCACAATCTGTCATGGTCACTGTTGAAAGTCCACATTAGACATTTATCAGAAGGCGAACTCGAAATGAGGATGGTTCACAGGTGTCTGGCTGGTTCTGTTTTACCTTGTTAAAAATGAAAAGCAATACAGTAGTCTTCATTTAATGGCAATTTGCAGTTCAACAGTGACGAAATAGAAACTTTACAACCAATCCTTGCATATAGAAACTTTACAGGTCGGTAAAGCAAAGGGAAGTTGAAGTAAGATCAAAAGCACAATCGCAGATTAACTTATTGACTGCTTTAGCAAGCAAATTGCCAGTCTACTGTTTGATCACTAGACAAGGATTGCCTGTATTTAAGAAATAGAAATAGGGGTCTTGCTAGGCACTAAGTAAATGTCCTTGAATGTAAGACTTACATTATTACCCATTTCTCTATTATAAATGATTAGAATTTTAATTGACTTTAAAGTGAGTGAGTAGGGAACTGGCGTTTTCTTTTTAAACACTGCCCATTAAAATTGTCAGGGTTTGTGCTTTCAATTGACTGATTATTTAAATCTGTCTTGTAGACATACAGAAGCAGCTTGTTGAATCGGTGCTTGGAGATCATGGCACCTCCTTTCCCTAGTTCAGTAGTCGCTGCTGGTGTTCTTACAGTTGCCATTAATGCAGGATGGTTTAGCAATATAAAATGAAGGCAGCTATCCAGGCAGAAGGTGGTGTATTGGTACAGAATACCAATCACAGACAGAGTTAGGTCTGCAACTGGAACATCCAAGGGTAATTTGCCTAGAAAGTTTATCAGTAGGCTGAGGAAGACTTATTAAAATATGATTTGTCAGGATAATAAATGTAAATGCAAAAAAGGATAAAAAGCGGGTTTCTTTGCTACAAATTTTTGGCATGCTTTGAAGGTTACCACATGGGAGCTGGGAGAATGCATGAGTTAAATATTTTATTCATCTCCAAAATACATTTACTCTCTAAAAGTAGTACAAATATGCATGTACATGTTTAATTTGCAGTCTATTTCTGCCCCTGGAAGTGGAATTTGGAGTGATGGAAGAGATAAAAATGATGGAACACAGACTCATACATGGAACGTTGAAGTTTTGATTGATGTGCTTAAAGAACTGGTATGTTCATAAAATGAAACCCAAAAATGTATTTCTGGAATTAAGAAACTATTGCTCATTTAATGACTAGTGGGGTATTACTGTTGTGCAGGGTTGTCTTGATAAAAAAATATCCTTTGCCACATATGCATGCTATTTATTTAGATTTGAGGTGTCAAATTTAATATCATTGAGGGCTGCATCAGCATTATGGTTGCCCTTAAAAGACCAGTTGCATATAAGAGTATGACGACTCACAATGGCCAGGAGGGTGTGGCTGGGTGATCACAGCTGGGCTTGACCGGGTGGGTGTGTCTGGCTCGACGCCGATCACTGGGCGCAACTGACTCGGGATGGAACAAGTTGCCCTGGCTAACTCGACATGGGGACAATTTGGTGCCCCACAAGCCCCCCACCTTCCCCAAACTGCTGGCAGCTGAGCATATGTGTGTGCTTGCACGCACCGCATTCTAAGTTTGGGGATTTATCCACACAGGAAAGAGAGGGCCAAGCCCAGGCAATATTGGCAGTTTGCAAGTTCAGATGTGGATAAAAGTCTCCAAGCTTGGTATTCTTGTTCCAATCCCAGATATCGGCATTCTCCTGTGCACTGCTTGGAGAGAATCCAAGTATGGGTTAACTTCTGTCTTATCTGCCCAGAGACTGAGTTTGTAAAAGCTTTGGCCACACCTCTTTCATTCCACTGCTTCCAGTTTTTCAACTCAGTCTAGCCTAAGAGACATGATCAAAATATCTCTAATAGATTTGAGCAGAAATATGAAAGGTTTTCCTAGTTTGGATTCTTCAGCAGCTTGTTCTTTAGAGATTGGCGGGAGCAGGCGACTCAGGCTCAGCCTCCACACGGCTCACTTTGAGCCCCCCCAAAGCTGCCACTCAGTGCGCTGGTTGCCTGGTTCATTGGCAAGAACCGCCACCATCAGAATAAGGATCATCATAGGAACCCCCGAGTAACTGCCTGATCAATCAGGCACGCACTGAGGACTGCGGCTAGGATCGGGGTGCTAGGAAAGTCGGTTTTGCGGCTCTCACGCCATTTCTTATCATCTCCTCGATCACCGCAAACACCTGTGTTCCTTGGTGTGCTGCTGGTGGTGTGCTGGGCTTCTGAGCTCCGATGGCTCAGCCACGACCCAAAGGATCCGGAGTCACTGTCCGGTACTCACTTGGTCAAACTCCGAGGACTTCAATGAGACTCCTGGTGCCAAAGAGCCCAATTTCTTTTTGAATAAAGGTGATGAGTGAACTGATTCCCTCTGTTATTCCAAGGGGCGCCACTACTCAGCATTTCGCGCTAGACATTATTTAGCTTAAAATAGCGTGACCACCTGTCCATCCAGGCTGGTTCGACCGTTATTCAAGATGGCGGACCGCACAACAGCAGAGAGCTGCGTTCAGGCTGGATCTTCCCCAGCCAGCAACAATTACACAGGACACGTTCCAGGGAGGCCAGATCAGTCACCAGGGAGCTTCAAGGGGAGTTAGGTCTCAGAGCTCCTCAACCAGGAAGGGATCCACTACTTTGGACAGGGATTCCAAACGAGACCAAAGGGTGTTGGAAAAACAATTTGCCAAGGCCTAAAGGCCTCAATCGGGGAGGCGGAAACTTCCCTTCCCTTGCAGCTTGAACCTTCTCCTCAATTCATGGAGGAGAGACAACAGAATTGGTCCCTGGATGGCACCGTGAACTTCCAGCATTGCAGGCTGCCTGCTTTGAGGAGGAGTTTGCTCTATTTGCTTGCCTAACATCTGCAGGTGAAGAGCCAACAGGCATTGTAAGAGATTCAGCTCTGGAATCACCCCTGTAGCAGCGGGCTCCGCTCAGGGGAGTATCAGGGCTCTGGACTAACTCAAGAAATGCGCAATTTCAGGGAGACTGGTTGATGCCGTGACGAGAACGGCTGGAAAATAGCAAGGTTTTGTTGAGCCCTGCGAAATTCAGCTGGTAACTGCTGTCAGGAGACACCTGGAGGGGGAGTCATAACCTCTTTGCAGAAGAGGTGAAGGAAGGAGAGGCGCCTTGCAACTTTCTCATTATGTCCGAAGCAAGCTTTCCTGAACAACAGCAGAGGGGACCGCATTGCATTTGGCAGTCACGAAGCTGGGGCAACCAGGACAATAAGACTTGCGCAGGAGCAAATTTGAAGAAGAGTGTGACGGCTGGTTGAGAAATTCCTGATGATTTTTTAAACTTCTGTAAGACAGATTGATTAACAGTGGGGCTGTAAAAGAAGGGGGAGGGTTCTGTCAAGCTTCCACCCTCGGATATTGCGGCGGATAAGCACATAGCCAAAAGAGACTCAAAACAAGATATATTAATTATTTGATTATTTAGATATTATAAATGTTAAAAAAAGAAAAGCAGAATGGACATCTAAAGATTTAACAAACTCTTATTTGATTTAAAATTTGTTTCCGGAACTTTAAAAGAAAAATGGCATATGCAGAGCAAGCCAAAGAAGAGGGGTAGGAGAGAAACGGTGCAACAGCGACATCCTATGGCTAGAGCAAAACCCAAAGGATATAGAAAGCAAAGGGGAAAAAAAGAAGAAGAAAGTGTTGTTTGGAATTCAACCTTGGATAGTAACCAACTTCATTGTATTTAAGTACAATGACAATAAAGATTATACTTATACTGAAAACAGTGTTGCAAGACCTAGATAAGCTGTCTCCATCTGGGATTTGTTTATTGAGAAAATTACTGAGAAAAAGAGTGGAAACGGTGCAAGTTTGTAAACATTGTAGCCTTTTGATTGGACATAGACTGTAGCAGCTGTATAACCGAGTAACTGGAATTGGGGAATAACAAAGGTTGCCTTAAAAAAAAAGAATTCAACTTTTTAGCTTCTAACACTTTTCCCTGGAGATCCATAAGAAATGAGTGGAATTGTAAAAGAGATGGATTTACTTTTTAGAAATACAATGGACATGATGGAGAAAAGTTTTAAGGAGACCCTGGGGAAAATGGAAACTTCCATATGAGGGTTAATGAGCGAAGATCAAAAGGAGGAGCCAATCATAGAAAGGGAGGAACCAATAAAAGAAATGAGAAGGGGAAAAGAAAAAGAGGAGATGATAATAAAATTAATAGTGGTGGATGAATTAAATCAGGGGGGAAATATATCAAGTACATTGGATAATATGATTGAAAGGACAACAGGAGCTGGGATAGAAAGCCCAGAAGTTAGGCAGTGAAAGAGGGTGGAGATGGGAGGAATATTTAGGCCAAAAATCCAAGAAGTAGACATATATTTAGAATTAGAGATTAAAGGGAGGAATATGGGAGGCAGGCCAAAACAAAAACAGCAACTAAAACATTGAAGCAGGCAATTGACAATGGTTAAATGATTTCCTTTTTTCCCTATTGTGGCCTTTCCTTTTCCTCTTTTTACTTTAAGGCATAGCAACTATAACTGAAGCTGACAATGAGATGATGAAGGAATTTTTTTCTCTTTTTGCTGTTACCTCGAGTTATTCTTCCCTATCTCCCCTCTCTTTCTTTATTTTTTCTCTTTCTTTTTTTATATACAGTATTGTGCAAAAATTTTAGGCAGGTGTGAAAAAATTGCTGTAAACAAAGAATGCTTTCAGAAATATAAATAATGATTGTTTATTTCTGTCAATTTTCAAAATGCAAAGTAAGCGAACAAAAGAAAAATCTAAATCAAATCAATAGTTGTGTGACCACCCTTTGCCTTCAAAACAGCAACAATTCTTCTAGGTACACTTGCACACAGTTTTTGAAGGAACTCAGCTAGTAGGTTGTTCCAAACATATTGGAGAACTAACCACAGATCTTCTGTAGATGTAGGCTTTCTCACGTCCTTCTGTCTCTTCATATAATCCCAGACACACTCGATGATGTTGAGATAGGGCTCTGTGGGGGCCATGCCATCACTTCCAGTACTTCTTGTTCTTCTTTACGCTGACGATAGTTCTTAATGACTTTGGCTGTATGTTTGAGGTCCTTGTTCTGCTGCAGAATAAATTTGGGGCCAATCATACGCGTCCCTGATGGTATTGCATGATGGACAAGTATCTGCCTGTATTTCTCAGCATTGAGAACACCATTAATCCTGACCAAATCTCCAACTCTATTTGCAGAAATGCAGCCCCAAACGTTCAAGGAACCTCCACCATGCTTCACTGTTGCCTGCAGACACTCATTATTGTACCGCTCTCCAGCCCTTCGACAAACAAACTGCCTTCTGCTACAGCCAAATATTTCAAATTTTGACTCATTCAGTCCAGAGCACCTGCTGCCATTTTTCTGCACCCCAGTTCCTATGTTTTCGTGCATACTTTAGTCGTTTGGCCTTGTTCTCACGTCGGAGGTATGGCTTTTTGGCTGCAACTCTTCCATGAAGCCCACTTCTGGCCAGACTTCTCCGGACAGTAGATGGGTGTACCTGGGTCCCAATGGTTTCTGCCAGTTCTGAGCTGATGGCACTGCTGGACGTCTTCTGATTTCGAAGGGCAATAAGCTTGATGTGTCTTTCAGCTGCTGTCTTTCAGTTTTAAACCTCCTACACAGCTGTTTCAGTTTATGACTGGGTGTCAACCTTTGTGTGACATTGATGATCATTAGCACCTGTTTGGTATAATTGGTTGATCATACACCTGACTATAATCCTACAAAATCCCTGACTTTGTGCAAGTGTACCTATGAGAATTGCTGCTGTTTTGAAGGCAAAGGGTGGTCACACCAAATATTGATTTGATTTAGATTTTTCTTTTGTTCGCTCACTTTGCATATTGAAAATTGACAGAAATAAACAATCATTTATATTTCTGAAAGCATTCTTTACAGCATTTTTTCACACCTGCCTAAAACTTTTGCACAGTACTGTATATTTCTTTTTTGTTTTTGTTTTTGGGACGTAGGACATATTTAATGTTTTATGTATTGATAACTATATAAGAGAGACAGAAGTTAGAAGAGAAGGGAAGAGATATTAAAAGATGATGTATTAAAGAGGAGAGTTGTTAAAAGTGATGTTAAGTATTACTGTTATTATGTCACTATGTTATTACATTATTATTACTATGAGATGAATACTAAGGCAAAGAAGAATATTATGACTGTTTAAATGTGAGTGCACCCAGACCACACACTGCTTAATGAAAATTAGATTGAATGTAATACAAATAAAATAAATAAAACTGGGGGGGGGGGGGGAAGAAACACGCAATTTCATTTCTGAAGCTATTTCACGGGGCATAAAAGCACCGTGCAACGCAGAGGCCAGTTACGCTCCAGTCAACCGGAGTCAGTTTGCCTACTAGGCCTGCAGGCCCAGATTGACACGGATCTGATTTCGCTGCAGGAGCCTCATTCCCCATGTCCCTCTATACGTAGTGAGGACTTGCTAATAGAGGAGGGGGACCAAGGGGACCAGGCGTTATCAGAGAGTTACTCCTGATAGGCCTCTTTCGACCAGTTCTGTTCAAATCACTCCTTTACAAGGCCAAAACAACGGCCCACATGAGAGTCATGGATAGACCCGCAGAAGTGCCAGTGGATCTTCAGGATCCAAGTGAACAGCTATTCACAGAACCAGCTGTGGAACAGGAGGTAATTCCGTCTCCACAGCTGTTCATTGATGTAATTCAATGCCAATGGAACCAACCAAGTTCTATCACAGCCCCCAGTGGAAGCGACAGAAGACTCTATACAGTGGGCCCAGACCTAGAGGAGCTATTACAGTGACCCAAGGTGGATGCCCTAGTGGCCTCTCTAGCCTCATCAGCCATCCTTCCTTCAGACTTGATGGAAGTTTTGAAAGTGGAGGACAAAAAAGTAGAGACTTCTTTCCGCAAGACACATCAGGTGACTGCCTGGGTGATCAAAGCGGCTACAACTGCTTCCTTTTTTAATAGGGCCACTCTCATCTGACTTCGCAAGCTGCAGGCTAGGGTACCTCCCGAGGACACCAGATTGCGCCAAGACATAAACAAGTTGGCGGCATCCACTGAGTTTACTGCAGACACTACTCTCAACGCGGCCAAGTTCGCATCTAAGGCCTTGGCGTCTAATGTAACATTGCGTTGCCTTTTGTGGCTCCACCACTGGTAGGCTGATATGAAATCAAAGTGGTGTCTGGATTCAACTCCTTTCAAGGGAGGCAACCTCTTTGGGGATCACTGGAGCCTATCTTGGTGGAGAATAAAGATAAAAGGAAGGTATTGCCCTATACGTACAGGCGAGCAGACCCTGGGTCCTTACCCTATTTTTGTAGGTAGCCATTTCGGGCCACTGATACCAGCCTCAATGCCCCCCACTCCCATGGTACTTATTCCCAAGGAACTGACCGTCCTCAGGACAGGCATTCCTTTCGTGACGGGCAGGCAGCAGACCTACGCCCGGAGGCCATTCCAAGGGTCCAACAATAGGCCTTACCGTAGGGCAAAGTGACTTCCAACACAATCCTCTCATTGGCAGTTGTTTATAGCTATTCACGAGTCAATGGTAGACAATCATGGGTGTGTGGATTCTGCAGACAGTGAGGCTGGGCCTCACACTAGAGTTCATATCTGCTCCCCCAAGACACTTCATTCGGTGCCCCACCTCCAATTGCTTCTACAAAAGGGGTGTTTTAGAGGCTAAGATCCAACATCTGTTGGACATTAAGGCCCTTGAACCGGTCCCAGCAGGGCAGGAGGGACTAGGATTTTACTCAATTCTCTTCCTGGTTCAGAGGGGTGGAGAGTGATTCTAGATTTTAAAAAGCTCAACGTCCACTTAGTGTACAAGCACTTCAAAATGCAATCCCTTCAATCCATCCTGGTTTGCATTCGGAAGGGAGATCTGTTAACATCCATAGATCTCGAGGCATACCTCCATGTTCCCATCCACCCATCCCACAGAGGCTTCCTGAGATTTTGTTACACAGGGCACCACTACCAATACAGGGCCCTGCCATTCGGCCTATCATCAACACCCAGGACCTTCACCAAACTATTGGCAGTGGTTGCAGCACATCTCAGATTGAGGCCCATGAGGATTCAATGCTATCTGAACGACATCCTCATCCAGTCGTCATCTCTCCTTCAAGCACAACAGGACTTACAGGTTACAGTCCAGACCCTGCAAAGACACGGATTTTCTGTGAACCCAGAAAAGAGCCAACTACCAACTTGCTTCACTTGGGAGCGGTGATAGACACCAAATCCTGCAAGGTTCACCTCTCCCAGGAGCATCGCTCCAGCATAAGAGCATTGGTGGATCGCATCTGGACACTGCAATCAGTGCCGCTTATTCTTCTTTCTCAACTTTTGGTATGATTTCCCAAGATGATTTCATGCATCGTGATCGTCCCTTGGGCACAGTTGCACATCCAAACATTACAATGGTTTCTGTTGACACATCAGAGATCCGACGGAAGCAGTTCCAACACTAAGATTCAAGTGCCACCGAAGGTCCTTCGGTCCCTCCATTGGTGGACCTCTCCAGCTATGAGGAAAGGATACCTATTCAAGGAGCCCAGTCGCATGACCATAACCTCAGATGCCAGTCTCTTCGGCTGGAGTGCTCACTTCCAGTCCCTGATAACTCAAGGAAAGTGGTCTCAGGAGGAGTTGGAGAACAACAATATCAACTGGCTGGAACTCAGAGCAGCGCATCTGGCACTTCATCAGTTCCAGGAAAACATAGCAGGACAGCATGTGTTCTTACTGACAGACAATGTGGCTGCCAAATCACATGTAAACCGTCAGGGGGGCACCTACTCCAGGGCTCTCAGTGGAGAAGTTAGGGCTCTGGGCAGAGAGGCACATTTTCTCCATACAGACAGATCACATATCCAGAATAGCCAATGTACAGGCGGACTGGCTGAGCAGGACCACTATAGATCACTCCAAATGGTGCCTGTATCCAGATCTTTTCCAACAGCTGTCCGGGTGGTTTGGCCAGCCAATCGTGGACTTGTTTGCCCAACCACCCATCTCCCGATGTTTTTCTCCAGGTTCAAGACACCAAGGGCAGAAGGCGTCAATGCCCTCCGTAGCCCTTGACCTCTTGTACGCCATCCCGAGGGTAATCAGGAAGGTCCTAGTGGAGGCATTGGTAGTTCTTGTTGCTCCTCATTGACCCAGATGCCTTTGATATGTAGACTTGGTTAGCCACTCCGTGTCATGACCCTGGAGCCTTTTTGTGTCACAACCCCAGGACAGGATCTCTCTCAGCCAGGGGGCCCTGGTCCATCCGGAACCTCAGTGGCTCCAGTTGACCATTTGGCACTTGAGAGGGACATGCTGAGGAGGGGTAAGTTCTTCAGGAGGGTGATTCAGACTATCCAGGCCTCCAGAAGGCCTTCAACCAACCGAATCAACAACACGATCTGGGCAGCATTTTGCAAGTGGTGTTCCAAGAGTCACATTGACACTGTTTCAATGTCACTACAACAGAGCCTGGACTTTTTGCAAGACGGACTTGACAAAGGCTTGACAAAGAGCCCAACACGCTCTGTAGGTAGGTGGGTGCTTTTCCACGATTTTGACAAGTGAGGATCAGCAATCCCTTTCTCAACTTCTGAGAGTGTGCAGTTTTCTGAAGAGAGCAGCGAACCTGAAACCTCCTGTGGTACATCAGTACCCCACATGGGACCTTTCCATCGTATTGCAAGCCCTTATCTCTATGCCATTCAAACCGTTGAAGGCCACCAGCCTCCGGCGCCTGATTTTTAAGGTCTCCTTCCTCATGGCCGTTACTTCAGCCAGGAGGATTTCTGAGCTGGCGGCTCTTTCTGTACGTGAGGACCTGTGCATTTTCCACCCGGACAGGGCCATTTTGAAATTGCACCCATCCTTCATTCCTAAAGTAAATTCCTGGTTCCACAGGGCCCAGGAGGTCATTTTACCAGACTTTTGTCTGGGATCCAATCATCCCCTGTAAAAACGATGGCATACTTTGCATGGCAGAAGGGCGCTCCGTAGGTACATCTAAAGTTGGACAGAATCTCTCTTCATCTCGTTCCAACCCACATCCATGGGCAAGAGGGTGACCCCATCCACAGTAGGGCGCTGGTTGAAGGCATGCATTGCAATGGCCTATGAGCATCAAGCTAGACCAGTGCCAGGCCGTATAACGGCTCATTCAACTAGAAATGCAGTGACTACAATTGCTTGGGCTATGCAGGTGTCAATTGAAGAAATTTGCAGGGCAGCAACCTGGGCTTCCCCATCACCCTTTGTTAGGCATTACAAACTCGACTCGTTCGCTTCAGTCGAGGCACCGTTTGGAAGACCAGTGCTTCAAAGGATTCATTCTGCCCTTGAGACACTAAGCTTGATGATTCTCCAAACAGTGTACAGAAGAAATAACATTGGATTTACCTGACACATTCATTCTCTATGCGTTACGGGAGAATCCAAACCCACCCTAAGGGCCTTTGGTCCAGCATCCAGGTGTGGTCGATATCTGCAAGGATTCGACGTCTACACCTTCATTGAAAAACTGGAAGCTTGGATTCTCCCTCAGCGCACAGAGAACGAACGTGTCAGGTAAGTTAAACGTTCCTTTCCCTGTCTGGTGCCTCCTTCCAGCAAAGCAGGAGGCGGAGGACAATGCTGCTGAGTGTGAAAGCACAGAGGAGAAAGTTTGCAGAAAACAATTTCCTCCGAGTCCAACTTCTGGCTTGACAGATCTCTGGAGAGCAAGAAAAAGAGACGGGAGCAGTGCTCCCTGATCCTTTAAAAGGGAAGCTGACCCTTCTTGAAAGGGAATCCCTGTTTCCAATCTTGTGTGGTAAGGATGCTGACTTGTTGGGGCAGACTTCCTTTACTCAGCTCTCCCTCCACCCCCTCCTCCTCTCCAGAATCTGTCAATGCAAAAGTTGGATTCGGAGGGAACTACTTCCTGTAAACTTTCTCCTCCACACTTATACATGCAACAGCATGGTCCTCAGCCTCCTGTGGGGGCCAGCAAGGCTGGAAGGGGAGGATCCTCCTTTTCAGTGGAGGGAGGTGAGACTAGGGTGAACACCAAAGTCTTGTCCACTTGAGGAGCCGCCTTGTCCCTCTCAGACTAAACAGAGGACTCTTGGACTGCAGTGTGGGCTGCCCGGAGCTCTGGACAGTGGAGGGCAAGTCCCTAGCCTGGCCCTCAAGATCCCAGGACTCCGCAGCCCAGCCCAACCCTGTTTCCCCAAGGGGGCACCCAGCCATGCTTATCTCCTCCTGGCTACTGCTGCTGCGCTCTTTCTCCTTGGCCAGGTTGCTCATGGTGTGTGCAAGAGGGCAAAGTGTGTGGGTCAGAGGGAGGCCCCTCCCTCTTCATGCAAGGAGACCCGGCTTTGTAAGCATAGCATCCTCAGCTATCCCTGAGGATGGGAAACCACCAGGAGAGGCAAGGAGGAGGGGCCAAGGGGATGGCGAAAGGGCAGCATAGCTGCTGGTGGCCAAATGCCAAGGCAAGACTTCCCTCCCTCCCGTAGAAGGAAGAAGGAAGATGGGAATCTTCTTCCTTCCTTCCACCGGGGTGCCAGCCCCTGTGCGCTAGCCACCTCCTGTGTGTGCGTCCTGGCAGAACGCTTAGCCGGGCTGGGCTGTGGCAGGAGGGGCCAGCCCATCGCTGTCTCCTGGGATACCACATGGGCCAGATCTAACCACATCACAGACCAGATCTGGCCCACGGGCCTTGAGTTTGACATGTCTTATTTAGATACATCTATTTATAATAAGGTCAGAATAGCAATCTCTTGATTATTAAGAGCAGGCAATACAGTTTAATTGAAAACTGAGATGAAACATTTTTGTTCTGTATTTCCAATTTATTGAGGGCAGTCTTAACTGTGTTATAGGAGTCAGTGGAAAGTGTAGTTTTAATTCAAAATACATTATGTTTTGTTAGTACAAAACCTTGAATGAATTGCAGGTCTCATTATGAAGAAAAGTACTTACATAACTAAAGTTAAAAATGTTTTTAATAGTATAATTTAATGTAGCCTATAATTTGCCATTTTTCTAGTTATAGAGTTTTTTTTCTAAGCTTCTGTCACCATTCCCATCCTCCATGATTTGTCATGTACTAGAGAAGAGACCCAAAGGTACTTTTTCAAGAGGCAACTGGACTTCCTTGTTTGAAGACATTTTGCTTCTCATCCAAGAAGCTTCTTCAGCTCTGACTAGATGGTGGGGAATGGAAGGTTCTCCTGTGCACTGCTTGGACTATCCAAGCATGGGTTAACCAAGAGATTGAGTTAGAAAAAAAGTCTTCATCATAGGACAAGGTTATAGTAATAGGAAGGCAATGCAGAAGGGAGAATTATAAAAGCTAAGCAGGAAGGTCGATATTGAAAGTTGTAAAATTACTCTATATTGCTATGTATGTTCCGTGTTTTGTTTTATTGTGTTTTTTTCCTTCTTGTGGCTTTTTTTTACTGTTTTTAAAGATTAAAACATTCAATAAAAATTAATTTAAAAAAAATAGAAAAAAAGTCTTGACCACGCCTCCTCTGCTCAACAGAGCTCAGGTTTTTTAACTTTTCAGCCTAGAGAGATGCAAATAATTTTGCTGTAGCTCAGTCTAAACAAAAGTTATCTCATAGCTTGGATTTTCCAATTTTTATTTTATTGTTTTATACTAATTTGTTCTCAGTTCAGTACCTTTGGTTTAGGACTTGGAAATCTTTTTCTTGGCTGCAGGTGAGTGCGATGGTTTTCCCTGGCCTGCCGGCTAGAACCTCTACCATCAAATAGATTTAAAGGAGGATTTTTATTTCAAACTTTTTTCCTTAGGGTCAAGCAACTCAGTAGCCGGAGATACTGCCCGATCACTCGGGCTAGCCTCCCACAGCTGCGATTTTTCCTTTCAATTCTCGGAGAACCGGTACGCCACTCTCACACCATTTTAGGCATTTTAAAGTTGAAGCAGCTTATTTTGGGTGTCAGGAAAGCCAGTACCCCACTCTCGCACCCTTTTAGGCATTTTTAAGTTGAAGCAGCTTATTTTGGGTGTCGGAGCCGGTTCGCCGCTCTCGCACCATTTTGGAGGATTTCAAAGTTACAATGGTTATTTTTGGCTCCAGGAGAGCCGGAACGCTGCTCTCACGCCATTTCAGAGCTTGCTTAGCTATGGTGAGGTCAGAAAGCTGGGACTTCGTTGCTGGGGCGTTTGCAGCTCTCCGGTCGGTCAATCATATTTCAGTCCGGAATATTTGCTGTGGCCTCTGCTCCTTGGAGGTTCCTTTGGATTTCTTGCAGCCCTGACTGACAGCGCCTGCCCACATTCACAGCCTGATTCTCCTTCCACTCTAGAGGCGACACAAACCCGGTCTCCTGACATCACCCTTCGGCAGGGCCTTTCAGCAGAAGAAGATGGAATGGGGCCCACTCCCCCATCTTTCTTATCAGCAGTAGGCCTAGCACCCGGCCTACTGACCAGGTGCTCAGTCCCAGAGGTCAGATTCACTCCCAACAGTGGCAGGGCTCTGCCCTGATGGGGGCCAACCTTTGAGTCATGCTTTAATTTCTGTAGCTATCTCCTGAGGGGTTGAATGGGAATTACAGTGAAGGGATCAATCTTCTATGCCAGGGCCCTCCCTGGGCTTATACAGGATCCTCCTTCGACACTTCCCTCCCTCTGCAGTGAGGATTTGCTTGTGGGGGAAGATGATCTAGGTCAGTGATGGCAAACCTTTCAGAGACCGAGTGCCCAAATCACAACCCAAAACCCACTTATTTATCTCGGAGTACCAACATGGCAATTTAGCCTGAATAATGAAGTTTTAATTTACCATATTTTTCAGAGTATAAGACACACCCTTTCCCCCCCTAAAAGAGCGTGGAAATGTTTGCGTGTCTTACACACCGAATACAGCCATTTTTAGCTTCCTGAAGCCCCGCCTCCGCATTCCATTTTTGTAAAAAATAGACAAAAAAACGGTCCATTTTTCACCAAAATGAGAGTGTTTTTGCCTTCGCCCCACACCCTAGAAGCACTCTGCAGGCTTCAGCAGGATGGGGGAAGGGGAAAATGTGGCCATTTCAGTGAAAAACGTATGCGTTTTTGCCTTACTCCAGCCCTGCTGAAGCCTGCAGAGTGCTCCTGGGGCCGGGAAGGACAAAAACATTTTTTCTTACTTACCTCTTCAAAATCTTGGTGCGTCTTATAGTCTGAAAAAATGGTAGTTTAGAAAAATAACTCCTACGTGATTAACGTCTTTTCTCTGAAAAAAACCCACAATAGCAGCGCTTTCAATAATACACCTTTTTATTGAAAGGTAAACATTTGCATTTGGCATGCTTTTGATTAATGTAACTTTTGCTGTTGTATGCTCTCTGATAATTTTTCTAACCTTGGCTCATACTTTGTAAGTTTGAGAGCAACACATGCAGCACTCAGGTCATCTGTTAGTCTGGGGTGTCAAACCCAATTTCAATGAGGGCCCCGTTGTGGTTGACTTTGGGGGCCATGGTGGGCATGGTCAGCTTCCACTGCTGCTGTGCTCGCTCTCCTTGGTTGCCCATAGTGTGTGCAGGATAAGACGCATCTTTTTCCCTCAAAAAAAAAAAAAAAAAAAGAATGAAAATCTGGGTGCGTCTTATACACTGAATACAGCATTTTTGGCCTACTGCAACCAGGCCCACTCCCTCTCCTTATGAGACCTAGCTTTGTAACCAAAGCATCCTCTGTGATAGGATGGGAGACCACCAGGAGAGGTCAGGAGGAGGGGACAAGGGGATGCCACGGATCTGGGTAAACGGGAATTGTTGGAAGACGAGAGGCTGTTGCCTGACAGACCTGCTTTCTCTGGACTCTTCCGACCCACCTTGTTTAAATCCCTTTTGTACAAGACCAAGACCGTGGCCAATATGGGATGTACTGCTGCCCCAGCTGAGGCTTTGTTAGGGTTGGATCCGACGGAGTGCCTCTTTTCGAAGCAGGTCCCTGAACAGGAAGTTATACCATCACCAAAGCTGTTCCTGGACGTCATCCAGAGACAGTGGACCCAGCCTGGTTCCATCCCTCCCCCTAGCAATAATGACTGGAAACTTTACAGTTCCAGTGCAGGCCTGGGGTGACTCCTGCAGATCCTGACTGTAGATCCTCCCGTAGCCTCCTTGCCCTCATCTGCCATTGTACCATCCAATGTATCGGAGGGGCTAAAGGCGGAAAACCTCAAAGCAGAGATGACGCTCCGCAAGACGCATCAGGTGGCTGCCTGGGCACTTCGAGTGGCTACAGCTGCCTCCCTTTTAATAAACCAACTTCCCTGGTTTGGCTTAGACAATTGCAGGCCAGACTGTCAACTGAGAATCTGCAGCTGCACCAGGACATAAACAGATTGGTAGCAGCCGTGGAATTCTCCTCTGATGCAACTCTTAATGCTGCCAGGTTTGCATCTAATGTGATGTCCCAACGTCTTGGCTTCACCACTGGCAGGTGGACATGCATTACAAATGGCGTCTGGCTTCTGCATCCTTAGGGGTGACACACTATTTGGAGAGGCACTAGATCCCATCGTTGTGGAGACTTGGGACAAGCGTAAGATTGTCCCATACACGTACAGACAAGCCAACCACAGGGCAACAGTCCTTTCAGGTGGGGGATCCGGGCTTCAATGCATCCCAGTATCATCGATCCTACCCTCATGGGCCTGACTGTTCTCAGGACAGATCAGGGTTCAGGGACAGAGGTAGGCAGCAACAGCAGCAATCTCAGACCAGGTGGCCATATCGAGGGTCCGGTAACCAGCACTTTTGTAGATTCAAGTGACACTCAAACAGATCTACCCATTTGCGGTCGCTTGAAATACTTCGCAGCCCCTCGAGACATTTCATCGAATGCCCTGTCCCCAGGTGCCAGGTCAAGAAGAGCTCCAGAGAGCTTTGAATCAGACCTGTTGGGAAGCTTGCCTCGCTCCCTGCAGGCATCCAAAGTGCCTGTCAGCGTTCCAAATATCATGCAGAATTAAATCATTTTCCAAGGCAAAGTTATCCTTAAAGCTCCAATTTAATAAGACAAACATGTTGGCATTATGCTATGAAATTTCAACTCTATTTTACATCCTGTGGGTTCACCCAGTTGAAAGTTCATATCTTTCCCCACACCCCATAATTCATCACATGTTCAAATCATCTTCCACGCTGGCATCTACACCCCTCTGCTTCCGGTCAGGTGTCAAGGTGCGGAGACAAAAGATGACCTTGGCTTCTATAAAAGAATGACAACATACATTCCACAATCCTACTCCTTTCTATTCCCCCCTCCCAACTACTGCACTAATGAAACACATAGGAAATTATAAGAAAGTGTGGCATGCCAAAGATTCTTAAAGGAACCTCTGCAGGCCTGACAGCGCCTCTCCTTGTGCCCCGTCCTTTCAGGATGGTTTCAGTCCACAAAGGACCTCTCAATGACGGCTTGCTGGTTGGGTTTTCGTGTAACCTATTTCCCCAGCTGTTCTCGCTGGGGTGCTTCTGGGTTTTTCCCGAAGTGTGCACATATGTTGTATGTGTTGGCTGAAGATCCTCCTGAGCTTTTCCAATATTTTTGCAATGTATGGAATGACAATGTTGCTTCGTTTATTGTCTCTTCTTTGTATGCTGTTGAAGCTCCTACTGGGTCTTTTTGGAGGATTTGATGAAGGTCTACTTGGGATAGTCACATGTTCTGATGGCTTCCTTGATGTGTTTTGGTTCTTTTTCTTTCCCTTTTCTTCGTTGGTAGGCAGGGTTTCAGCTCAGCAGTGTAGGGTTCTTATCTTGGATGAGAAGCGAAATGTCTTGAAAGAAAAACAAAGTCCAGTGCCTCTTGAAAAAATATGTCAGGTTTCCAAAAAATGTCCTAATTGATTCATGAGCCTCAAGCCAAATTTCAAAAGAAAATAAGTAATCTATATGGAGCATTTATTTTGGCAAGACCTTTTTACAGTCAGATCTGAGTCTTATTTGAATTATAGCTGAACTTTACCCCTGTTCCTCTCCTCTCCTCAGTCTGTGTCATAAATCACATTCCCCAATGAGGTGCACCCCTCCCAAGTCTCCTGCAGTAATCTGAGATCTGACTCTAGCTGAAAGTATGCGTGGAATGTGCTCTCCCCCCTTTCCTCACCATGGCAACTTTAGGAATTGACAAAACTGACCTGGATGTGAGAATTTCCATAGAATAGATGATCAGAGAAGAAGGCACCAAACTGACAGTCCCAAGTTCATTCAGGAACTGGTCTTGGTGATGATTTAAAGTCATTCGTGGTAGTCCAGTGATTTGGAGTAATCCTGATGCTTTCCTAGGGTTGCTACTCATGTTAAGGGTTTGATTTATTCCAGGCCCCCAAAGTAAAGCTACTTGTTCCTCTCCTATTTTCTGCAACACCCCCCTTTTGTGCCTTTGCTTTATGTGAGCAGTGCGCCTGCTTTCCACTCATGTTTCCACTCATGCTTCGCACTAGAGCAGAGGCCACTTGTGATCATTCACAAAGTTTCACTCAAGCGAGAGGAAAAACTTCATTCACATTCATTTGAACATTCACTTGCCCATCTCCCCACGGCCTAGTTTCGAACAGGCCACGGCCTGTTGGGTACCCCTGCTCTAGATCTCCTTTTAACTCTTAATTCAATTTAAAGTGCCACCACAATGATTTCCTAAATTGCCTCCATATTTGTCTCATTGGAGCGATGCCTGGTTATACTGCAGTGGTGCAGTGTTTAGAGTGCAGTACTGGAGGTTACTTTTGCTGACTGCCGGCTGACTCCAATTTGGCAGTTCGAATCTCACCAGGCTCAAGGCTGACTCAGCCTTCCATCCTTCTGAAGTCAGTAAAATGAGGACCCAGATTGTTGGGGGCAATATGCAGACTCTGTAAACCGCTTAGAGAGGGCTGTGAATCACTGTGAAGTCTAAGTCTAAGTGCTACTTCCAGTATCTTATCTTTTCAAAAGTTCCCAGCATATGTCTACACTGTTTGAGCTGAGGATGTTTTCCATGAGATCCTGTCTAGTCCTTCTCCAAGCTGGTTAAAATTGACTCTCCTGAGACCATAGATCTTGTGTCCTTAGTTTGCATAGAGAGCCTTCATTGCAGCCTTTCTGTCATATTGTCCAGAAGCATCTTATCCAGGTCTTCTGCCTGTGTGACAACGGCAACCCCATTAATGCCTGAGATGCCTGGGTAATAACCCAGATGCTCTGAACTGGACCTTTTGCTGGTTTTCAGTTATGTGTGCACTTCAAATAAAATGCTACTCATCCTAAGAGTGCTTCCGGTCACTGAGAGCGACAGACGTGTTCGTCCGCCCTGTGCTCTCTTGGTGGGCTCCCCTCGGCTTGAGGGGGGCACATGGTGCCTTGAAGGGGCGCCTTGCCGTAGGGGCGGCTTGCTGGGGGTCCCCTGGATCAGCGGCGGCCGCGGGGGGGCCTCCGGCTTTGCCCCAGGAGCCGAGAAGCGAAAGGAGGTGCGCGACAGAGCTTTTACGCTCCGCGTGCTTTCGCTACGAGGCGGCTGGATGATCGGCAATTTGAAGGCTAAAGCTGAAGTGCGGTGAGATGGGAATCCTCCCCAGTTCTCTTGCCATTTAAATGAAAGAACATCAGCTTTCTAAAAGACTTTCAATCTTTTCCTGGGAAGTGTGATTGGAGGGAGGGGGATTTACCCCCCCCCCTTTGTGGATTTATCTCCTCTCTCGGAGGAGAGAGAGAGAGTCTTAAAAAAGAATCTCACTCTTCATAAGCAATGGCAAAATGATTTCCTTAATGCAATTGTGAAAGAAAAGTGATGATCTGACTTTAAAAAATTTTTTGAAAACTTTTGACCTGTTGTTTCTCCGGTGCATACTTCCTCCTTCTTCATGTGCTCTGAAATCAGACCCTTCCTTTGAAAAAATCCTCTGGCTTTGTGCCTATGCCTCCGTGATTCCCAGATGCATCTCTGGCCACAGAGTATCTTGGACTTGAAATAACTGATTTAATTGATTGGATTTGAACTATATAAAAGGTTTCTATTCCTCTCTGGACTGTCTGCCTCCTGGACTCTCTTGGTTGTGCTTTTCCACAGTCGCCATTTCTTTGTATAGACATAGATCTCTGAACTTTTATGATGGCCCCGAAGAAACCACGGCCTGGGAAGCCAGGATCTGCCCCAACATCTTCAACATCCAGCCCAATTGGACAACAGTCACTAACTTCGTTTCTACAACCAAAAGCTCCTGAAGAGGACTCAGTAACTTACCAGCTGCTTCAAAAGATTTTAAAAGGGCAAGATGAATTGAAAAAACAATTGATAGAAATGAATGAACAACTCAGAGAAGATCAAAATCAAACTGCACAAAACAAACAAAGAATACAAAGCTGGCAACTGAGATGAGGGGGGAGGTGAAGGTAGCTCAGAGAGGGAATCTAGAACTTGAGAACCACATGATAAAAATGGAATTTGAAAGGATGTCTTTTTTCCTTAGATTTCAAAATGTATTTGAAACTGATAATGCAGATTTGAAGGAGATTATGACAACAATGTTAGCTGAATATATTAAAAAAGACAAACAGCAGTTAGGATGGGATATTGATTTGGTTTATAGAGCTAACTCGGCTTATGCTAGAACACACAATGTTCCAAGAGAGGTTCATATTAAATTCCTTAGAAAGGCTACAAGAGATGAGATTCTGGGGACACAAAGGGGGCAAACATTAAAATATAAGGACAAAGAGATAGCCATCCTGAAACAGATCCTGAAGAAAGTAAGAGATAAGAGGAAAAAATATGCTTTTTTTAGCAAAAGAATTATTTGATAAGGGTTTCTGGTTTAGGTGGCTATTGTCAGAAGGTATGTTGATTTTTTGGGAGGGCAGTAGAGTCAGAATTAATACAGTTATGGAGGCGGAGGCCTTCATGGAAAAAAACAAAGCACTCCTAGACAAAGCGGAAGACAGTACACAAGATATGAAGGAGTGAGGGGCCGAGGCTTTGCTGGCAGGCGGGGGGAGGAAGCAACAATGAGAAAACTCAGATCACAAAAGTAAGCTGGATAAACATTGCAATTGTTGATACAATGAACTGTTTATTAGATACAAAGTAAATGATTGAAACTATTGAAAGATACAATGTAAAAATAAGCTGTTAAGATTTAGTCAAGTAATAATATCTTGTGTATTATTTTGTAAAAGTTATGAGACTTGGGGAGAATATCATTTTCGGCATGATGTAGCTGTCAAAATTTATATCCATACCTTTTACCCTAACCCCTAAAATCCTGTAAAACCAATAAAAAACTTTTTTTCAAAAAAAAGTGCTACTCATCCTTCCCTTCTGTCTGCTCTTCCTTTTGAATAGATTCTGCCCTTACATCCCATTCAGGAATTGCTCGCACAGGTTTCAGTAATGCCTGCTAAGCCAGCCTTTCCTGGTTAAGAACTTGCTTCTTCTCCTCCTCCATGCTGTGTGTATTTATATAGCAACATGGAGATCCTCGGCTCCTCTGTGTTCTTCAGACTTCTCCCAACCCCATCCCATTCTCAGTGCTTGACCTCGTGCTGTTTTCTGGACTATTTTCTCCTTTCTCCATAGCTTTCAGATTTGCATGTTGTCTTTCAAACATATTCTTCCCAGTTTTGTGAAATGCAGCCCATCATTTGCCAGGAGTCTGCTGCCTTGAAAATGTGTCCAATTATCAAAAAACTAAAGTTTGCAGTGATTACTTGTTGGCTTCCAATACATTTTTATTCTCTATGGGTCCAGTTCCTCCATTTTTCTTCCCAGCCCTTCATAGATCCTTTTCCAGGGCGCTGCTCTGGAGAGTCCAAGCAAGGGTTAAATACAGCCAATCTGCCCAGAACTAAATTGAAACTTTAAACCACGCCTCTGGTGCTGATTATCTTCAGTTTTTTTCAATTCAGCTAGCCCACTGGACGTACTTCGAGTTTCTCTTCAATTCTAGATAGATTGCTTGGACTCTCAATTATATTACAGAAAGGAAAAGATCGTGTTATTTACTTTGGAGCAGGCTTGGTGAGAAATTGTTTTAAATCCCAATTTGGCTTCTCTCTCATCCCGTGGTCCTCCCGGTGTTCCGATCTTGCTCGGGCCCCCAGGGTCACAGACAGCTGTTGGGGAAGCGCGTGGATTGGACTGCCGCCGCCAGCGCCGCCGCAGCAACCCTGCTGCAGGAGGAAATCCCCACTGAGAGCTCCGTTGTCGTCGTCCGTGCTTTTTACAAGCCAGCGTTCGGCGCGGCTCCTCAGGGCTCTCCCAAGTGATAGCGGCACTTTTAAAAGGTCTGGAGAGGCGGAAGGGAGTTCCAGCTGCCATTTTTGGAGCCCTGCCAGTTTCAATTTCGATTTAACCCCATGCCGCCGCTGCCTGAAGCCTGACTCATAGGAGCCGCGTGGAGACCTCATTGACCGGTCAGACCGGCGATCTGGGCCCCTAGCCTTTCAGACTAAAGCGGCAAGTGCTTGTGGTCGCCTGGATCGCAACCCTTACTTTCCTGCAGGCACTAGGAGCTGGATTTGCTCGCGCCATACCCCTGCCTTGGCTGAATCTCATCCTGCAACCTTCTGTGTCTCTTCTTGAGCATTTTGGCTTGCGGTGGGCTACTGTGAGGTGGTGAGTGGAGGTGATTCCCTACCTGTCTCGATTTGGGCCCATTATTAACACCATGGCAGATCAGATCCCAGAAGGCACTGAATCAATGGGGGTGTCTTCCAGAGCCTTCACTAGGCAGGCTGGCAAGGCTGCCAGGGAGGCCACCAGAGGCAACAAACCTTATTTCAAACCTGGGCCTAAACAGGGATTGGGGCAGGATTAGGATGCCATACGCCGTTCAGAAGGCTTTAGAGAAACAGTTTTCCAAGGCCCAGCAGCAGGCCAAAGCCTCCCAGTTGGTGGACCCTCAGGAATCCTCCGGGGGGGTTACCCTTGCCCAGGCTCATCCTATCTCCGATAGCGAAGGGGAAGTTACTTTACTTTACTTTATTTTAAATTTCTAGACCGCCCCCTCTCCCGAAAGGGACTCGGGGCGGTGTACAGTCAAATTAAAACACAAGGAATACATAAGAATAAATACATAAATACACAGATACTTAAATGAGGAGGCTATAAAAACTGTATCTTAAAGTAAAGCAATTAAAAAACAGTATTTAAAAATAACCCCTAAAAATACCCCCAAAAGTTAAATTTAAAATAATGACCCTAGAAATTCCCAATTAAAATATCTGCCAGGACGTAAGATAAAACTATGAGTGGGCCAAGCCGGCTAGTCGAAACAGGTGAGTCTTTAGTTTTTGTCGGAAGGAGCGGAAGTCGGTGGTGGTTCTGATGTCGGGGGGGAGGTCATTCCAGAGGGTTGGGCCCATCACAGAGAAGGTTCTACTCCTAGGCGCCGCCCGTTGGCATTGCTTGGTGGACGGCACCAGGAGGAGTCCCTCCCTGTGAGAGCAAATTGGTCGCAGGGATGTGTGCGGTAGGATGCGATCCCGCAAGTAGCTAGGTCCTGTGCCATGGAGCGCTTTAAAGATGGTGATCAACACCTTGAAACGCACCCGCAAAACCACAGGCAGCCAGTGCAGCTCGCGCAGGAGAGGTGTTATGTGGGAGTACCTAGTACTCCCCGTGATGGCCCGCGCGGCCGCATTCTGGACTAGCTGTAGTCTTTGGGCACGTCCCAAGGGAAGCCCCATGTAGAGGGCATTGCAGTAGTCCAGACGAGACGTCACCAGCGCATGAGTGACCGTGCGTAGGGCATCCCGGTCCAGTAAGGGGCGCAATTGGCGCACCAGGCGAACCTGGTGGAACGCCCCCCTTGCCACGGCTGCCACATGGTCATCCATCGACAGCTGGGCATCTAGGAGGACGCCCAAATTGCGCGCCCGTTCCACAGGGGGCAATTGCTCGCCCCCTATGGCCAGTGATGGTGTCAACTGGCTGAACCGAGGTGCCGGTAACCACAGCCACTCAGTCTTGGAGGGGTTGAGCTTGAGTCTGTTGTCCCCCATCCAGACCCCAACGGCTTCCAAACACCGGAACATCATTTCGACAGCCTCGTTGGGGTGGTTTGGGGTGGAAATGTACAGCTGAGTATCATCAGCGTACAGATGATACTCAACCCCAAAACCACGGATGATCTCCCCCAGCGGCTTCACATATGCGTTGAACAGAAGGGGCGAGAGGACCGACCCCTGTGGCACCCCACAGGTGAGTGGCCTCAGGGTCGACCTCTGCCCCCCTGCCAACACACATTGCGTCCGGTCGGAGAGGTAGGAGCCGAACCACCGCAGAACGGTGCCTCCAACTCCCATCCCCTCCAGCCGGCGCAATAGGATACCATGGTCGATGGTATCAAATGCCGCTGACAGATCTAATAGGACCAGGATAGAGGAACAACCCCTATCTCTGGCCCTCCAGAGATCATCAACCAACGCGACCAAGGCCGTCTCCGTGCTGTGCCCGGGTCGGAAGCTGGACTGGCGTGGGTCTAGATATTCGGATTCCTCAAGGTGTCGCGGAAACTGCTGTGCCACCACATTCTCTACAACCTTCGCTAGAAAGGGAAGGTTGGAGACTGGACGATAATTAGCTAGCTCCATCGGATCGAGGGAAGGCCTCTTGAGTAAGGGCCTCACCACCGCCTCTTTCAAGGCGGTAGGTAAGAACCCCTTGCCCAACGAGGCGTTCACCAGGCCCAGGAGCCAGCCTCGTGTCACTTCCCAGGATGCCAGCCAGGAAGGACACGGGTCCATTAAACATGTGGTGGGTCGCAGCCGTCCACGCAACCTGTCCAAATCCTCGGGGGCAACAGAATCAAACTCCTCCCAGAATGGTCTCACAAGACTCACTGTTGACGAAGGCCAGGAATTCTTGCCCACGGCCTCCTTGGCCATGGCAGTTTCACCAGGCCCCTCGATGGCGGATCAGGCCGACCTCTTCGCCTGTCCTTCGGACCTAGAGGAGGGACCAGCCCCCGTGGGGCCCTTGGCACTGCAGCTTCCACCCCCCCCAGGCCCGGTCCCAGCTTCGCCCAGTCAAGGACCAGGGGCCCAACCTCTCAGCGGAAATGCAAGAGGTCATCAACAGGGCTATCTCCCAGGGCATCGAAGCGGGCATGCAACAGAGAGGCAAACACACTCGCAAGACCCGCCATCTGGAGTCCCAGGCTGTTCCCAGTATAGCATTCTTCACCCAGCCTCCTCAGTCCCCCCATTCCTTCCTAGCCTTGGGGGATTTGGACTGGGAGGAGGAGGAGGACATTGCCTAGGCAGGAACCCGAGTTTTCGGGGGATGAAGGTGGTTCTTCCGAAAAGCCTGCCTTTTCAAGCCTATTTAAATTGACCAACTTCAAAACCATTCTGGATAAGGCTAAGGTAGCAACCCGCATGGAATCTACCCCATCGGCTCCGACGACCCAAGACCCAGATGATCTACCTGGGGACCTTTTTAAAGAACCTGTGTCGTCCCAGGAGATAGTCCCAGTCCCCAAACTCTTTCTCAACATGGTTCAAAAGCAATGGGCACAGCCTGCTACCATGGCTACCCCCAGTAACAATGATAAGCTTTATACAGTAGATGCCAGCCTAGAGGATTTGCTTAAGCTACCTCCAATTGATCCTCCCGTGATGGCACTTACCTCTACATCTGTTCTTCCCCCTGACTTCCTAGAAGGGCTCAAGGCAGAGGATAAGAGGACTGAGAATGCTTGCCGCAAGACTCACCAGGCGGCAGCATGGGCAATTAAGATGTCCGTCTCACCCTCCTTCCTTTCCAGGGCAGCCCTGCTTTGGTTGAGACAGTTGCTGACAAAAATTCCGGCCAGGGACACCAAGTTGAGGCAGGATATCAATAAGATCATGGCAGCCACAGAGTACGCCGCTGGTGCCACCCTGAGCGCTGCCAAGTTCACCTCTCGAGCCCTAGCGTCTAATGTCACCACCAGACGCCTCTTGTGGCTGAGACACTGGAACGTGGATATGCGTTCCAAGTGAAAGCTTGTCACAGCTCCCTTTAAAGGGGACAAGCTCTTCGGGGAGGTTGTGGACCCTGTCCTAGTTGAAGAAAGTGGTGCCATCGGTCACAAAGAAGTCCGATCGGAAGGGTTCCAACTCCTACAGGGGGCAACCCTTTCGGAACACTTAGCCTTCCACTTGCTCCGCCCCATTTCACCGGGCGTATCCCCAGCAAACCAACCGGTCCCAGGACCGTCAGTCCTTTCGCGACAGAGGTCGCCAGCAGCACTACTACAAATGCCCCCTTTTGGGGGGTCTGGTTCACATCCCTTCAGGAGATACAAATGACCATCAACGATCAGCTCCCATAGGAGGGCGTCTCCAGTTATTTCACGCCAAGTGGGAGCAGATCACGTCAGGCCAGTGGGTCCTACAAACGATCCGCATGGGTCTCACCTTGGAATTCTTCTCCCTCCCCCCCCCGCCACTTCAGAGGTTCGGCCATCTGCAGGTAGACCTGTTCGCCACCGCATCCAACATGTACCTCCCAAGATTCTTCACGAGGTTCCAAGACCCGCGAACCGAGGGAGTCAACGCCTTGCACTGCCCTTGGCCGCGGGGTCTGCTGTACGCCTTCCCACCGTTACCTCTACTTCCCAGAGTCATCCGGAAGATCCTGTCGGAAGTGGCGGAGATACTGCTAGTGGCACCGTTCTGGCCCAGGAGAACCTGGTTTGCGGACCTGGTGAGCCTCTCTGTCGAACCACCTTGGCGGATCCCTCCGCAGGAGATCTCTCTCAGCCAGGGGGCTCTTCAACACCCGGAGTCCCAGTGGCTGCAACTAGCCGTCTGGCACTTGAGAGGGATCTCCTGAGCAGAGGCAGCCTCTCGGCCAAAGTCATCTGCACCATCCAAGCGTCCAGGCGTCCGTCCAAAACCCGGATCTGTGACGCTACCTGGAGAGCCTTCACCAATTGGTGCACTGCTCGTGGGTCTTCCGCCTCCTCAGCCTCGATCCCTGTCATTCTAGACTTCCTACAAGATGGTTTGGACAAGGGCCTGCCACCTAACACTCTACGGCGTCAGGTGGCCGCAATTTCAACCATCCTGGTTCTGGACGGGCATTCCTCGCTCGGCCGGCATCCCACCATTCGCAGTTTTTTCATAGGCGTGGCCAACCTGAGACCTCCAGTGGTTCACAGATACCCATCCTGGGACCTCAAGGTAGTGCTACGTGCCCTCATTGGGCCCCCGTTTGAACCACTCAGGACTGCCAGTCTCAAACATCTGACATTTAAGACAGCCTTCTTGGTCGCCATCACCTCGGCTTGACGTATTTCAGAGCTGGCTGCCCTGTCCGTCAGAGAGGACTTATGCTTGCTACGACAAGACAGAGTAGTTCTCAGACTGGACCCGTTGTTCATCCCCAAGATTAACTCCTGGTTCCGAGCACAGGAGGTAGTTCTTCCGGACTTTTGTCCACATCCTAGGCATCCGAGGGAGAAATTATGACACTTACTAGATGTGCGCAGGACGCTTCGCAGGTACATCAAGCGCACAGTGGGGTTTTGACGCTCTGAATCACGCTTCATATCATTCCAGCCGGCATCCCAGGGCAGGAAGGTGTCCTCCTCTACGATCGGCGGGTGGCTTAGGGCCTGCATCGCCCTCGCTCATGTCCTGCAGTCTGAACCTGTGCCTCACCACATAACAGTACATTCGACTAGAAGCGCCGCCACCATGGCGGCCTGGGCGACCCAGGCACCGATTAAGGATACTTGCAAGGCGGCTACCTGGACTTCGTTGTCTCCATTTGTCCGAAATTATAAGTTGGACAGCTTTGCGTCAGTGGAAGGGGCATTCGGGAGGCGAGTTCTTCAAGGCATTCATACCAGCGATGAGATTCTGAATGCTGCCGCTTCCCGCCCTAGTGACAATTAGCTTGGGCATGTTCCTTGCTTGGACTCTCCAGAGCAGCACCTGGAAAATGACCATTGTCTTACCTGAAGGGTTGTTTTCAGGACGCTGCGAAGAAGAGTCCACCCCACCCTGGTTCCGCTGGTGTCAGTTCAAACGTTCACGGTTCCAGTTGGTTTTTGTTTCCTTGTTGGACTTGCTTCCATTGTTGGTCTTCTCAGCGCGCAACAGTTCCACATCTTCATTGAAAAAATCTGAAGATAATCAGCATCAGAGGCGTGGTTTAAAGTTTCAATTCAGTTCTGGGCAGATTGGCTGTATTTAACCCTTGCTTGGACTCTCCTTCGCACCCTGAAAACCACCCTTCAGGTAAGACAATGGTCATTCTAATGTCCTTAAGTTTGTGTCTGGCTGAGTCATTTGAATTCTCTAGTGGATCAAGAGAATGGGCCAACTCTCAGTGGATGTAAATAGTCTTAAAATATTTCTGTTCATACCGTATATGTCTTTGAGGGAGGAAGAGCTGCTTTGTTCTCTTGGCAGATTATCCAGTCAGAGAATGCTGCTTCAGCCCCTCTCTCAGTAAGGGTGTCTGCAATCACTGCCTCCCTTTGGTCCAGGGCAGAGGCGGGGATCCTCCTTCCTTTGCCGAGGGCCTGGAGTCTAATTTCTTGATTCCCGAGGCTGTGGATAGCTGCTCTTCAAGTAGGAAACCTAAAACATCATCAGTGGCAAGGGAGGGGAATCAGATTCCTTCCAGCATACTCTTCTTGATTTTCTTTTATCTTCTGGGAGGCTGGCTGTGCTACGTTAATCCATGGAAAAGTGGGAAATATTGCATATTAAACTACTACCTCTTGATATCCTCTGCAGAACCCAACCTTAAACTTCAAGGAAGTAACCTATGAGCTAGACCATCCTGGATTTCAAATTCGTGATAACAAGGGCCTGCAAATTGTAGTCTTTGGAGTTCAGCGAGGATTAGGACTGGAGGTTTTTCCAGTTGACCTAATATACAGACCTTGGAAACATGCTGAAGGCCAGGTAAATATACAGCTCTCCGTTTTTTTCCTCCGTTTTCATTTTTTCTAATGACTATACCTCTGTTTATGAGATTTACTTATTTGTTGATTCATGAATCTTCACTTGAGTGTAGTATGATCTAGAATTTTTTAAAAAATAGCTGATCTTTCAAATGATAAGATTTTGAATGAATGCTTGGGATTATCAGTACATATTATTAGGATTTCAAAGAATTAGGATTTATAGCAAGGGAAATAGCAACAATCACAACATCTTTACTGATCATAGATGTTAACTAAAATTAAACTTAACTTTGAGAGCTGCAATGAAATATTTGCTTTAGAAACTGAGCTTTAGGCATTCTAATAATGCAATAATGCAGTGTTACAAATGATACTTTGGTTGTGGCAAGAGAATAAATTGATTTTTTAAATTTTGTTCTGAAAGTGAGCAGGAAAAATAAAAATATTCTAAATGCATAAGAGTGGGGACAAAATGTGAAGGAAAAGATGATCCACACGTAATGTGGTTAAAGGCCTGAAATGATGTTTCCAATGATGTCATTTTTTGCAGCTCTCATTCATTCAGTATTCCCTCATTAACCCAGAGATCTTCTGTTTTGCTGACTATCCCTGTCATACTGTTTCAACGGAGATCTTGAAAGCACCACCTGAGGATGATAATCGAGAGATTGCCACATGGTAAGCAGCGCTGCTTTTCTTAAAATGCACTTGCTTGGCCGGGTCATAGTGATGACAGGATTTATCATGAGACCTCTCTGATGGAAATAATTTTTTGAAGCTGCAAAAGCACAGAGTTATATGAATCAACCAAAGAGGGGCAGTTTGGTTAAGGCACCAGATAGAAACCAAGGGACATTGAAGTCTAGTGCCGCCTTAGGCCAGCTCCATGACTTTGGGCCAGTCACTCTCACCCAATCCAAACTACCATATAGGGTTGCTGTGAGGAAAAAGGAAAGAAGAAGAAATGTTAGGTATGTTTGCGGCCTTGTGTTATTTATAAAAATAATAAAGGTGATGTATTAAATAAATTAAATAGTAAGGTTAGTAGGGGAATAGTTCCAAGCACTAAATATATTGGCTAGACTATAATCAGTTGCATAAACGTTAGATGTGTAAATTCCATGGATGGTCCCATTTTTTATACTTTGCAATCATGAGAGATGAGAGACTCTAGGAGGGACTTATGTAACACTGAAGCCTTTGCAACCTATGTTTTTAATTTTTAGCCTTCCTTTTCCAAGCTTTGAACATTTATTTTCAAGCTTTTTCCACTGATAAATGTAGTCAAACACCAGTATAATTCAGGACAATTAAAACTCATTAAAAGAGCCAGTTCACAAATGTTTCCAGTGTACACAGTGAATATAGTCTTTTGGGTTCCAGAAATGTGGGATTTTCTGTGCGATAACTAGTGTTTCGAATTGCATCCAGAAGCAGACTAGCTATTTTAGGAGGGAATCCCATGTACATCGTAAGCAGGTGCAGGATCAGTCTGGCTGTCGTATTCTGGGCCAGTTGTACACTTTTCAAAACAGTCTCCTGTGGTACATTATACTCTAAGAATCCAAATGGGATTTTATTAGAAGGTAATCTTCACTGACGTGTACAAAGGGTAGCAGCATTCTCATTGCAACTATAAATGTAGAAGTATTCGATAGTCACAAGTAAAGCTAAAGTCATGTGAACTTGCTCATAAATTTCAATTTTGTTTCTTCTTTGTTAGGAAGAGCCTAGATTTGATTGAGTCCCTGTTGCGGTTGGCAGAGGTGGGCCAGTATGAACAAGTCAAGCAGCTCTTCAGTTTCCCTATCAAGCACTGTCCAGATATGTTGGTCTTGGCTTTGCTACAGATCAACACTTCTTGGCATACTTTGCGTCATGAACTCATCTCCACACTTATGCCCATTTTCCTTGGCAACCACCCAAATTCTGCTATCATCTTGCATTATGCATGGCACGGGCAGGTAAGGACTTGAAAGGGGCAAAAGTGGAGATCTCTTGCTTTTTCTTTGGCCTCAGAAGAATGGTGTGGTTTGGTTTAAGTTATGTGATAATAATAATAATAATAATAATAATAATAATAATAATAATAATAATAATAATAGGTTTAAGTTATGTGATAATAATAATAATAATAATAATAATAATAACAACAACAACAACAACAATAATATTTATTTCTTAGCCGCACCCTCTCCCGAAGGACTTGGGGCGGCGTACAATAAAACACATAAAAACAGTATGGACAATACACACACAAAATAAACGAATATGTGTACATGGAGGAGGTAGGAAGATGAATAAAGACAGTTAAAACACAATTTAAAATCCCCTAATAAAATTCCAAAAGTCACAAAATTAAAAAACCCGTCAGGAGCAGTGTGAACGAACTATGGTTGAGCCAGGCCAGCTACTTGAAATAGGTGGGTCTTGAGCTTTATCCGGAAGGCGCGGAGGTCAGAGGTAGTCCTAATATCCGGGGGAAGGTCATTCCACAGGGCTGGGCCCGCAACAGAGAAGGCTCTACTCCTAGACGGCGCCCCCCGACATTGTCTGGTGGATGGCACCTGGAGGAGTCCCTCTCTGTGCGAGCGAATTGGTCGCAGGGATGTATGGGGCAGGATACGATCCCGCAAGTAGCTAGGTCCTGAGCCATGGAGCGCTTTAAAGATCGTAATCAAGACCTTGAAACGCACCCGGTAGACCACAGGGAGCCAGTGCAGCTCGCGCAGGAAAGGTGTCACATGGGAGTACCTTGTACTCCCCATAATTACCTGCGCGGCCGCGTTCTGGACCAACTGTAGTCTACGAGTGCATTTCAAGGGAAGCCCCATGTGTTTCAAGCTGCGCTCTGTTGTTGAATATGCCAGTGACCTCCAACCTTTTCAATACCAGGGACCGGCTATGTGGAAAGAGGCTTTTCTGTTAACCGGGGAGACGTGGTTACGCACTCTGCCTGCATCCCACGTGTCTGTAAATGGGGCTTCACTCATTTGTGTGGCCCAGTTTCTGGCACGCTGTGGACTGGTGGCCGGTTTGTGGGCCGGGGGTTGGGGACCCTGTTGTATGCCTTGAAGTCATTGAGAGAGTATCTAGAATAGGGGTGTCAAACTCAAGGCCCAGGGGCCGGATCCGACCTGTGGAGTGCTTAGATCTGGCCTGCAGGGCTGGCCTGGAAACAGCGAAGAACCTGCCCGCGGTGCCTCTGCCAGCAAAAATGAAGGTCGGGAGGGCCTCATGTGGCCCTCTCGAGCTCTGTTAACACTGGCAGAGGGTTGCGGGAGGTCGTTGCAGCTGAAATAGAGCTCGGGAGTCCATTTCTGCTTGCAGAGCGCTCAGGCCACCATAGGCACCCTTGACACAAGTGACATCGAGGTGGCCATGCCCACCCTGACCTCACCCACCCAGGCCCCCTGAGGTCAAACACAATGCTGATGCAGCCCTCAGTGAAAACGAGTTTGACACACCTCGTCTAGAGTGTTGGATTTCACTCTAAATAGCCTGATGATTTCCCAGCTCTCTTTCATGTTTAGCAGAGTCCAGAATAAAGGAGAGCCAGCGTGCTCACATTTTCGGTCCTGGGCAAACCCGTTGTTATATTATGTGACACCCACCTCTGGGAGCAAGAATCTGGTCTCTGTCACCAAGCCAACAACTAATTCATTATGGGAATAGACTAACATTTAACTGTGTTCTTAGGGTCAGTCCCCCTCAATTCGTCAGCTCATCATGCATGCCATGGCAGAATGGTATATGAGAGGAGAACAATATGACCAAGCAAAATTATCACGTATTCTAGATGTGGCCCAAGACTTGAAGGTGAGTCTAATTTTTGTGTTGTTTCTATTTTGGATTATTTGGATTATTTCATTTATTTGTGAAATTTATTGGTTGCCCAATCATAAAAGATGAAGACTGTACAAAGGTAAAAGATATAAATAAAATACTATAAAAAGTGGTCCAATTAAAAGATGGGGAGGGTGGGAGTAGGATGAGGGGGAGGTGGTATCTGTTAATCGCTCAACCACCTCCACTGTGATGCTCCCCTATTGGAGCCCCAAGCTATCTGGCAGAGCCAGGTCTTTAGGCTCTTATAAAAGATTGGGAACTCACCTATTAATACTCAACCATATTCCTCTAGTTAGACTGGGACATATATATCGGGATTATTCTTCCAAATACTAACAAAGAGCACCATACTTTCACTAGTAGTAGTCGTACGGTAATGCTGAACCTTTTTGGCATAATACTTTGGGGACATACAATACCATTATTAATCAAGTAATTAAATGCTTTCCAGAGTTAGGTATATTGCATTTAGTTAGAGGATTGAATCCCAAACTTAAAAATAAGGAACATATCTGTTTAATTTTAGCAATTAAAATACTGTAAAACTTTTCAAGGTTCTTCGGTTGCTAGATTAGAAAAATCACAGCCAAATTTAAAATAATGAAACATCAGAGCAGGAACCACAGTTTTATTAAATGTTCATAGATTTTATACTTTATCTCAATATTAACATATAATAGTGAGGTAATATTTATTGACATATATGATAAGAGCCATTGTGGTGCAGTGGCTATTTACTTATTTTTAAATAGATTTTTGTGTTTTCTGAACATTTTTACTCTGAATGTCTTGCATATTTGTTATCTAATGACTTGATAGTATTTGTTAATCATAGCTTTTGTGTATGTGTACAGACCACATATATAAAGAGGATAAAAATAACAATGAGAAGAACAAAAAAGGAAATAAACATTATATCAGGGGGAGAAAAAAATCCACAACCATAATTTGGGCTTAGCCTAGGTTTAGTAACAAAACCAGATCTTTTAAGTTCTTTCAGAAAGGCCAGCAGTGTTAGGGTGAGTGTGTTCTCCAGGGGAATGTGTTCCAGAAGGAAAGATCTCATCCTGAATCTGCTTCCCTGGTAGATTGGATACAGACCATGGCCTCCTGGATCTAATGGGATAGGTAGATACATCTGGGGAGAGACAGCCCTGCACTTAAGCTGCTCTCAAGCCAAACTATTCCCCAGTTTGTGCAAGAGAATCTAGGTAGCCATAATATAATACATTGATGTTGGGTACCTCAGTTCTCAGATAATTATATTTACTTTGGAGATCTTCTAGTCCATTGCTTATTATTTAGAATAGCCCATTAGTGGTTATATGGGTAATGTAGGGTAGGGTAGGATAAGATAGGATAGTTGGAAGGTACCTTGGAGGTCTTCTAGTCTAACGCTTTGCTCAGGCAGGAAACCCTATAACATTTCAGACAAATGGTTGTCCAATCTCTTCTTAAAAACTTCCATTGTTCGACATTCACAACTTCTGGAGGCAAGTTATTCTACTAATTAATTAATTGTTAATTAGTACTTTGTGAGATGGTATTTACAAACTATTAGCTCTTCTTCCAGTATATTAGCTTTCAAATATTCAGTATATTCCAATATTATTGAACGCTCCATCCAGTCATCAAAATACCTGCAGTTCCTGGTCCAGGGTGAAACAATGGTAAATCTGAACTAGAAGGATATAGTCACCAGTTGTGATGCTGAAGACGACGATTGTTTCAGGTGAAGGAAAAATTAGGAGGATGACTAGTTTTCTGCTTCTGAGCACCTTTCCGTCTTCAGCAGGCATGGCCTTCCTGGGGCCATTCATTTCTCTACCACACACCCTACATTCACCCTGCTATTTTTTAGGATTCCCAAGGAACTTCCACATGTTGCTTTCTTCCACCACAAATGTTGTGCAGTGGAAATGAATTTGCATACCACTACAAGAAGGCTAGTAGAGAAGTCAGGCTTGCCATATGGACTAGCAGCTTTTTTTTTCTTTAGGCATTGTCTATGCTGCTGAATGGTACTCCATTTGCCTTTGTTATTGACCTTGCTGCCCTTGCCTCTCGGCGGGAATACCTCAAACTAGACAAATGGCTCACAGATAAAATTCGGGAGCATGGGGTAAGTAGGGTTTTCTTAATTCATTCTGCAAATTGTTTTCTGATGAAAACCGTTGCTTATTTTAAAGTGTCCTGTTCATGTGTGCAAAGTATGACCTTAAATGTGTTGAACTTTAACTCACTCAATGCTTATCTACTTTATTTATTTATTTATTTATTTATTTATTTCCTGCCTTTCTTTATTTTTTTATAAATATGAAACTATTTTTGTGATACTATATGCATCTCTTACAGCTTTGCACTTCTCCTCCTTAGGAGCCTTTCATCCAAGCTTGTATGACTTTCTTGAAAAGAAGATGTCCCTCTATCTTGGGTGGTCTTGCTCCAGAGAAAGACCAGCCCAAAAGTGCTCAACTTCCACCGGAGACCCTAGCAACAATGCTAGCTTGCCTTCAGGCTTGTGCTGGGTAAACAAATTATGGTTATCTTTAAAATAATGTCTGTTTAGGGGCTAAAGCAGAGGAGAGGGAGTTCAGTGTGATATTCTGTGGCTCAGCTACTGATCCACTTGGTTAATAAGGTTGAGGTAAGAACTTTGTGGACAAATAGCAAGTTGAAAAGAGGTATGAATTTTAAATATAGAACACATGGATAATCTTTAACATTGTTATATGCAAAATATTATTTGTCTTAAACCAATAAATGATATTTTCTTCTATTTATATATCCCATATTGGATCTACGTTTAAAATTTATATATTACAGGATCAAAATGGATTCATCATTATTTCTTGGGTACCATATTTTTCGGAGTATAAGACACACCAAGGGTTTTTTTTTATTGAAAAAGTTTTATACAGACAAATTTTCCCCCTTTTAACCCCCCCCCCCCATACAGTATAAATCACATACAGATACTATGCCCCTCCCCTCCCCCCAGCCACCCCCACACAAAAATTCTCATTCAAATATTATACCAAATACTTTACCCCCTCCCTCCCTTCCCCCCCCCGTCTTAAAGTAAATTACTTGTTCACATATTGTACCCCCTCTTCTCCCAACAATCACAATATAAGTTTCTCTTAAAGTAACAATAGCACATTAATCCCATCTTCTAAGCTAATTTAACATATATAACTCATAATATAAATTTCTCTAAAAATAACAATATTTCATTAATCCCATCTTCTGGTTTATTTATACATATATATTGCCCCGCCCTCCACCCTAACCCTCCCCCACCTCCCACTCAAACCCACCCCCCTGACTTCTGCTATACACCGCTCTAACAATTCCAAGCATCCCATATATTATTTACTCTGATCATCTATCAGTCTAAACATTCTTACCTAAAGGCTACATAGTACTTCCTAGTCTGGTATTTATTCTGTATGTAATCAATCCATTTTACCCATTCCTGTGTATAATTCTCCTGCTTCTGACCTTTTAAGAAAGCTGACATTTTTGCCATTTCGGCGAACCCCGCCACCTTCTGAGTCCATTGACCAATTGTCGGTAAAAAATCTTTCTTCCAATGTTGCGCAATCAACAACCTAGCTGCTGTGACCATATACAAAACCAATTTTGTTTCCCCTTTAGTAAAATCTTATTTATTTATTATTTATTTATTTGAACTTATTAGTCGCCCCCTCTCCCCACAGGGACTTGGGGCGACGTACACAAGCAACAGTCAGAACAGTGTCATACAGAGGAGGTAAAAAATAAATAAATAAATTACAATACTCAATAAAGTTAAAACCCCAATAACATTAAAAGTTTAAAAACTAACATTAACAATTAAAAATGACCAAGGGGTGGAAAAGTTGTCGAGTTATGCCAGGCCGGCTAGCCGAAACAGGTGGGTCTTCAGTTTACTGCGGAAGGAGCGGAGATCGGTTGTTGTCCTAATGTCTGGGGGGAGGTCGTTCCAAAGGGTAGGGCCCGCCACAGAGAAGGACCTACTCCTGGGCACTGCCCTCTGACAATCTCTAGAGGACGGCACCCGGAGGAGACCCTCTCTGTGTGAGCGAATGGGCCGCAGGGATGTATGGGGCAGGACACGATCCCGCAGATAACTAGGCCCTATGCCATGGAGCGCTTTGAAGATGGTAACTAACACCTTGAAGCGCACCCGGTAGGCCACAGGAAGCCAGTGCAGCTCGCGCAGGAGAGGTGTTATATGGGAGAACCTCGATCTCCCCATAATTACCCGGGCGGCTGCATTCTGGACCAACTGCAGTCTCCGGGCGCACCTCAAGGGGAGCCCCATGTAGAGAGCGTTACAGTAGTCCAGGCGAGACGTCACCAGCGCGTGAGTGACTGTGCGCAGGGCCCCCCGGTCCAAAAGGGGTCGCAATTGGCGCACCAGGCGAACCTGGTGGAACTGGGAGTTCCACAATGAAGTCCATTGTGACCTCTTCCCATGGTTAGGGCTCTCTGCTACAGGTTCTGGGCTCTTGGATTCAATCATCCCTGGTTGGCCTTTTTCCTCCTCCGAGGCCTCCCCCTTGGTAGGACTTTTCGTCACCTTAAGTTGAGGATCCTCTTCCAGAGGTCGTTTCGGCTTTCCCCCCTCCGAGGCCTCCCCCTTGGTAGGACTCTTTGTCACCTTAAGTTGGGGATCCTCCTCCAGAGATTGTTTGCCCTTTTCCTCCTCCGAGGCCTCCCCCTTGTTAGGACACTTCATCAACTTAAGTTGGGGATCCTCTTCCAGAGGTTGTTGGCCCAGATGACTCTTCTGTGGTGGCATCTGGGGCCCTCTGTTTACCGCCGTGGCGATTGGTACACACGTTTGTTCTTCAGCAATTCCCTCCTCCGAGGCCTCCCCTTTGTTTTGTTTTTTTTGTTCTTAAAATTTTTATTGGTTTAAAAAAAATTTTACAAGGGAAAAAGGTTAAGACAGTGATGGCGAACCTATGGCACGCGTGCCACAGGTGGCACGCGGAGCCATTTGTCAGGGCACACGAAGCGCTGCCCTGTTAGCTGGCCAGCGCGCATGTGCGCACCCTTTCCTAAAGCCCTTTTTCGCCCTCCCTAGGCTCCAGAGTCTTTATAGGAGCCTGGGGAGGGCGAAAAGAGCCTTCCCTGCCCCCCCCTGAAGGCCCTCCGGAGGCTTCATGAGCTTCCCTGAAGCCTCCGAAGCGCAAAAAACCCGCCCTACGGGCAAACCGTAAGTTCAGGAACGGACTTCCGGTTTGCTCGGAGGGTCGTTTTGACTGCTCCGGAGGCTTCAGGGAAGTGTACTGAAGGTCCCTCAAGCCTCCGGAGGGCTTTCGGGGCGGGCGGGGGAGGCTGTTTTGGCCCTCCCCAGGCTCCTATAAAGCCTCTGGAGCCTGGGGAGGGCAAAAAAAAAGCATGCAAAAAATGGTGGGGAGCACCACAACCCCCCCCCCCAGTGCGCACATGCACACTGGGGGGTTGTGCATTGCATTATGGGTGCGGCACGCCCGCACACTACCCCCCTGCACTCCCCCCACTTATGGCACGCGAGCCAAAAAAGGTTCGCCAATGCTGGGTTAAGAGGTTATGGAACATTTTGACAGCTACATCGTGCGGGGGGGGGGAGAAGTCCCCCCGGGTCTTGCAACTTTTACAAAAAGGAAAAATAAAAAACTATGAACATTTACATAGATATTAGCAGTTTTAAGTTTAACACCAAATCATCAGTATGTTTCAATCATTTTACTTTTGTCACTTCCTTGAAAATACATTGTAACATTTGGAATAGTGTTTCAATTCACTTTTGTGATCTGAGTCTTCTTGTTGTCTCCTCTTCCCCCCCCCCCCCCGTCCACTGGCAGAGCCTCAGCCCCTCCCTGCTTTGTATCTTGTGTAGGTTCCGCCACATCACCTAATAGAGCAGTATGTTTTTTCATGAAAGCCTCTGCTTCCGCAACTGTGTTAATTCTAATTCTACTGCACTCCCAAAAAATCAACATGCCTTCTGGTAACAACCACTTAAACCAAATCCCATTATTATATAATTGTTTTGCTAAGAAGGAATATTTCCTTCTCTTATCTCTTACTTTCTTTGGGATCTGCTTAAGAATGGTTATTTCTTTATCCTTATATTTTAATGGTTCTCCCCTTTGAGCTCCTAGAACCTCATCTCTTGTGGTTTTTCTAAGAAATTTAACATGAACTTCCCTTGGAACATTATGTGTTCTTGCATAGGCTGAATTAATCCTATAAATCAAGTCAATATCCCACCCAAGCTGTTTATCTCTGTTAATATATTCTGCTAACATTGTGGTCATCATCTCTTTAAGATCTTCATTTTCGACTTCAGGTAAATTTTGAAACCTAAGAAAAAAAGACATCCTTTCAAATTCCGTTTTTATCACTTGATTCTCAAATTCTACATTCCCCCTTTGGATTGCCTCCAGGCCGCTCCTCATCCCAACCGCACCCTCCTCCAGTACACCTATCCGCTGCTCATTCTGTGTAGTTTTTTTTTGGTGTCTCTCTGAACTGGTCATTTAAGTCCTGCAGCTGTTTTTTCATTTCATCTTGTCCCTTTAAGAGGGCCTGAAGCATCTGCTGAGTAGAGAAATCCTTTGAACTCTCTTTAGGGGCTTTAGGTTGTAAAAAAGACCCCAAATGTGACTGGTGGGCAATGGGGCTGGACATACAAGATGTCGGGGCCGATGAGGCCTTTCCAGATGGTAATCTTTTTGGACCCATCATGAAGCTCGGAGATAGTTATTGTTCTATACAGGGAATGGTGTCCGTGTCAGCGTTCCAAATATCATACAGAATTAAATCATTATCCAAGGCAAAGTTATCCTTAAAACTCCAATTTAATAAGACAGACATGTTGGCATTATGCTGTGAAATTTCAACTCTAATGTACATCCTGTGGGTTCACCCAGTTGAAAGTTCATTATCTATCCCCACACCCCATAATTCATCACCTGGTCCAATCTTCATCTTCCACGCTGGCATGTACACCCCTCTGCTTCCGGTCAGGTGTCGAGGTACGGAGACAAAAGACGACCTTGAGCTTCTAAAAAGAACCATAGCAATGCATTCCACAATCCTACTCCTTTCTATTCCCCCCTCCCAACTACTACACTAATGAAACAGCATAAGAAATTAATAAAAAGTGTGGCAGGCCAAAGATCCTAAAAGGAACAGAACTACAGGCCTGACAGTCCGTGGGAAAGCACAGCCGGTAGAGACCACCAAACAGGCAGATCCAAAGGAGAATAAGTTGTTTAGTTCAAGACCAAAGCAGATGAGTGGATCAAAGCATTCCATATCCAGGGGAAAAAAATTGTTTGAAGAGGCTCCTGGAGGTCTCTGGGGTGGAAATTAAATCAAGGCAACAAAGTTGCCTCCCCTTTGGTAGGACACTTCGTCACCTTAAGTTGGGGATCCTCTTCCAGAGGTTGGTGGCCCAGATGACTCTTTTCTGGTGGCATCTGGGGCCTTCTTCTTACCGCTATGGCGGTTGGTGCACACGTTTGTGGCATTGGGGCTGGAGCCAAGTACTCTGACGCTCTGTGGCCAAGTTGACAGCAGTGGTGGCATTTTATTGGCCCCCACGAGGAATGGAACTTAGTTACATCTGTAAATTTAGGAACCGTCTCATCACATTGGACTGCCTTCCATCTTGCAGCTTCCCCCTTGGTAAACCATTCTTCCCTTGTGGAGATTGCTTCTCCGTAGGAAGGTGGGGTAAGAACCTTTTGGGGCATTGCAGGTGCACGTTGTCCTGCCATCCATCCTGCAGGCCTCCCTTTAGTAAACCCTTCTTCCATTGTCGAGATTGCTTCTCTGTAGGAAGGTGGGATAAGAACCTGTTGGGGTATTGCAGGTGCACATTGTCCCGCCATCCAACCTGCAGGCCTCCCTTTGGTAATCACTTCTTCCATTGTCGAGATTGCTTCTCTATGGGAAGGTGGGGTAAGAACCTGTTGGGGCATTGCAGGGGAGACTGGAACCGGTGGGGAGGTCAATCCCTTGGTTGGCCACTGCCCAGTTTTCTGCCATGGTGCCATCTGCTGAGGGAGGGCAGGTGCCCTCTGGCATCCCTCCCATCCATGACCTGGGGTTAAGACCCATCCCGGGGTTGCCTGATTCACAGGTTGCAGCTCAACCAACAATGGCTGGCTAGGGAGGTTTATGTGCCAAGGATCCTTCTGTTGGCTAGGAGGAGTTATGGGCCAAGTAGGTGCCCTCTGCTGGCTTGGAGGATTTTCCCATGTTGATGGCAAAGGAGGTGCCCAGTGGAATCTTATCCATCCATACTCTGGGGAAAAAACCCAATCTGGTGGTGCTTCATTCACTGGTTGCAGCCCAATTTGTGGTTGGCAAGTGAAAGATGCTGGCCAAATCCCTTCTTGCTGTCTGCTTTGATATTCCCATTTTGATAGGGAATCTGTTTTCACCTCAGTTGCAGGGTAATGGGTCATTTCATTTATCGCTGTTTGGAAGGAGTAATTATCTCCACTCCAGTCCTCTAGTCCATTGCAGCTTTCACTAGTGAAGGTGGGGTGGGGGGAGATTGACTCACGTTTGGCCGAAGAGGTTGGTCTGGGATTCCAAACATCTTGTCGCTTCCAGCTGTGTGTAGAATCTTTCTCCCACTGCATTCTTCCAGATGCTATAATTTTTCAAACAGAAATTCCTTTGCACTTTGAAGATTTGCAGAGAAGCGTCTCATCTCAGCTTCTAATCTCAAAAGGCTTTCTCATAATTGTTTGCTGATATTTTATGCTAACCCGGTCTGTCAACGTTGGGAAATCAGCACCCCTCGCCAGCCCCCATGCAGGGAGGTTGCTGGTGATTTATTTTAAAAGGAGATTTGGGATAATGTCAAATATCGTGCAGAATTAAATCAGAGTCCAAGGCAGAGCTATCCTTAAAGTTCCAATGTAATAAGACAGACATGTTGGCACATCTGTGGAATCCCAAATTTAAAAGCTTCCTGGGATTCCACCCAGTTCAAAGTTCATGATCTTATCCCCACACCCATAATAATAATAATAATAATAATAATAATAATAATAATAATAATAATAATAATAATAATAATAATAATAATAATAATAATAATAATAAGCACTGGAATTACATTTAAAACAGTTAAAACTTGACAAAATCACCATCAGTCAAATGCAAAAAGCTGCACTGCTTGGATCTGCACGTATATTACGAAAATACGTTACGACGTCCTAGGCCCCTGGGTGGGGCCCGACTAGTAATCAATGCCAAATCCGGCGAATCAACTGGCCGCTGTGATACAATCGTATAGTAGTAGTAGTAGTAGTAGTAGTAGTAGTAGTAGTAGTAGTAATAATAATAATAATAATAATAATAATAATAATAATAATAATAATAATAATAATAATAATAAATTTTTATTTGTTAGCCGCACCCTCTCCTAAAGGACTCGGGGCGGCGTACAATAAAAGCACATAAAATATACAAATGAACAATACATATACAGATAAAAATAAACACATACACGTACGTACACATATACATGGAGGAGGTAACAAATATATAAAATAGAATTTAAAATTGACAATTTAAAACACCCTCAATTAAATTACAAGATTTAAAAAAAACCGTCAGGAGCGATAAGGTAAAACTATGGTTGAGCCAGGCCAGCTAATTGGAAGAGGTGGGTCTTGAGCTTTGCACGGAAGGAGCGGAGGTCAGAGGTAGTCCTGATATCAGGGGGGAGGTCACTCCACAGGGCTGGGCCCGTCACAGAGAAGGCTCTGCTCCTAGGCGTCGCCCCCCGACACTGTTTGGTAGACGGCACCTGGAGAAGTCCCTCTCTGTGCGAGCGAATTGGTCGTAGGGATGTATGGGGCAGGATGCGATCCCGCAGGTAGCTAGGTCCTGTGCCATGGAGCGCTTTAAAGATCGTAATCAGAACCTTGAAACGCTCCCGATAGACCACAGGAAGCCAGTGCAGCTCGCGCAGGAGAGGTGTCACATGGGAGTACCTTGTACTCCCCATAATCACCCGCGCGGCCGCATTCTGGACCAACTGCAGTCTCCGAGTGCATCTCAAGGGAAGCCCCATGTAGAGAGCATTAAAGTAGTCCAGGCGAGACGTCACCAGCGCATGAGTGACTGTGCGTAAGGCATCCCGGTTCAATAGGGGGCGCAATTGGCGCACCAGGCGAACCTGGTGGAACGCCCCCCTTGCCACGGCTGTCACATGGTCATCCATGGACAGCCGGGCATCCAGGAGGACGCCCAAATTGCGCGCCCGCTCCACGGGGGCCAGTTGTACGCCCCCAATGGCCAAAGATGGAAGCAATTGGTTGAACCGGGGGGCCGGAACCCACAGCCACTCCGTCTTGGAGGGGTTGAGCTTGAGTTGGTTGCCATCCATCCAGACCCGTACGGCTTCCAAGCACCGGGACATCACTTCGACAGCCTCGTTGGGGTGGTTCGGGGTGGAAATGTACAGCTGGGTATCATCAGCGTACAGATGATATCCCACCCCGAAACCACGAATGATCTCGCCCAGCGGCTTCATGTATGTGTTGAACAGGAGTGGCGAGAGGACCGACCCCTGTGGCACCCCGCAAGTGAGGGGACTTAGGGTCGACCTCTGCTCCCCTGCCAACACACGTTGCGTCTGGCCGGAGAGGTAGGAGCCGAACCACCGCAAAACGGTGCCTCGAACCCCCAACCCCTCCAGTCGGTGCAACAGGATACCATGGTCGATGGTATCAAAAGCCGCCGAGAGGTCTAATAGGACCAGGATAGAGGAACAACCCCTATCTCTGGCCCTCCAGAGATCATCCACCAACGCGACCAAGGCCGTCTCCGTGCTGTGCCCGGGTCGGAAGCCATAAATCCATCACATGGTCCAATCTTCTTCAGCCTGGCTGGCATCTCCACCCAGCTGGTTCCAGTCAGATGCAGAGGTGCAGAGAGAAAAGATGACCTTGGGCTTCTAGAAAGGAATGAAAACAACACATTCCACAATTCTACTCCTTTCTATTTCCCCTCCCAATTACTACACTAATGAAACAGCATAATGAAATAATAGAGAGAGTGGCAGGCCAAAGATCCTAAAAAGGAATATAACTGCAGGCCTATCTTTGAGATTCTTTTATGTCCTTCAGCTTTTGCTTGCTGGAAAAAAAACTGTTAAAATATGTTGAGCTTTTTGTCCCTCAGTTATACAAGAGGATATTAGAATGCATTGGGAGAAAGTGATCTAAGCTCAAACAAGCCAGTTCTAAGGCAGACAGACATCTTCATAGAACCCCTGACTCTTAGTCCCGGCAGTTACGCAAAAGGTGCCAGGTTTTGACCTTCCTCGCCACTCTGAACACAATCTGTACCCAACACAGTGTCTGCCAGGACTTATTGTTTAAGTGGGGTCTTGTCTCTACCCCTCCATGTGATTGTGGTGCTACTCGACAAAATATCTGCCTCATTGTGTCCGAATGTCCAGAGCTTATACCAGCCCAATATCTGATTTTTTTCTACATCGACTATCCTGTACTTGAATTGCAGAGTGGACTGGACGTTAACATTTGAACTACTTAAGTCCATGTATTTGCCATATACTAAATAAATAAATAAGATAGAGAATTTGCTAGCCTTTCCATCTAGCTATGTTTATAGCCAGGACGAAATGTAGTTTTGGAACAGTACTAAAACAAACTGACTTTCTGGTAATTATAAGTAAAAATGACTTGGTTTCTCCATTAGAAGTGTATCACAAGAGCTGTCGGAAACTATTCTCACCATGGTAGCCAACTGCAGCAATGTAGTGAACAAAGCCAGACAGCCACCACCCGGCGTGATGCCCAAAGGACGTCCCCCCAGTGCTAGCAGCCTGGATGCCATCTCCCCTGTGCAGGTATGTAGCAAGCATGAAAGCAGCAGATAAATAGTTCTTTTGCCTATTGGTTTTTCGGTGTGCAGAATTCAGTCTCATTCAAAAAGAGTTCATCCTGTTTTCTTGGCATGGTGAATGTTACCTTGCAGGTTAAGCACAGCCTTTGAACCTGATTAGCCCTTTACAGCTTCTCAGGCCAAGCATCAGTGCTAGATTGTAAGGGCTTGTGATAATCGGGCTCTTTGGCTCTCAAGCTGAACTGCTCTTTGAAAAAGCAAGGAACAACCCTAGGACTGCACTCACAGATAGATTTATGTGCCCTTTCATTATTTATTCTCTAAATATTGTATTTGGCTCTGTTCTACTGATTAAAAGAAAAAAATAAATGAAAGAAAGATAGGAGTCTGGGCGTATGTTTTGAGAAACTTATCTGCAGTAAGGCCATGCTGAAGTACTGAACATTATGGTCAGTTGGAAGATAGTTGTCTTGCATGGTAATGTCATGGTTCCAAGTAATGGGCGGAATGAATTCAGAACTCTGAGGCTGTGGATTTTCTCAAAGATCCATTTTATATTGGGTACATCATATTGGCACATTCAAATGTGAAATCAACTTTAAATATTTCCAAGGTTTTGTTATAATTACCCCCTCCCCCCCTAGTGTCACTGGTCATGTTAACCAACCAGGTGGATGGCAGGCTGCTCGGCTGCTCCCTCCAGCTGTTGCGAGGTTACATTGAGACAATAGTGATTCTCAGGGCCTTAGCGCTGTTATATCTGGCATCTGGGAGGAAATCACCCCACATCCTTTAGTTCCCCTCCCCCCATATGTATGGCAACTAAGAAACGAAGTAAAAAAAATATGGCTTCAGCTAAAGTCATTTTGAGAGTTGACAGTTAATTTATAATCTAAAAGAGCCCTCAGCAGAATTCTGCAGAAGTGTCTCTTTGATGGATAAAGTGACTTCACTCTTATTTATTGTCCTGATATGTTCAGAGGCCGCTCAAACTCATTGCTTTCCACCAGCTGTCCTTTATTTATGCTTTAATTTATGTACACTTTCAATTCCAAGTTCACTTTGTCTTATGGCATTTTCCCTCTCCAGATAGCTCTGCTGTGTGTGCTTCCTGACTACCTCTGCTTATTGTGTTTTTATGTCCTGACTCTTTCTAGTCTCAGAGCATAGACTACCTTCAGTCTTTAGGGCCATTCTGTGTATCATCTAATTTCCAGTTTTGTAGGCAAAACTCCAGTTGATTTTTTAGCTTTTCAGAGCTGATGATTGGCATTTGGGGAACAAAAGGCCACTCCAGATGGGCTTTCGGATCTGATCTTCATGATTCTTCTTACGTTGGTAGGAACAGACCTATCATGTTAGGATTTGATGCAAAATGTTACTGATTTGACAGGTGTGATCTAAATAAAGATGATAAACCATTTGATACAAATATATAAATAACTGTTTTCTTTTCCTTGATGTTTTATTCTTGTCAGATTGATCCACTTGCTGCTGGGATGGCATCTCTCAGTTTAGGTGGCCCAACAGTTCCTCATACCCAGAGTGTGCCTGGATTTCCTCCAAACTTGAGTTCTGCTTTTAGTACTCCTCAGTCACCAGCAAAAGCATTTCCACCGCTTTCTACACAAAACCAGAACACACCTTTTAGCGGGATTGGTGGGCTTTCTTCGCAACTTCCAGGTACTCTTTTTTTCTTTTTTTTCCTACTGCGTTCTGGAAAAAAAGAAAAACTTCCTCCCTTTTCCAGCACCTTAAAGCCACAGGACATGAAATCAACTTTGAAGGAGCCAAGTTAATCTCCAAAACAGAACACCTCAACAAGAGAATAATTATGGAAGCCATCGAAATAGAGAAACACCCCCACAACATGAATAAACGTGATGATACCTCCCGCCTACCAAACATCTGGAAACCAGCCCTAGCCAACAAACGAACACCACCCACCACCCAAGCCGTTACAATACAAAACAACAATGCACACACAGCCAGCACCAATCAGCACCAATCTACCAATCATGATACAACCACACAACCAATCATTCCACTTACTGAAACAAAGCCAGCACCCCATCCCCTCCCACCAAGATTTACAGAAAGACGGCAGCTCCATTTCCATTTTAAGCCCAAGCTTGAAGATGGCAAGTGAGATCTTGCCGAAACGTTGCAAAGACAATCTCAATCTTACACGGGAAAAGACCCGAATACAACAAAACCAGCATATATGTGTGTCTGTGTGTTGTATTTGTACTGATAAATAAATAAAGGGAGACTAGTATAGATCTATTTTGAGCTAATTAGCTCTCATCAGCTAGCCATACCCTTACTGGGATTTGAAATAGCTCAAAATAGATCTATACTAGTCTCCCTTTATTTATCAGTACAAATACAACACAAAAATATAAAAAGGCAACATTAAAAATAAAAATATGGTTTTCTGCCTGCATGGTCTTCTGTGATGAGCCGAAGAACAGAAAGAGGGAGTAGTGAGCTTCCTCCCATATTTAGGCATACCAGGGGTTGTTACATACATACATACATACATACATACATACATACATACATACATAATGTCAATCAATCAACAGTTGGCCTTTTCAGGGATAAATATACTGTTCTAAAGTCAGAGATAATAATTTTCTTTTTTCAGTAGGTGGTCTCACAACAAGTAGTCTGGGTATTGGAACTGGGAACCTTGGTCTCCCTGCAGTGAATAATGACCCATTTGTGCCAAGAAAGCTGAACACATCAGGACTGAACCAGCCCACATTCCAGCAGAGTAAGGTGAAACCTTGTAAGTGGTGATGTTTGATTATTGACCAGCCCACAGCTTTGTTGATTTACGCTGCAGGGGTGGATGATGTTGTATATGTAATAAAAAAGGACTCTGGCAGGTGCAGAGCTGTGGACACCCTTTCAGCCAGTACTTTTTAACGCTCCCTTTAAAAATTACAGCTCCCAAAATTTCCTTTAGCCAGCTAAAAAGGTCTCTTCTTTCTTTTCTTTTCTTTTCTTTTCTTTTCTTTTTTTTTCTTTTGAAAACCCCCTCCCATTTCCTTAAGGAACTGTTCCAGTTCAGTTCTCAAGAATATTTTAATGTACAGCATGTTTGACATCTTCTCACAGATGTTCACTCATATTGTGTAGGAATCCAAAGACCATTCCAAAATGTGTATCTTTTGTGTCCCGTTTGGAGCCACACAGTATGCTAGATTGTTGTCTTACTGAAATTTCCAATATTTTTGTAATATATCCTGTAGGATATATTAATATTGAATAATCTTTTCTTCCACCTGCACAAATATTCCTGTGCATTGGTTGAATAAGCCTTTTTGGTTTTATTGGCAACATTTTCAAAAATGGTTTGCCATTGCTTGTTTTTTTTAGGGCCAAGAGAGTGCCCAACATCACCCAGGTGGCTTCATGCCTAAGACAGAAGTAGAGCTCAGAGATTCCCAGTTTCTAATCTTAACCACTACCCAAACTGATTCTCCTCTGCAAATACTTCATTTATTTTTCTCTCAATGGTTGTGGCTGTGGCTGAATAGTTTATTTTTTGTTTTGTTAAATCGAGAGTACTTTGTTCCAAACATCTTTAGCTTTTGTGTTTTTTGAGCTCGGTTGTTTTCTCACAGACATTTCATTATCCAACTAGGTCACATAGTCAGAGCTAGTCTAGCGATGATGATGACGACCTAGCACTAATGATGTGACCTAGGCACTTAACTCCCCCACAACTATTAAGTTGTGTCATACTTTATATTTCGTGCCAAGGTTGCACTGTCCACCTCTGCCCAAATCTCCTCTCTGACGTAGAGCATCCTCATCTGAGATAATGTTTGCTTTTTTGGATCATGACCACCTTTTCAGCTTCTGCCAATCAGTGTGCTGTGTACCAATGACTTCCCTGACTGGTACAGGCAGTTGAAACACTGTAGGGTGGCTTCTGTTAACTTGGTGCCATAAAATAAATGCATTTTCCAGCATTTCATGATTTTAATTTGTACATGCCTTTTTCAAACAGCTGACTTATCTCAGGTATGGCCAGAGGCTAATCAGCACTTTAGCAAAGAGATTGATGATGAAGCCAACAGCTATTTTCAGCGTATTTATAATCACCCACCCCATCCCACCATGTCTGTAGATGAGGTGAGTTTGGAGAGCAGATGCTTTTATTTCAAGTATTATCAAACTCCTGGCATGGCAGGTGCTGACAATGGTACTTTCTGTTGGGTTGCAAAATAATAAATATTGAAAGTTTTGAAATAATGCTTTTGTAGAGTTACAGCAACCCTTTGCATTTCCAGTACATGCTGTATGCAAAACAAAATTGCTGCAGGTAGTTCTCACTTACTGACCACTTATTCAGAGGCCTTTCAACCTTGCAACAGCAGTAAAAAACGAGACTTACAACTGGTTCGCTTAGTTGCAGCCATCGTGGCATCCCCACAGTCATGTGATCACAATTTCAGTACTTGGCAACATGTTCATTACTATGGCTGCAGTATTCTGCAATGTGATCACCATTTCTGACTTTCAAAGCTGACTATATAAGCAAAATCCATGGGGAGGCCAGCAGAAAGTCCAAGAGATGGTTACATCACATCACTTTTACCGACTAGTGGTTATTCACTTAATGACCAAGCCAGCACTAATGTCATAAATTGATGTGGTGACTTGATTTGTACTTAATGACTGTACCGCTTACCAAAAGAGTTGGTTCAAATTGCAGTTGGTGAGTGAGGACTACCTATATTTTAAACATTAAGCTATTAGTAAATCTCATTGCTGATGTATTTTATTAAGTATGCCTTATTATATACTAGATAATAAGAGTATCTAGCAAATAAACATGCACTGGTATTTTTGAAAACAATTCAGGCTTTAACTGGACCCAATTTTAAGCATACATTCTTGTCCGGAACAATAATTTTTCCTTTGCATGCCTACTTAATCTACTTACGGCAGAAGTGTCAGAATGTTTCACTTCAGGGAGGATTTATATACTGCAGTCTGTAGGGCGATGGGGTGGGAGCTTATCAGAAGCCTTTTCGCTAAATGCCTCCCTGAGGTCCCAATATTCCTTGTGGATTTTCTCCTCCCGCTCAATTCTCTTGCTTGCGGCCGCTGCCAGTTCCTTCGTGGCCTTGGCTATGCAGGAGGTTTTCCCTACCACCCCCCCCCTTCCCTGCTGGATGGAATGGATGCGTAGCAGTCCCTTCCTCCAGTTCACCTCAGGGTTCCACTTTCGTAGCCAGGGTAATCCAAGTATGAGGGGCCATTTCATCCCAGGGATGATGATGAAACTTAAAGTCTCTCAATGGTCTCCTATCCACATCTCCACTGGTTCAGTCATAAAATGTACCCCCCCCCCCAGCTACTGACCCATCCAGCTGGCAAAAAGCAATGGGTAATTTCATTTTCTCAGTCTTAGCCTCATTTTCTCCACCACCTCTGGGCTAATAACACACCTGGTACAACCAGAGTCTAAAAGGGCCAGTATCTTCCCTTGTGCACCAGTTGCAGGCACCCTTAATTCTACTGGGATGGTCATAGGGCCCACATGTGGACTTACCAGGAGGTCGTCATTGGAGTCAGTTTCGCTTTCCCCTGGGGTGGCTGGAGTTCCCAACTCCTCCTGGCCTGGAGGAGCGAACTCAACAACTTCCACATCTTTTGTAGCTGTTTTATGATGTTTTACTGGCCGCTTCTCCCACTTTTTCCCTCCAGCTGAGGTCAGTTTATGGCCAGGCTTAGCGTAGCAATTGGCAACCTGGTGTCCCTCCTTACCACATCTGAAACATGCCATCGACCTGGTGGTTGGTTTCTGGCCAGATCAATTTCCATATCCGCAGCCAGCACATACCAGTGCTAAAAGTCTCAGGGAGCCCCTCAGTTAACACAGAGCTGGTAGACATCATTGTTAAGGCCATCTTTGTAACTGTCCATCAGCGCCTCCTGCGACCATCTCCGCATGTATACAGCCAGCTCGCAAAACTCCTGAGTGTATCCTGCCACTAATTTCCGATCCTGGGCAAAGGATTTCATCCTGGTCCTTGCCTTCTGATCAGCAAGGGGGTCTTCAAAGCGTGCTCTCAGGGCCGTCATAAAACCATCGTAAACTCTCAGCTTTGGGTAATCATTGTGAAGGGTCACCATCCACTCAGTTGCGGCACCCTCCAACATCATGGTAACACATCTCACTTTTGCAGCTTCTGATGCAAAATCCTTCCAATACTCCTGCATGTAGTTCCAAACTTGAGCTAAGAAAAATCCCAGCACTTTGGGATCCCCTCCATATTTCACTCCTAGCGGAGGAATCTTTGGGATTCGGAGCCTTCGTGGAGCTACCCCCCTAGGGGGAGGGGGGGTGGCTGGGCCGCTGTTGCTGCTAGAGCTCCGGCCTCCTGCACTGGTCCTGGTTGAGCTCCCAGGGCTGATTCTGGGTTGGCCGGGGCTTCGTCTTCCCCTCTCCCCCGCCTGCTCAGCCCCTCCACACTCCGGTAAGGTGTACCTTTCATGCACTCTCCGACTTTGGGCTTTGTGCAAGAGGTATAAAGCTTGTGTCAGCAGAAGGTCCTTTTTGTCAGCTTCCTGCCAGACAGCTTCTGCCTGCTGGCTCCGGGTGGCTGCAAGTCCCATGGGAATCTCCTCTGGACCATCCATCCATCCCACTCCCAATGACCATCTGGGCCGGACCTCAAGTTTCAGTTCAGCCATCCACTCCGTTTCTTCCCAGTCAGGATGAGCCAGGGGAGGAGAGAATCCAGCAGCGCCCAGGTCCTCCTAGTCGCTGCATTGGTTAGACATGATTTGTGCAACCCCCTCGGTAGCTTTAACATATCAGATATGCCTCCTTCAAAATTCAAGAAAGGAAATCCCCAACTCCATGGTTTTAGAGAAAAGATACTTTTACTGAATATGAAGTGAATGCAACGAAAGTAAAGCAAGTTCTGAGGCTAAAGGTGTGAAATTGTACATATCAAAGGTTTACCCAAATACCTCCCCAACAACCCCAAGCTATATGTCCAATCTCCAGTCCCCAATGGTGTCGTGTGGGGTGCATCTTCAGATGGCCTCATCTATCTGGTATGCAGAGACGGTTGACCTTGACCAGGCCTAAACTAGACCATTCAGCATGCGCAGAAGATGGTGAGAACAAAACTCCCTCCGTCCTGAGATATCTCCCCCAGCATGATTCCCCTCCCAAATAATGAAACCTCCTCCCTCCCCATTACTATGGCAGCTAATAGCAAGCAAGGATATAGAGGCTGACACAGAATTTTTCCATCTTTAAATGTCAGGAAGGCTTAAAAGTATCAGTTGAATCATTTTATAGTCCCTTTAAAATACACTCGTTTTGTGATTCATCAGTATTAAGAAACATAACTGTAATATATCATAGCAGATGGCCACTGACCTGGGTTGTCTTGAAAAAACAAAGATGGTCAGATAACTGAATTTTAACTGAATGTTCCATGAACTCATCAGGAGTCAAGGTCAACTTGTGGCAGGCTTGACCTTTTCTTCCTTAAAAGAATGTAATAATTATTTTTAAAATCTTGTGATAACTAGTTTAACAAATGAAAGTTATGTTTACGAGTTTGTTTACAGTGAACTCTAGCCAAACTTTGGCTTGATTAACTCAAAAAACTTTAAATTTTATGTAGGGCTCTGCACAAATGAATTTTCTTTATAACATTCTGATTTTCTTACAGGTGTTAGAAATGCTACAGAGATTTAAGGACTCTAACATTAAACGAGAGCGAGAAGTATTTAACTGTATGCTGAGGAACTTATTTGAAGAATATCGTTTTTTCCCACAATATCCTGATAAAGAGCTCCACATAACAGCCTGCCTCTTTGGTGGGATAATTGAGAAGGGATTGGTAACCTATATGGCCCTGGGCCTGGCCCTGCGCTACGTGCTTGAAGCCTTACGAAAGCCTTTTACATCCAAAATGTACTATTTTGGAATTGCTGCACTAGATAGATTTAAAAATAGGTGGGTATCTCTTAATTCTTTGTTAATTTCTTTCAGAAACATTTGAGGGAATCTTTATATAGATCCCCTTTAGCAGTATATTTAGATTTACAAAATTGGTGATATATTGTTTATTTAAAATAAACTGCATATTGCACTTCTTAGATGAATTCTATAACAAATATATGCATCCAATAGACATTTAGATTAATAAAAAGATTTCACATTTTAGAACAAAGGTAATGTTTCTAACCCGGACATAGGTACAAGATTTAGTTTGAAGATCCTGGCTGAAGGATTTTCAATCTTTGCTAAAATGATGGCTAATGATAATTCTCTGTTCTACATACTGCTCCCTTTGAATGGTTGAATGATAGAGTATACCAGTATATACAGTTCACATGTGCACTTACCATATTTTTCGGACTATAAGATGCAACGTTTTTGCACTCTGCAGGCCTCCCAAACCATCTGCATGCCTCATTTTTTGCAAAAAAAGGGGGGGCATGCCAACCTTTGGGAGGGTTGTAGAGTGCTCCTGGAACCTGGGGGGGGGGGACAGATCGTTTTTTGCTCGTTTTTGCCCTCCCCAGTCCCAAGGAAGAAAGAATATTTCTTTCTTTCCAGAGCAAATGAATCTTTGCTAATAATCCATTACATTTATATACTTTCTTTGTGCCCTCTGATATTCCCATGGCTGTAGCTGCTTTTGCCTCCTGTTTCCTCCTCTCCCATGATTTGGTGGGACCAGCAGATGACACTGGCTGCAGCCTCACCTAGGAAAGCTTGATCATTGCAAAAGAATTTATAATTGTTTTTATTTTACATTATTTTAAAAGAGCTGTATAGCTGCCCATATTGAAACAACCACCCAGGATGGTGCACAAAACAATAAAAGCACAAACAGTTGGAATAAAAATCAATAAGAACTCATAAAAGTCTATAGAGACTCATGGCACTCTAGGTCAGCCTGTCAGCATTCCAAGTAATGTACCCATAAAAATGAGAACTCTTGAGGCAGGTAGATTCCTCAAAGTACAATTTAAACATTGTATTGGCACAACTGGTGAAAGCTGACTCTCAAGTTCCTGTGGCTTTCACCTAATTAAAAGTAAAAGTTTCCCCCTTCCCCCAAGTACTGGTCATGCTGTCCAATCCAGTTGCTGGCTGGTTGCTTGGTTACTTGCTTCTCCTCTGGCCAGCCACCTGTGAGAATGTCCTTGATTCCCACAGGAAAACTTGGTTTTGTCTATCAAACCGCATTTAACTATCCCCCCCCCCCCCACACACACACAGGTGGTGTGTGACAATCCTGAAGCCTCCAAGATGGCCTCCTACAGGTTCACTTCAGGGTTGACACATGTCAACATCATCTTCCTGGGCTTATTCTGCACTCAGCACTTGTGGGGAAAGCCAGCACTTCAAGGCCTCCTGAAAGCCAAGGGGATTGGGGTTCTGCACTGTTCTGGTGGGATCAGGGGCAGAGCAAATAACATTTTATGCTACCAGCAAATGGCCAAATGCATTGAGATGCTCGGTTTCTCTTCATAAATATTGTGCTTGGCATTTTTGGCAGCAGAAGTAAGGGCGGGGGGGTGGAAGCCATTGCAGGAGGGAAGTCTTCCTCCGGCGCTGACTGTCATCAAAAGAGGAGGCAATATGACCAAAAGAGGAAACATGGCGAAGATGGAGGACTAACAACAAGCTCCATTCTCCTATGCGCTGCTTGGAGAATCCAAGAATGGGTTTAACTTTGTCCATTTGCCTAGAGACTGAGTTAGAAAAAAGTCTTGACCATGCTTCTTCTGACTGGTAGTGTTCAGTTTTTTAACTCAGTCCAGCCTTGGAGAGACATAAATAACTTTTCTCTAGCCCCATCTAGACAAAGATTACTCATAGCTTGGATTCTATATTTTCTTTATTTTATTTTATTGTTCCTTTTGTTTTTCGGGTTTCGTTGAAATGGTGGTTGTTCTTTTCTGAAGTCCGGATTTTCTGATTCTTATTTGGCTGCAGGTGAGTCCACTGGTTTTCCCCGTCCGCCGGTTAGTACCGCCACTACCCATACGCGACTGGTCAGCAAATTTTTAATTACTGTTCCCCTAGCACCAAGGAACCTCAGCAGCCAGAGATACTGCCCGATCACTTGGGCTAGCCTCCCTTAACCGCGCATTTGACTTGCGGGGCTTGGAGAGTGGTACACCACTATCGCACCATTCTTTTTGCTTTTTGTACCCTTAAAAGCTGTGGCGTTTGTTTTTTCGGATCGCAGGGGAAGCTGGTACACCACTTTTGCTCCATTTTGTTGTAGACTTGGATTGCCGCACTTCCTGTGTAGGTGCCAGACGAGCAATCGGCTATTAGCACCATTTTATTATGCTAATTTGGAAAGCACAGCGGTTATTTTTGGTGCCAGCAGATCTGCTGCTTGCCGCTTCCCTGAAAAGCGTGATTGTACTGAGAGCCGGACCCCTGTTGCTCAGGGCCACTTTTAGTACCCATTGTTATCAATTTACTAAGGCACTACATTCTATGGTTGAGCAAGTAGCAACAGGCAACCTCCACACTGTTCAAGCCATTACGCACCATCAGCCAACTGTTAACTCTTAAAACCGCCTTCCTTGTGGCTATCACCTTGGTCAGGAGGATTTCGGAGCTGGTGGCTGTTTCGTTGCGCAATGATCTCTGCATCTTCCACGCTGACAGAGTTGTGTTATAGCTAGACCCTTCCTTCTTGTCCAAAGTCAACTCATGGTTTCACAGGGCCCAGGAGATTATTCTCCCGGACTTCTATCCGCAGCTCACACATCCACGAGAGAAAAGGTGGCACCACATCAATGTAAGGAGGGCCCTCTGTAGGTATGTCAAGCGAACAGCATCCTTTAGGAAGACAGAATCATTGTTTGTTTCCTTTCAGCCAGCATTTATGGGTCAGAAGATAATACTTAACACCGTGGCGCGCTGGTTGAAGGTGTGCATAGCCCAGGCCTATGAAATCCAGGCCAGGCCTTGGCGTATCACAGCTCACTCCACCAAGAGTGCAGCTACCACCACAGCCTGGGCAACACAAGCTTCTGTTGTAGAGATCTGCAGGGCAGTGACCTGGTCATCCCCATCGCCGTTTGTCAAGCATTATAAACTGGATTCATTCGGGCGGCTTATACTGCAGAGGGTCCTTTCCAACTCTGAGACCCTGGACCAATCTAGTTTCCATCCTTAAGAATCTATGCTTTGGCATATCCCATGCTTGGATTTTCCAAGCAGCCCACAGGAGAAAGACGGTTTCTGCGATGATCAGCTGTGCTTTTGAAACTTGCTTATCAGCCCCAACTAGGGCTCACAACCAGCGAACTAATGTGCTGAAGCTGACTAGGCTAAGGACGCTATCCAGATGAATACCTGGTAGGCAGAGGCAAAAAATTGATTGTATCCAGTCTCCCTCCAGCATTTGACTTGCTTCACTTCGTTTACCCTCCAAATCGCTCTTCAGAGCATGCTATTTTTTTTGTTCTCCATCTGAGCTTGGCACACTTAGAGGAAAGAAACACTCATTCTCCTGTGCTGCTTGGAGAATCCAAGGAATGGGTTAGTTTCAGTCTGCTTGCCCAGAAACTGAATTGAAGAAATCTTGACCACGGCTCCTCTACTCCGCAGCTCAGTTTTTCAATGAAGGCATGACCGGTCCGAGAGATGTAATCAAGTTTTCTCCAGCTCAGTTGGAAATATTTCAAAGAATTGGATTATTTTTGCAGCACAGTGGTTAGTTATTTAGCCTGGTTGTCTGATGTTGGTGGGCTGCTGATGTGAGACTGCTGGTTTTCCCTGGTCTGCCGGAAATGACCGCCACCAGGGTTTTCATTTCCAGGTCCGGATAGACGGATTTTGCAGCCACGGCGCTATTACTTGATCGCTTGAGCTACTCCGTTCACTGCTAATTGTTTCTCCCGGGTGCTGAGAGATCGGTACACTATTCTCAAGTCCTTCCTGGCTTTAAAGTGTGCGTCTTGTGTTTTTTGGTGTGTTCTGAAGCTTGGTGTGCCATCTTCAAGTCACCTGCTGTCTGCGTTGGTGGCGCCCACGCCGGGGAGCTGCCTTGCTGCAGCTGTGTTTTGCTTGCTGCAATTTGAATTTCCTGGCTTTCTCTTGGCACCAAACGAGCTGTTATGTGGCGCAGGCGCCATTTTGTCTCCCCAAACTGCACTTCAAGCAAGGCAACAACGAGAACGGCAGCGTGGTTGCGATCTCGCTTTGTTTTCGGTTATGGTTGGTTCTATTTGCCTTGAGAGTCGCTCTTTCTCCAGCTGATCTTCTCACAGTGTCTACCTCTGACTTGTCTAGCGGAGTTACCGCACTGAGTGGCCATTTTATAACTTGGCAGGTAGGATTGCAGGGTGTCGGTTACAGGTTTGCATTTATCCTACCACCCTGGGAGTTCACAACAATGGCAGATCGGATGACTGCCCATGTGGCTGGTGCAGAGGTTTCTCCCAGCGACCTTATTTGCCAGGGTAGGAAGGCCCTCTACAAGGGGCACGGCCAGCAAATCTAAGGCTAAGGCTAAGTCCAAGGCTGCTGTGGCCAATAAAGATGCCCAGCGCAGGCAACGAGCCTTAGAGAATGCCCATTTACCACGGTTCTTCAGCAGGTTTCTTATTCCCAGGTGGAAGGGCTCAACGCCCTTCGTGGTCCCTGGCCTCGGGCTGTTGTACACTTTTCCACCTCTCCCGCTAATCCGGAGGGTGATTCGCAAGATACTGGTGGAGAGTGCAAAAGTATTGCTCATTGCCCCCCACTGGCCACGTCGCTCTTGGTACACTGACCTGGTCAGTCTCTCCATTGCCAGACCCTGGAGAATCTCGGACAACAGGATATCCCTCAGCCATGGGGTCCTACTCCACCCGAAGCCACAGTAGCTTCAATTGGCTATCTGGCACTTGAAGGGGATATCCTGACATGGGACAACTTTTCTAGATGGGTCATCAAGACCATCCAGGCGGCCCTCCACCATGCGTATTTACACCACAACATGATCTGCCTTCTGCAGATGGTGCCGTCCCCATAGCATCATTCCAAGGACTGCTTCCGGGTTGCTTGGAGGGTCGTTTTAAGTGTTCCGAAGGCTTCAGGGATCATCCAGAGGCTTCCCTGATGCCTTCGGAGCCCTTAAAACGACCAAGCGCTCCAAAGGCTTCAGGGAAGCCTCCGGACGGTCCCTGAAGCCTTCGGAACGCTTAAAAAGACCCTCCGAGCAACCCGGAAGTCACTTCTGGTTTGCTCGGAGGGTGGTTTTACGCACTCCGAAGGCGTCAGGGAAGGCTCCGGACGGTCCCTGAAGCCTCCGGAGGGCCTCCGGGGGGGACGGGGGAGGCTCTTTTCGCCCTCCCCAGGCTCCTATAAAACCTCTGGAGCCTGGGGAGGGCGAAAAAAGCATGTAAAAATTGGGGGCGTCACGCGTTCTGCACGCATGCGCACCGGGGGGGGGTCACGCATTACATTATGGGTACAGCACGCCCGCACACGACCCCCCTGCGCTCCCCCCACTTGTGGCACGCGAGCCAAAAAAGGTTCGTCATCGCTGTCCTAGGGTATGGCCTTTTTGAGGGTAGCTGCGAATCTTAGGCCACCTGTGGTGCATTGTTATCTGTCTTGGGACCTGTCTATCATTCTTCAGGCACTTACATTGGCTCCATTTAAGCCCATATGCACCATCAATCTTTGCTTTCTGACTTTTAAAGTGGTTTTCGTGGCCATTTCTTCGGCCAGGAGGATCTCGGAACTGGCAGCCCTTTTGGTTCGCGATGACCTCTGCATTTTCCACCCTGACAGAGTGGTCCACTTGATACTTCCTTCTTGACAAAGGTCAATTCGTGGTTTCATAGAGCCAAAGAAATTGTACTTCCTGACTTCTGTCCTCATTCAGCACATCCACGCGAGCAGAAATGGCATCACCTCGATGTTCGGAGGGCCCTTTGGCAGTATGTCAAGCGCACAGCATCCTTCAGAAGGACTGAATCCTTATTCGGCACTTTCTAGCCAGGATCTATGGGTCAGAAGGTGTCTTCTTCCACCATAGGTCAGTAGTTAAAGGCCTGTATATCCAAAGCATACGAGATCCAAGCCAGACCTTTGCCTCGCCGCATCGCGGCTCACTCCACTAGGAGTGTAGCTACGACTGCAGCTTGGCTGAGCTTCGACCGAGGCTTCTTTCGGAAAGCAGGTATTACAGGCGGTTCACTCGGACTCTGGGACCCTGGGCCAGTTTACATCCCGCCCTTAGGACATTATGCTTGGGCATATCCCATCCTTGGATTCTTCAAGTAGTGCACAGGAGAAAGATCCCAACTGAAGACCAGCTTGTTCCAGGTTCTCTACTAGAAGAGGGCGGTGCCGATGTTCCAGAATTCAACTTATGTGATTTTATCTCTCGGACCTGCCATGTCTTCATTGAAAAACTGAGCTGCCAAGTGGAGGGGGCGTGGTCAAGAATTCTTCAATTCAGTCTCCGGGCAAGCAGACCAAAATTAACCCATTCCTTGGATCTCCCGCAACACACATAGAATAATCATCTCTCAGCATCTTGTAAACAAACGGAGCCTTTTAGGCTTTGATACTCCTTCGTGCAACTGGATTCTTGATTTTCTTTTTGATAGATCCCAGTATGTGCAAGTTGGGACTAATATTTCTAACACCATTTTCTTGAACACAGGTTCTCCTAGGGCTGTGTTCTAAGTCCGTTATTGTTCTCCTTGTTGACCCATGACTGTTGTGCTAGGTTTAGAGCCAACCACATTGTGAAGTTTGTGGATGATACGACAGTAGTGAGCCTTATTCAAGATGACAAACAGGGGGCTTCCTGCAAGGAGGTAGAAGGTTTAGTGAACTAGTGTAGCAAAAACATCCTCATAGAAAAAACTAAAGAGATCATTATCAATTTCAGAAAAGGCAGGCCAGCCACACACCTCTATGTATTAATGGTTCAGCTGTGGAGGTGGTTAGCAGCATCAAGAATAGACTAGCTTGACAGAGAGATATTGGTGAAGCAGGCACAGCAGCGCCTGCATTTTCTGCCTTGCATAAGACAACATCTTCCTCTGCCCTTACCACTTTCTATATAAGGACGATCCAGAGCATCCTGTCATATTGCATTATTGTCTGGTTTGTAAGCATTATTGAAGGCAGGGTGGAGAGTAGTGAGGATGGCAGAAAAGATAATTCTATCCAGGCCATAGCATATAAACATTGCTTGAGCAGAGTCTGCAGGATTTTCTGGGACACTACACCTCTTCACGACCTGTTTTCCTTGTTACCGTCTGAGAGGAAGCAGAACATCTAGATTCAGTTACAGTTTTGTTCCATTAACCTTAGCATTAATCTTGTGAGTTTTGTATTCAAAATGGATGTGTGTGTGTGTATGCATGTGTGGTGCAGGTATATATTTATGTATGTCTTATAGCATGTGTATATGTGGATTATGTATGTGAGTAGATATACACTTTCCCTTGAGAGAAGTCAACAGAATTTCATTTTTAATGTGGGCCAGTGTGCTCATAGTAAAAGAATGCCAAAGTTATCTATTTATAAGGTCGGTATGGCTTGGACACTCCACAGCAAAACTGGGGTTATTTTACTGTTGGTTATATTGAAATGAAAAGAAACATTCTGTCCATAAGAGTTCTTGGGGAAATGATCTCTGCAGAGTTGGTCTTTGCTGAAGATTCCAGTCACATATGAAAATCTGTTACTGTGGCTATATTTTCCTTGCTATAAAAATGGACCTTTGCCTGATAATTTGGCTTGTTTGCAATAGGTTATTTCTTAGCAACATGTAGTCACAACTATTAGCCCAGTCATTTAAAAGTAATTGTTGGCAAAGGTGTCTGCAGGATCTGATGCTTTCATCAAAATGATAAAGCAGTGTTTAACTATTGCACGTTCATGTGACTTTATGTATAGGACATCAGGGTGCATATACCGAAGGTGGAGACCTTGTGTCGCAATGCTACAATACTGCTTTTGTCACTTTTCCTCCTTGACCTTCCTTCTCGGGTTATTTTTAATTGCTGATCAGAAGCAAAACATTCACGAGGCGTGGCTGTTTTTGCAAAGATTAACTGTTTCTATATTGTGCTAATAGTTGTGGATCAGACTGTTTATTTCCTACTACTAATAGCTAATTTTATTGACAGATTGAAGGACTACCCTCAGTATTGTCAGCACCTGGCTTCTATTAGTCACTTTATACAGTTCCCTCATCACCTGCAGGAGGTGTGTATTAACAAATTTATGGAAAGTAAATCAGTCGGGAGTAAAGCAATATGAAACAAATTACGCTTGTGTTCAGTAACACTTACAAAGGGGCATGTAAGGATTTGTAAAAATTCTTTGCAACAAGCTCCTTCATGGAAAATTACCTTAGCTTTAACTCTCAGTGTATTATAGTTACAGAACAGCTAACTTGAACTCCTTCTAATTTTTGTCAGATGTTTTATAAAGAGTTATGAAAGGGGTGGAACAAATGCCTGTTGCCCAGAAGAAGAACAGGGGAGTTAAGTTTTTGATGGTCTTGTAATACTACAAGCCCAGAAGGTTTAGGACCTCTGCATTAATCTTATGTCAGTTGGAAGGGTTTCTGTATGAAGTAGCCTTATTGTACTTTTACCTGGGATTAAAAACATATGGTCAACTATAAAGATTATGCTATTACTTCAGAATTCCTGTACTCATCATTTGTCCAAAATGGAAGTTGGCTTCTTCAGACATTACAGAAACCTTTGGGGTTTTTTTCCAAGGCTGCTTGATTTAGAATGCTTTTCCCCTGGATTCTTTGTTTGTTTTCTTGAAATTTGCAAGAACTTCCCTCTAGTATTTGCAAACTTCAGTATTCCTGCTGGTAGTTTGAGACAAATTTATGTATTTGCTGACACTTTATTTAAACCAAATTTGTATATCAGTGATTGCATGAACTCTGTAGATGTCATGTGTGAAATAAAATAACTATTTTATTTAGTCACGTATCAAGATTAGAAATTTCTACAAGGGCTTCTAGGATTAAGGTTTGTTGTATATGAATTTTAACAACAACGTTTCCTTGTCTGTCGAAGTACATTGAATATGGACAGCAATCAAGAGATCCTCCGGTGAAGATGCAGGGGTCCATCACCACCCCTGGAAGTATTGCCCTGGCCCAGGCCCAGGCCCAGGCCCAGGCCCCAGCAAAGACGCCTCTCGCCGGCCAGGTTAGCACTGTAGTCACCACCGCCACCGCCACCAGCACTGTGGCAAAGACAGCCATTGCGCCTGTGGGTCGAGTCAGCTTCAAGAAAGATGTGCCAGTAAGTCTTTGCTTCCATGCATCTAGCAGGAAGCACATGAAGGAGATTTGGGATGAATGAATGCAATTGTTTAATTTGTCATTTGAAACCAAAAACTTTGGTCCTTAAATAAGGACATAGTCAAACAGCCAAGTTGCTTTGTTGCATTTAATGCCTTTCAGGTAGTCCTCCACTTACCACCATGACAGCATTCCCATGTCACACAATCCAAATGTGGGTGCTTGGCAACTGGTATATATTTACAAGGTTGCAGTGTTCCAGGATCATGTGACTTCCTTTTGCAACTTTCTCAGCTGGCTTCTGACTGACAAAGGCAGTGGGGGAAGCTGAATTCGTGTAATGATCTTAGTGATTCACTTAACAACTGCAGTGATTTGCTTAACAATCAAGGCAAAATAAGTCATAAAATCAGATGTGATTCACTTAATAGCTACCTTGCAGCAGAAAGTGGTCTCAATTGTGGTTGTAAGTTAAGGACTCCCTGTATATAATTAACTGAATTGTATTACTTATACCAATTATTGCCTACATTCTGCTCTCTGCCTGCCTTTTTGCTTTATAGCTGTTCAAATATCTTATCAGTTGTCTTGCTTTAAAACAAGGGTGGAAATTCTTCAGGTTAAAGTGTCCCTCTGTCATCGTCTCCCCCTTCTCCCTTCCCAGGGAATCTGGCCATGAGAGGAACTGATTCCCATGATCAGCTCATTCCAAGTCTTTGTGCACAACCAGAGATAACAGCAGTTAAGCCAAGGAAGATCTGACTGGACTTGTTGATGCATGCTTTCATTTTGGATGTGGAAAGGCTTCTCTTAAACAGCTACATTGCATGAATCTAGCAAACTTCATTTATTGTTGGTTCTCCAAGGGAGGATTTTAGTTTCTGTTCGCCACGGTAGAGTGTGGCATCAAGGCCTCTGAATCGTATCATTTTGGGGATTTCCTGTTATCTAAGAATGCCTGTGAATGCATTCCTAATTAAATTAACTCATATTCATTAACTCATGTGGTTTGTCTTTTGCAGCCTTCTATTAATACAACCAACATTGATACTCTGCTAGTGGCCACTGATCAAACAGAGAGGATTGTAGAACCTCCTGAAAATGTTCAAGAAAAGATTGCTTTTATCTTTAATAATTTGTCTCAATCCAACATGACTCAGAAGGTAAATATTGTACAAATTTAACTCTGATTTGGATGGGAGTATAGAGAGACTTCCTGTGTTATAGTCACATACAAAAAAAGGAGTGACTAACTGAGCTGATACTGTTTGCATACGTGAAGGCTTTCTTTTCCCACCACTCTTCTGTTTCTTCCCGGGAATGTTTAAATATGGTTATATTGATGTAGCAGTCTTTGAAATGTAAATCTGGAACTTCTTCAACGTTGCACTTGCTATTTTCCCACATATCCATATATTTTAAGACATTAAAGGTTATCTTAGGCCAGCTTCCTGTAAAACCATTTTATTTGCAATTGATGAGTTTTTAAAGTTTTTGTTCTGTAATCCTTCATTCTGTCGGTGTCCATAAGCGAATATGTGTTTAGTAACACAATTGTTCTAAGGGACTTTTTGGGAAGACCGAGGTGCCACAAATGTTAATGTTTTTCAAAAGAAAACTTGCAGCATTTAAATACCTTGGTATAATTTGTATTTGAGCAATTTGTTCAAAACAGAATACACATTTTGGCAACTTAAAATTTTCAAAAGTTATTGTTTTATTTCAGATCTTTATAATTCCTCGTCTATATGAGTTACGGAATCATTTCCAGTCCTATTACTTCATTAATCCCTTTCTGTTTCTTGTTTGTTTATGGAGCCAGGTTGAGGAACTGAAGGAAACGGTGAAAGAAGAATTCATGCCTTGGGTTTCACAATATCTCGTGATGAAGAGAGTTAGCATTGAGCCAAACTTCCATAGTCTTTATTCAAATTTCCTTGACACTCTTAAAAATCCAGAATTTAATAAAATGGTTTTGAATGAAACATACAGAAATATTAAGGTTGGTGCCATACACAGTCATATTTTCATCCTTGCGCTTTGAAAGAGTAGATCAATTGTGTAACAGATACGGAATGCATTAATTTAAAGTGAGCAAACACTCCTCATGATTTAGGCAATGTAACATACATAACTCCTCCCTCCTCAATTATTTTTCTGTTTATAGTAGGGCCGTGATGGCGAACCTATGGCACGCGTGCCACAAGTGGCACGCGGAGCCATTTGTCAGGGCACGCGAGTTCACCTTTTTAAAAGCTATTTTTCGCCTTCCCCAGGCTCCAGAGGCTTTATAGGAGCCTGGGGAGGGCGAAAAGAGCCTCCCCCGCCTCCCCCCGGACGCTTCAGGGACCATCCCTAAAGCCTTCGGAGCGCTTAAAACCACCCTCCGAGCAAACCGGAAGTCACTTCCGGTTTGCTCGGAGGGTGGTTTTAAGCACTCCGAAGGCTTCAGGGAAGCCTCTGGACAGTCCCTGAAGCCTCCGGAGGGCCGTCCGGGGAGGTCGGGGGAAGCTCTTTTCGCCCTCCCCAGGCTCCTATAAAGTCCCTGGAGCATGGGGAGGGCAAAAAAAACATGTAAAAATGGGGGGGGGGGTCGCGCGTTTTGCACCCATGCGCACTGGGGGGGCTCGTGCGTTGCATTATGGGTGCGGCATGACCGCACTCGACCCCCCTGCGCTCCCCCCACTTGTGGCACGCGAGCCAAAAAAGGTTCGCCATCACTGTACTAGGGTGTTAGGATATCATCTCCATCCAATGCAAATTAGAGGCCTACACAAAAAAAACAGATCTCAGATGTTCAAGATGGCTTTAGAAGATGGCAAGAAATACAAGGCATTATTTATAATGTACATTGGAAAATGGAGAAAACCAAAGAAGACAGTTTATGCTCCATTAATTAACAAAGGCCTTCCATTGTGTCAATCACATGAAGTGCAGAATGTTCTTGTAAAGTGGGAATCCCAGATATTGTCCTCATGAGTAATGTATTCACAGATCAAGAAGCCACAGAATGGCAGAACATAGTAGAGTGGCCCCCGTGTGACAAAGAAGTGAGCTGAGGCTGTATTCTTTATTCAGACAGTATGCTAAATAGCTTGAGCATTCCCAGAAGAGTTTTGCTATCATGTCATATTTGTACTCCTTGTTGACCAAAGCTCTCTCTTCTCTTGGAAAAAACATAGGTGTTGCTTACATCGGATAAAGCTGCTGCCAACTTCTCAGACCGTTCGTTGCTGAAGAACCTGGGTCACTGGCTGGGGATGATAACACTGGCAAAGAATAAGCCCATCTTGCATACAGTGAGGATCCTTGCATATTTTCTTGTTCCCTGGCTTCTGCATTGACCTACAAATACAGCACAGATAGAGAATAAATAAAATATGCAAAATAAACCAATTTAGCTTCTGACATTGACTTCATCATTTGTTTATTTTAGGACTTGGATGTCAAATCTTTGCTGCTAGAAGCTTATGTAAAAGGACAGCAGGAATTGCTGTATGTTGTGCCATTTGTTGCTAAAGTATTGGAATCCAGTGTAAGAAGTGTGGTAAGTCTAAAGCATAGAGTACTTAGAATGCAAATTACATATACAAGTAAGAACCTTCCACAAGGTTTAATAGTTTCTAAGTCTCTTGTGACATGTCCACAATGAGATCCTGAAGTTGGATTTGAAACATTGTCTTAAACGGGATAAGCTCCCGTTACTCACCTTAGCTTCTACCAAGCAAACAGTTTATTTGTGTCAGATACATCAGAATTAAAATAAGGCATACTACACAACATAACAATTAAAATACAAAATGCAAGATTAAAATATGTACAAGTTAAATTTTGCCCAGAAACTAGCAACGTTGTGTTCTATTGTGCTGTGTCATGACCCAGGGCTGGGCATGGTAGCAACACAACCGGAACTTTTATTGCTCCAACTTTCCCCCCAAAGTCCCACCATTCACTGCAAGTCCAGGAGCAAAGCTCTAAACCTAACCCTAACCCACCTCCAATAGTTCCTGGCTGAAATTAGTCCAGAGGAGCAGCACAGTTTTGAGAGCAGCCACAGTTCAGGGACTTTGGTTCCAAGGACTCCTTGTCACAGGAAGAGTTCACTGGAACTGCAGCACAACCCGGAGCAGAACTCTGTCACTGCGAACTTGCATATAGCAAGGCAAGGCACAATAAAGTATCCAGACGTAGGTAACAGCACGTGAGACTGGAAAAAGGCAACACTTGTTCCCGGGGTGTCTTTAAATCTCATTCCCCGGGAGACCCTTGTAAAGAGGGGCAGGGCACCCAAGTCATCAGGTCACCCTGCACTGATCCCGCCACTCCATTCTCAGGGTTTGAGGGGGGGGGATTGCTCATCTCTGGAGCTCCTCTGCTCTGTTGCCTGCCCTCTCCTCCCTCCTTGCTTGATCATCCTGCGCCCTCTGTCCTTCGTGGGCAACCCTTCCCAGGAGGTCCTCAAGTGTACCCTAGTCAGGACATAAAGGGCAGGTATACATATGTGTTGTTGTTTGCATGTCACCACAATTGCAAAGAGCAGAAGCAACCAGATAGCCCAATTTATTCAGAGGGTCTCTGAATCCTACCCATGCACAGTCTATTCAATGATTTCCATACTTCCCAGCTTTCGCCAGACCTAGGTGCCAGCTCCTCTGTTGGTTCCATCCAGTGTTGGTTCTTTGTAGCTTTCCATAGGTCCACTTCACTTTCAAATTCTTCAAAGTTTTCCATCAGCCCAAGAAGCTTTTCCTGGATTTTAATATCTGACAAGCAAAAACATGCAAATGCATGCAGCAGGAAAGTTATTGCATTCCGTATTTCATGCTGACCACTTGATGACAGAAGTATCTCACACAATGCAGGCTCCCTCAGCTGAGAAGTGGAGATGAACACAGCATGACTGGATAGGGTTAACCTTTAAACCTTCTTAAACCCACTATAATGTTGAAGGCATCACTTAATCTATTTTCATAGAAAATGTCCACAAAGCTTTTATCCAGCCCTTACATAGGTTTGTCCTCATCAGTCGAAAAAAGCTGTCCCAGATCCATATGCATTCAAATGAAAGGATAGCAATTTTTATAGGAGTAAATAAATATATTGGGCATCTTCTGCTTAGAAAATAGGCCAGGGGTGGAAAATCTCTGATTCTGCTAAGCTACAACCCCCATCACTCCATTCCTTTGGCATTTAAGATTGCAGTCCTATGGCAAACTACTACTCGTCTTTGGATAGAATTGCGCTGCTTCCGTTTTAATATGTAGTAGTGTAAATTCTATTTTATGTTCCCCAAAGCCATTTTTAACACCAGGGTGCTGATTTTCTCTTCCTTCTCACCTTATAGGTTTTCAGGCCCCCAAATCCATGGACCATGGCAATCATGAATGTTCTTGCAGAGCTTCATCAGGAGCATGACTTAAAGGTAAATTGTGTTTAAGTTACTCAGCTGTCTCTTGTTTAGAACATGAATTTGCTTCAAGGTTTGAGCTCAACTGCTGAATGTTATTAAATTTGATCAAAATATTAGACCAAAGGTATTTTCCTGAGGTAATTGCTAATAGTTGTAATTCAGTTACTTTTATTTTATGTTCCTAGCACAATTTAATTTTCTATGTAATCTTACCTTGAAAGAAATAATTATTTTGCAGAGCATGCCATGATTTGAAATGGTGGATGGACATAATTGTGAAAATTCATTGTATAGCTTAAAATCATTACATTATTAAATCTGAAATTATTAAATATTGTACAGCTGAATCTGAAGTTTGAAATTGAAGTGCTCTGCAAAAACCTGGCCCTTGACATCAATGATCTAAAACCTGGTAGTCTCCTAAAAGACAAGGACCGGTTGAAAAACCTGGATGAACAGTTATCTGCTCCAAAGAAGGATATAAAACAAGTAGAAGAACTACCACCTATTACTACTACCAGTAAGTATCAGAATAATTCTTGTCTGCACTATACTAATATAATTTGTATTTCCCAGAGTGATGAGTAAAACAAGGTTGTTCTCAGATTTATTCTTTGTTAACAATTGTCACCAATCTTGTGTACCAGCTTCATATGAACTCAAAATACTTAAAAACAAAAAGAAAAGTCTGCTGCTATGTCTTCTTTTCTCTGTTGCTTGGTGAAGAACAGGTCTATCAAGGGCTGTTGGTCTCAAAGACTCAGTATTACCTTCACATGGGGTGAGTGTAGCTCCAAATACTAGTTGCAGGGAACAAAGGCAGATCCTAACCTCCTCTGTGAGTGCCACAGAGTTACCCAATTGACCCCTATAAAAAGTAAGGTGCTGGGTACAATGTCTTGGCCTGGTCCATGGGGGCATTAGAGAACAGTCCTTTGGAAGAGAGGATGTTGTTGTTACAGGGGTTTGATAGATTGAAGATGGAGATAATGCCTCCATGGGGCATTATGAGGTTCATGAAGTTGATGGAAGTGGACAGGAGGGAGGATGTTCATGGCAATGATACCTAGAGGAATTTATGGTTGGAAACATAGGAAGAAAGATGAAATTTGATGCCAGATCCCTCTCGGGACCCCAAACCTCACTTCTAAAGTAAGGTCTGATAGTCTTCTGCTACAGCTTCTAGTCTTGAATACCATGCATTATTGAGACTTGGGTAAGTATAGAGGCAGAGTTCCTCATCCAGAGTTGTGCTTTAGACAAACCAGAGCTTTAGGCAGAGAACATAGGCGGTGATCTCCGAAGGTCTGCAGGGTGCTAGAGACACTTTTCTGTGATAAACAGAACTGGATGCAGTACTTCAGGCAGGATAGAATGGAACTTCATTTCTTTTGACATGGTTGGGAACTGTGTTTCTGTGGATGCCACCAAAAATTGCTTTTGCCATTTGTTTGTTTATTACTGGATTTATATGCTGTGCATCTGGCCTATTGTTTTTAGCTTGTATTCCATTTGTAAGCAACTGTTATTCCAAACTCTAAAATATTAAGCTTTTATATAATTCCTTCAGTCTGTAACACAAGTCATTAGAGGAGTTAAAGAAGGTGCACTAGTTATAAAACCCAATTCTCTTTGATACTGACAGGATTACTTTCATGGTAATCTACCAGATATATTCAGATGCATTTCTCTTAGTGGACATCTGAAAAAAACCTTATGCTGCATATTAGTTCTGAAAAACAGACCCAGATACATTTTTTCTGTATCATTAGGATCCTCCCTTCCCAGTTGTGCTTTAAATTGTCCCCCTCCTCTGGTGAGGAGAGGAGATAACCCTATACATGAAGATAGAAAACTTGGTTCTGCTTGATACACCTCCTAGAAGACCTTCTCACATGTTCGAATAGGAAGAATAAGTGCAGGGAGTCTGTTCCATGTATTAGAGGCAACTGTGTACAGTTATTTAAGTACCCAGTGACACCTGTTTGTCTTTCAAGAAGCATCTCTGGTGGTGGTTATGAAGCACACATTGTTTTTTTTTTAAATTAAAAAAAGTTTTATTGGTTTTTTCAAGTATTTTGGGGAAAAAAGTACATAAATGTGGAGAAACATTTTGACAGCTACATCATACGGAAGGTGGTCTTACATCTCTCTCTTATTTTATATATATCAAAATATCATTATTACATACATATTAGCAGTTTAGGTTTACTTCAAATTCTTTAACATCTTCAACCATACTTTATATCACTTCTAACCATTTCATTGTATTAACAATTGCAATGTGTTTTTAAATCATTTCTGTAACCTAAGTCTCATTGCTGTCTCTTCTCCCCTGTCTGTTGGCTGAGCCATGGCTCCTCCCCCCCTTCATGTCTTGTGCAGTGTCTCTTGTTTCATCTAGGAGGTTCTTGTGTTTTTCCATGAAGGCTTCTGCCTCCACTACTGTATTAATTCTCACTCTACCCCCCTCCCAGAAAATCAACAAGCCTTCTGGAATTAACCACCTGAACCAGATATTTTTTTCATATAATTTTTTAGTTAGAAAGAAGAATTTCTTCCTCTTATCTCTTATTCTTTTTGGTATCTGTTTCAGAATGGTTATTTCTTTGTCCTTATATCTTAAAGGTTCCCCCCTTTGAACTAGAATCTCATCTCTTGTAGTCTTTCTAAAAAATTTAACATGAACTTCCCTTGGAACATTGTGTGTTCTAGCATATGCTGAGTTAATTCTATATATCAAATCCATATCCCACCCTAGCTGTTGTTTATCTCTTTTAATATAATCTGCTAGCATTGTTATCATAATCTCCCTTAAGTCTTCACCCTCTATTTCAGGTATGTTTTGAAATCTAAGAAAAAGAGACATCCTTTCAAATTCAATTTTTTCCATATAATTCTCAATCCCAGCATTTTTTATTTTATTTTTTTGGTAAAGCCTTCATCTCTTCTCCCACCCCCACAGCACCCTCCTCCAGAGCGTCTATTTTCTGGCTATTTTGTAAAGTCTGTTGTTTATTCTCTCTGAGTTCTTCCCTTAAGTCCGCCAACTGTTTTTTTATTTTGTCCTGTCCCTTTAAGAGTGTCTGGAACATTTGTTGAAACATTTCTTGAGACTGCTGTTCCCCCTCGGAGGCTTTTGGTTGTAAAAAGGAAGATAGTTGTGTTTGTTGTGGAACAGGACTTGAAACAGAAGAAGATGGAGCCGAGGCTGGATAGGAATGGGGGCCTTTTTCGCAGGCATTGTGAAGTTCAGAGAAAGTTTATAAGTCTAGACAGAAAAGATGGCGTCTATAGGAGCGCACTGTCAGGCAAGGTCTACAGGCAGGCAAGGTCCAGTGTGAGATATCAGTCTTCAATACAGCTCCCCTCTAGTTGTAGTCAATTTTCCCCAATCCAAGGAAGAGTGTATAAAGAGATTCCTCTAGGGTTCACCAGGGTTTTATAGTTCCAACCCAGAAGATTTTTCATAGACAACAGTTCATTTGTAACGGCAGCAAAAACGGGGGAAGAAGCGCCATTTTGGCTCAGCCCTCTCAGGGGATCGGAGAACAATCATTCAAAAAGTTTCCATTCATAGTTTATTAGGTCAGTTCACTTTCTTTCTTTCGCAATTGTTCAAGAGAGTCATTACCCCATTGCTTGAAAGAAGTGAATATCAAAGAGTTTTTTCCCAGTTCTCTCTCTCCTCTGCCGCTTTTCCGAGAGGGGGGGAAGAAAGATCCCCCTCTCCAATCTTAACACTTTGCCGAGATCAAAGAGTCTTAAGAAAGCTGCTAATCCTTGTTTACTTAGTTGTTCAAAGAAGTAAGAAAAAGACCCTGGGGGAATTCCCCCCTCACCGCATTTCTGCTGTTGCCTTCACATGGAGCGTTTTCTTCCGACCTCCTCAGGACGAAGGCGCGTATGGCAAGCGCACCCCCCAAAAGCCTCCCAGTGCCTAGGGCAAAGCTGGCAGCCCCCCTGCGGCCGCTGCCGCTCCAGGGGGCTCCAGCAAGCCGCCCCCTCGGCAGGACGCCCCTACAAGGCACCCTGTGCCCCCCCCCCCCCGGTGAGTCGGGGGGGGCCACCAGGACGGCGAGCGGCGGACAGCATGTCCATCGTCCACAGAAACCGGAAGTGGAATCGAACCACACATTGTTTATTGATGTTGGGACAATTAGCATTGGCAATGACAATGGATAGGTATCCATTGTCGTTGCCAGTGCCAACATAGCTTTTATTTGGACTTCTACTCAATATATTGGGTATTTAAATAATTATAATTTTATAATATTTACTAATGCAATTGTAAAATTTAGCAGAGCTATGTTTTCTATTACACTTACTTGACTTTTCTGTTATTATAATGAAGCATTTTATTTCTAGTAATAGCAATAGCACTTAGACTTATACACTGCTTCACAGTGCTTTCCAGCCCTCTCTAAGCGGTTTACAGAGTCAGCAGAAGTATCCTGCATTACTGCATTCTAACTACTGTGCCACCACGGCTCCTAATGCATCAACTATGTTACTGAATACATGTTTAATTTAAAAAATCTGGGGGGGAAATCTTAATGCTCTTGAATTTTTTTAGCTACTTCCACAACTTCTGCTACCAGCACCACATGCACAGCTACTGTTCCTCCACAGCCACAGTACAGTTACCATGATATCAACGTATATTCCCTGGGAGGGCTAGCTCCACACATTACTTTAAACCCAACTGTAAGTATCAGCTCTCCTGTGGGCTGGGATGGGTGTTGCTCGTGTGTATTGGTGTTAAAGCTAGACAAGATGGATTGTAACGGCTGTTCTATTTTCAGATTCCCTTGTTCCAAGCCCATCCACAGTTAAAGCAGTGTGTGCGCCAAGCCATAGAGCGTGCAGTTCAAGAACTGGTTCATCCAGTAGTGGATCGCTCAATTAAAATTGCCATGACTACTTGTGAACAGATAGTGAGGAAGGATTTTGCGCTGGACTCAGAAGAGTCGCGCATGCGTGTGGCAGCACATCACATGATGAGGAACCTGACAGCTGGCATGGCCATGATTACCTGCAGGGAGCCCTTGCTGATGAGCATTGCAACTAACCTGAAGAATAGCTTTGCCACTGCGTTGCGGGTAAGTGTATTGTTCACAAGAAAAGCTGTCTGGAACAAAGGAAGTTGAAAGTATTTTTAGGATGTAGTTTTGGCATTATATTTTAGCATTTTTAGGATGTATTTGAACGTTCAGGTCAATATTTCTTACATAAAGATTGCCATTGATACTTTCAAAGGTATTTCAAAGAATGAGATTCTTGGTAGAAACACCACATGATTTGTTTCATCCTATCTTAGACTCATTAGATGTAAGCCACAGAATAGTATCTTTCTACCTATGTCTGACAGATCCCAGTTAGATAAAGCGCACAGGATATAAACTTGCATAAAAATAAGAGAAAATCCCATCACCACAAAAGATGGTGTGGAGTTTGCATGAAGCCTATACATGAGGAAGACCTAATGTAAAATCCATATTTCTCTGCTCTGAGGGCATAAGGGAAAATGGACTGTGTGTACCAGTCTGATAAGATTGCATGTCTGATGAAGGCATATTTAAGTGAAATTCTTTAAAACTGCAGTGATTCCAGAAAGCTTTTAAAATTAACTACAATTTAAAATTCAAATAGCATGCAGAATTTAGATTAACAATGATTTATTGAAACATACCTCTTTTAGAGTATATTGAATTGGTTGGAAACAAATCATAATTAAGATTAAACGTAGTGTTCTGCATTTGAGCAAGAGGGTGACAGCAGTTAATCACAAATGTATTTTGTATTAAAATAATTTCTGATGAAAATCAGTCTCAACAATTAATACATCTGATGAAATTTATTGCGAATTGGAAAATCCTTAAATAATTTTATGCTGGGCATGTTAGAATTAAATCATAATTCAATATATTGTTGGCATACAATTTAATTTTCCCATGGAGTCTGTAATGCAGGATTTCTTAGAGTATGTGACCAGCTTAGATTAAGAAATGCAGAACATGTAGCCATTGCATATAAATTCATGTGTTTTCATCTGAAAACTTGGTATGGCTGTTTAATAGATGAAATTCGGCATGCAGGTAACTTATTTAAAAGAAATATGGTAGCAATATGCACATCCTACCATTTCAGGAAAGGATCATTCTGTTTGTCCTTTGAGGTCCATTGCTCTGGCAGCTCTGCTAGTTTCTGAAAGAAAATCCTCCAGTTTGGGAGCAGTTTGTGATAGCGCAGACATGGTCTTTAAAATGTTTCTTGCGTGTTTTTTGGCTACATAGAAAACGGGCACAGCTTTGAAATAACAACTAATGAGTTTTGCATGAAGACCATGGTATGGGAGGTTGTGTTTTGATACTGAGCCTATGTAAAATTTGATAGATTTGAGCAAAATTAGAAGTAATCACTGAGAAAAATGTCCATTTGCAAATAGGAGTTCCTAATTGCCAGAGAAAATAGGTGGAGTGTGTCATTGAAAACCTCTTAGAGATCAAAATCAGTTCTTACAGATTTAATTTTTGTTTATAACCAATGAGGGAAGAGATCTCTATCATAGAAAACACCCTGTGCTCTTAAGAGTAAGCTCCACTGAATTCAATCACATCGAACCCTTAACTTAAAAAGAAAATATAATTAGTTAAACAGATTTATTTCTGCATGGTATTTAGAACCCTAACACTTGTTCATGTTAAGCCATATAAAGTGAAGTCTGTAAGATGGGCACCGTCCACTTCTAATGTCTGAGTTTTTAACAGGCAGCTTCACCACAGCAGAGGGAGATGATGGAGCAGGCTGCAGCCCAGTTGGCTCAAGATAACTGTGAGTTGGCCTGCTGCTTCATTCAGAAAACAGCGGTGGAAAAAGCAGGTCCTGAAATGGACAAGAGGCTGGCAACTGTAAGTATCTGGTTGGTTTATGGCTCTGGCGATCCTACGTAGTTCTCCTGTCATTCACCTCTGTCTTTTTTCTTTAATAGGAATTTGAGCTCCGAAAACATGCCCGGCAAGAGGGCCGCAGGTACTGTGATCCTGTAGTTTTGACTTACCAGGCTGAGCGGATGCCAGAACAGATCAGACTGAAGGTGAGAAATGAGTCCTGCAAAGCATCTTGAAGTCTTCTACCTGTGAACAAGAAATTAGTGGGTGTTAAATGAAATTGCTCACCTAGATACCATGTTTCTCCAAAAATAAGTCAGGATCTTATTTTCTTTTGATCCCCGAAATAAGTGCTTGGCCTTATTTTGGGGGAGGTCACCTCATGGCTGCTGCTGTGTTGCAATATTTTTGGAGAGGGCTTATTTTCAGGGGAGGGCTTATTTTAGCTCATGTGCTCAAAAGCATGATTGGGCTTATTATCTGGGGGGGGGCTTATTTTCAGGGAAACGGTATATTTTGGACATGATATTGTATTGTACATTTTCAGTATCACGTGTATTTTTGGCTACCTGTATATCAAAAAGTAGTGAATGCTTTTCAGTTAAATTTGTCTTTTAGAAATCAGATAGAATTTCATTTCAAGACAATTCAAGAAGAAACCATTACAGCTTTGCAACTGCCCCAGTGAGCAATAGTACTGCATCCCCAAGCTATCAAGAGAGTAGGAAGCTAAGGATAAATTATTCCTTAAGTGGCCAGGCTACTTTCAGCCACAGTAGCCCAGGATAATGAAGTCTTGTCTTCTCGTTCCTTAGACTGAATTCTGACCACATTGTACGTTTCATATATTAGGTTAAGAGTACAAGGCTACCTCCTTAGGACATTTGGATTAACTAAGGAAAGTGGATTCATAGATATGCAAATATAAAGTAGTACAATGTTCTTGAGTATCATGAAGCATCTTCTTGTATATTTACCACGTCAGATATTTTATTTGAACTTCTCGGAGAATCCAGTTTCAAATGTCTTCAGCCCTGTCATCAAAGCTCCATTTTACCACATGTTGACACCAGGAGAGATCAGTAGAGGATCTGAGTTGATCACATTTCTCCATCACGTTTCTCGCCATTGTTTGCAGGACTAAAAAAAATGTGTGAAACAGCATTCTGTCTTCATGCATTTGCTGTTGTTGCCTCCCTGGCCTGCCCCTTGTGCAGCACAGTGAAATTCAGTACGCTTCACAATGCGGGAGACAGGGTCCCCTCCTCCTCCTGGAGCCCATTACAATGCGGAGCCATAATGCGACCCTGCTTCAGTGTGGGCTCACTCTTGCCTTCTGGTTGCTTTTTCTGCAGAGCTGCCTGTGTTGGGATGCCCTGTCTCCCCACCAGCTCAGCATGGGCGCGCTGTTCCTGGCCTTGTTGGCCTCCAGACACCCAACACCTAGCACCAGTTCAGGGGTTCCCCCCCCCCCGGGTGGAGAGAGAGAGGGAGGGAAAGAGAGAAAGAGAGGGAGGCGGGGGGGCAGGAAAGGGAAAGAGAGATACAGGAAAAGAGGGAGAGGAGGAAGAGAGAACCAGGCAAAGATGGAAAGAGGGAGGGAAAGGGAGGGAGGAAGAGAGAGAGAAGGGGAGGGAAAGAAAGAGTGGAGAGAGAAAGGGGTAGAGGGGGAAAGGGAGGGAGAGCGGGGAAGAGAAACAGGCAGAGATGGAAAGAGAAAGAGGGGAGGGAAAGAAAGAAAGGGGGAACGAAACAGAAGCAGAGGGAGAGGCAGGAAAAGAGGGAGGGAAAGAAATGATATTACAGAAGTTTTTCTTTTTTGTTGCTAAACGTAATATTTCAAAAGCAGGAAAAAAATGAAGGCATAAAAGTGCATTTATCATGTTTTTCTTAGAACAATTGCAGAACTCAGCCTTGTTTATCATTATTTTAGTAAAGCCTCAGTATTCGGGTTTAATTGCAGTGTTGGCACTTTGCGATAAATAAGTGGGTTTTGGGTTGCAGTTTGGGCACTCGGTCTCTAAGAGGTCACCATCACAGTTATTTTCCCAGCAGGCCGGTTAGAACCGCCACCACTCCCTTTTGATTCCAAGGTCTCTTGGCGGATTTTTGCAGCCGGGCGTTATTTCCTGATCACTTGGGCTAGCCCTTCAGCTAATTGTCTCCTTTGGGCACTGAGAGATCGGTATGCCGTTTTTGAGCTTTCCTCACAATTTAAAGAGCGCAGCTTGTGATTCCGGCATTTGGAAGATTGGTCCACCATCTTCAAGCCGTTTCAGACTGCGTGGGTGTCTTTCAATGCTGGGGGGCTGGTATGCCGCTCTCACGGCCTTTTTGTTCCCATTTTGAATTTTGCGGTTGTTTTCCTTGGAGCCAGAAGAGCTATTATGTTGCTCAGATGCCATTTTGGTTTGCAAAACCAGTCACGAGCTCAGCAGCATTGGAGGAGGTAGTGTGGCTGAGTTCTCATGTCTCTTTCACCGGATCAGATCAGTCCAGACTTTCTTATCGGAAATTCAGATTTTATTCTTTATTTCTGTGAACTTCCTGGCTGCACCTATATTATTGAACCTCGAGCCTAGTGGAGCCATCACAGTGAGTGTGCGGCTTTTGAACCCGCCGGCCCAATCTGTTTGATCCTGTTGCAGGGAGCCTTTTCCAGGTTTTTAGTGTTGTCCCAAGTATCCCACAGGGTTCTTAGTTTGTAGCATGGCAGATCAGGCTATTTCCACCAGCGCGGTTAGAGCGGAGGCTTCTCCCAGGAGTCAACCGCCCACAGGGGCATCGACTGGCTGGGTGGGCAGGCATACTACTAGGGGCACAACCAGCAGATCCAGGACCAAATCCAGATCTGCTGCTGCTCAGAAGGATGCCAAACATAGGCAGCAGGCATTGGAGAAACAATTCTCCAAAGCCACGAGAGGAGCAGAGGCCAACAGGTCCCCTCCAGCATTACCATTGGAGTCCTTGCCCTCTCTTTCAATCCAGGTGCCTCCTCCGACCTTAGAGGCGACCCGAGATTGGTCCCCTGATAATATCAATATTCAGGGCCTTCAACAGAGGATGTAGGTTTGGGCCCTGCTTCCCCTCCTTGCCTATCTGCATTGGGTCTCGGCCCTGAGTCAGTAGCCAGGCACTCCACACCTGAGGCCATGTTCACTCACACGGCAGGAGAGTTCCATTCGGAGGAGAGTCAGCTTATGGGTCTTCCCAGGAAAATCAGGGACCTGATTTCTGTAGCCATATCACAGGAAGTAGATTCTGAGCTACAGCGTAGGGCAAGGCCTTCCTTAGGTCAGTCTAGGTCAGTTTCAGCTCCCCTCCGGGATCCTTCTTCTCCATTGCCATCACTGCATAGCGAGGATTCGCTTGCAAAAGACGATTTGGGAGAACAGCAATTATCAGAAGGTGAGGGCCTGACTTCTGACAGTCCCACGTTTTCAGAGCTTTTCAGGCCCGTTTTATTCAAATCTCTTGTTATTCAAGGCCAGGGCTATGGCCAATATGGGGGTACAGGGACTCCAGTTCAGCCCTCGTTGGGATTGGATCCTACGGACCGGCTGTTCTCTGAGCCAATCCTAGAGCAGGAGGCCATACCTTTCCCAAAACTGTTCCTGGACATTATCAAAATAGAATGGTCCCAACCTGCGGCCATTCCTCCCCCTAGTAATAATGACCAGAGATTATATGGGCTAGGTCTGGATCTGGAGCGGCTCCTCCAGATTCCATCTGTTGATACTCCAGTGGTTTCTCTGGCCTCCTCTGCCATGGTGCCCTCGGATGTATCAAAGGGTTGAAGGCGGAAGATTGCAAAGCAGAGTTGACTCTCCACAAGATGAATCAGGCGGCCGCCTGGGCGATCCGTGCGGCGATTCCTGCATCCTTCTTCAACAGAACTTCCCTCGTCTGGCTTAAGCAGCTGAGGATATGTGTCTACATCAAGAGGTAAACAAATTAGTAGCAGCCGTGGAGTTCTCTTCTGATGCAACTCTTAATGCAGCGAAGTTTGTGTTGAGGGCCATGGCATCCAATGTCACTTCACGGCGCCTCCTGTGGCTATGACACTGGCAAGCGGACATGTGCTCCAAATGACGCCTCGATGCTGCACCCTTTATAATGGGCAAGATACTCAGGGAGGCTCTGAATCCCATTCTAGTTGAGAATAGGAACAAACACAAGGTGCTTTCTTTCATGCACAGGTGTGCCAATCACAGAGTACAGTCGTATTTTCGGCAGCAGCCCTTTCGGGCAGAGTCGGGGTTTACTGGCCCCCAGTGTCATAGGTCCTATTACCAGGGTCCTGATCGGCCTCAGGATAGATCAAGATTCAGAGATTGAGGTAGACAGCAACAGCAGCAACCTCAGACGAGGCGGTCATTTTGAGGGTCTGGTAACCAGTCCTTTCGTAGATACAAGTGACTCCCAGTCTGGTATTTCCATTGGCGGCCGGTTAACACATTTCATCAGCCAATGGGAACTGACCACCGTGGACACATGGATACTAGAGACAGTACGGCTAGGCCTCAATTTAGAGTTCCTCTCCATCCCCCCGAGATGGTTAATCAGATGCCCGTTTCACGGTTTCAGGTCAAGAAGGGCCTCATGGACATTGAGATCAAGCATCTGTTGGGCATTCTTGCCATCGAGCTAGTTCCATCAGGACAGGAAGGTCAAGGGTTTTACTCTATCCTTTGTCTGGTTCCCAAGAACTCGGGGTGGGGTGGGGGTGGAGAGCCATCCTAGATCTCAAATGGCTCAATGTTCACTTGCTGTACAAACGCTTCAAGATGCAGTCCCTACAATCCATCCTGGCGCATCAATCAGGGAGATCTATTGACATCCATGGACATCAAGGAAGCCTACCTTCATGTGCCCATCCGGCCCTCCCACAGAAGGTTCCTGAGATTTTATTTCACAGGGCACCACTATCAATACAGAGCCCTGCCGTTCGGCCTGTCATCGGCGCCCAGGACCTTCACCAAACTGCTGGCAGCCATGGCAGCCCATCTCAGGTTGCTGCCCATAAGGCTACAATGTTATCTCGACAACAACTTGATACAGTTGTTGTCCCCACAGCAGGCACATGTAGATCTGTGCACTATGATCCAGCCATTGCAAAGCCAAGGGTTTTTGGAGAATATGGAAAAAAATCACCTGCTGCTGTCCACCAAGTTACTGCATTTGAGAACGGTGATAGACACCGCAAGCTGCATCTCCCAGGAACGGTGTTCCAGCATCCACGCCCTGGTGAATCAGCTTCTCATCCAGAGGTCAGTACATTTGACAGTCCACTCCAAACTCCTAGGGAAATTGATATCCTGCATAGGTAATAAGGTTACACGCATGATACCTGCAGTGGTTCTTGCTTCGGTATCAACGGAGGGGCAGCAGCAGTTTCAACATCAGGGTTCAGGTGCCACCCAAGGTGATCAGATTTCTAAATTGGTGGAGATCTTCCGCTCTGCAGAAGGGATGCCTATTCAAGGAGCTGGACTGCATCACAATAACATCTGATGCCAGTCTATTCGGATGGAGCACCCATACCCAGATTCAGGTGGCTCAGAGATGCTGGAGTTCACAAGACCTAGTGAACAATATCAATATCATGATTGGAGCTCCAGGCCACCCATCTCGTCCTCCAACGTTTCCGGGAGTTGGTCGTGGGACGGCACATTCTGATCCTCACTGACAATGTGGCCACGAAGGCCCATATCAGTCGTCAGGGGGTCACCCACTCCAGGTCTCTCATGCTGTAGGAATGTGTGACTTTGAACGGAGTCGCACATTCTATTGCTTGGAGCCGAGCGATCCAGGATCGTGAATGTGCAGGCGGATTGGTTGAGCAGGGCCACGGTGGACCACGTGGAATGGCGGCTTCATGCTGATCTGTTTCAGGAGCTGTCCCGCAGATTCAGTCAACCGACTGTGTACATGTTCGCTTATCCGACCAATGCTCATCTCTTGAGGCTTTTCACCAGGTTCCTGGTGCCGGGGGCAAAAGGGGTCAACACTCTTCGTAGCCCTTGGCCCCAGGGGCTACTGTACACTTTTTCGCATCTCCCGCTCATTCCGAGAGTAGTTTGCAAGGTGTTTGTGGAGAGAACGGAGGTGCTGCTCATCGCTCCCCACTGGCCCCGACGCCTTTGGTACCTGGTCAACCTCTCAAATGCTAGACCTGGAGGATTCCGGACAACAAGATATCCCTCAGCCAGGGAGACCCTACTCCATCCGGAGCCCCAGTGGTTTCAATTGGCTGGGGATATCTTGATGTGAGACAATTTATCCAGGAGAGTCATCCTGACAATTCAGGCGGCCAGACGACTTTCCACCACACGTATATACAAGGCCACCTGGACTGCCTTCTGCAGATGGTGCTGCTTTTGGCATATAATCCCCATGACTGCTTCAATTCCACAGGTTTTGGAGTTTTTACAGGACAGACTTGACAGGGGGCTGTCTCCCAACACTCTTCGTAGACAGCTGGCCGCACTATCAATGGTACTTCCGGACGGTGATGGCCATACTCTGGCTCATCACTATAGGGTGCGTACCTTCCTGAAGGAGCTTCAAAAGTCAGGCCACCTGTGGTGCATCACTACCCCACTTGGAACTTGTCCATCGTGCTCTAGGCCCTGACCTCCACTCCGTTCGAGCGGTTATGGACCATCAACCTCGGATTTCTGACTCTCAAAGTTGTTTTCCTTGTGGCCATTACCTCAGCCATGTCTCAGAGCTAGCGGCCCTGTCGGTCTACCAAGACATGCATTTTCCATCCTGACAGAGTGGCCCCTATGACTAGACCCTTCTTTTTTGACAAAGGTTAATTTGTGGTTTCATAGGGCCCAAGAGGTTGTCCTCCCGGGCTTCTGCCCATGTCCTAAGCATCCTCTCAAGAGAAAGTGGCAACATCTCGCCGTAAGGAGGGCCCTACGTAGGTATCTTTCAGGAGGACTGAATCCTTATTCGTGGTTTTTCAACCTGCATCTATGAGTCAGAAAGTGACTCCTACCACTTTAGGTTGGTTGTTAAAGGCCTCTATAGGCCTCTATAGCCAAGGCCTACGAGATCCAGGCCAGACCATTGCCTCACTGTGTTATGACCCACTCCACCAGGAGTACTGCCAGAACCGCAGCTTGGGCATTGCAGGCTTCGGTTGAAGAAATATGCAGGAAGTGGTCATCTCTGTCGCATTAATCACACATTACAAACGGGATAGTTTTGCCTCGGTGTCCTTGAGAAACGGGTGTTGCAGTGGTGCATTCAGATTCCAGGAGCTTGGACCGGTCTGCGCCCCGCCCTTAGGACACTATGCGTGGGCATATCCCATGCTTGGATTCTCCAAGCAGCACACAGGAGAAAGACCGTTGGCTTACCTGAGCAGTCATTCTGTGTGCGCTGCAGGAGAATCCAATCCCGCTCTGATGACTGACTCAGTCCAGGGTCACTTCAAGAGTGGCAGTCAGGATGTTCCAGGACAACAGGACCGACCTCATTTGATTTCATTTCTCGGACCGGCCATGCCTTCATTGAAAAAAATGAGCTCTACTGAGTAGAGGAGACGTGGTCAAGTTTTCTTCCAATTCAGTCTCTTGGCAAGCGGACAAAATTAACCCATGCTTGGATTCTCCTGCAGTGCACATAGAACGGTCTTTTCATATTGTAGTACATAGATGCCAGTTGAGAATGTGCTATCTGTCAGGGTTCCAAATAGCATCCAAAAGTAAACCAGAGTCCAAGGCAAAGGATTCCTCAAAGTTCCAATTTATTAAGAGAGCCATGTTGGCACATCTGGGAAAACCTGAATCTGAAAGCTTCCAGGTTTTCCCACTCAGTTGAAAGTTCAAGATTCTGCCCCCACACCTACAAATCCATCACATGGTCCAATCTTCCATTGCCATGCTGGCAGCTTTCACCCATCCAGTTATGGCCAGGTGCAGAGACAAAGGATGACCTTAGCTTTCTAGAAAGAATTTTGTTATGGCTACATATCAACCAACTCCATATATCCCCCCCCCCCGCCCATTTTCCCACAATAAAAAATGAATAGTAGAATAATAGAAAGTGTGGCAGGCTTAAAGTCAAAAAAAAGAAAAGATGGCTTGCAGGTCTGACACTATCTGTATGGTTGTTTGATGGCTTCTGGGGCTTCCGAAGACTCCGAATTTGAGGGTTTGCAGGAATTTCAGGCTCCAGACTTCTCAGTGAACCTCATCTCACCGCTTCTGAAGCAGTCTGCACACAGATATTTGGACTATCCCTTTTGTATTACATTTTCAAACAGCTGTGAAAATATGGCTGTTCAGAGGAGCATGGGGAGGCTGCCCAAATGGTGGCAATTTATGGCCTTGTTGCCTGTATAATAACTTTTATACTTTAATTTTATGCTATTATCTGCAAGACACTCATAATCTTTAGAATGGAGCAGCATATAAATTAATATAAATGGGCAGTGTTTATTGGTTAGCTTTTATGGCTGCTTCTGCTCACTTTTTCTTGTTGGAAACCAGCATCTTTCCCCATAGATTTAATTCTGGGTGGTTTCTTTTTATCTCTGACATCCAAGGACACACTAAAAGCTCTTTGTTATCAGGGTCAGTAGAAGTAATAAGAACTTGCATGGAACAGATATCCTTCTCATCCAGCCATTTTGTCTTCTCAGTTATGTTTTAAATAATGTACTGATTGATTTTAGATCATGGTTTTCTTATTGCTTTTTCTTGTTTTAATTACTTTAAATTTATGTATTTATTTAAATTAATTATAGAGCCACCCATCCCATAGCAGTTTGATATTGATTTTACTTATTAACGATTCCAAGTACCATGTATTCTTTAGGCACCACCTGACTCCAAACCAGTCTTGTGACTCTTGACAGTAAAATAAAAAATAGAGAAATATCAGCCTGACAGAATTTATGTTCTGTTTCTGCACTGGCAGAAGTCCCATCCTGGCCTTGCTTTGCCCTGTGTCTGTCAGGGTGACTTCTGCAGTGAGCAGTTGCCTGCGGGCAGTTCTGGCATGTTCTGGGCTGCTGCTGTTTACGGTATTTGAAAGTGTCAATTTTGACTTCAGGATAATTTCTGAGGTCCAATCTCCTCCCACAGATTTTCATGGCATTTCCAAAGCTAGCAGAGTGGAGAGCTCAGGGATAGCAATATAGTTGAGATGCCCTTCTGAACCTAGCAGCTCTGATGATGGTGGCTTCCTCAATGCCAAGATGTAGGCCCTGAGATTTGAAGAGAGGAAAACTATTCATTTCCAGTCTTGGTGTCTTCATTTTCTTTCTTCTCCTATGGAGACAGTTGGCCAAGTTGGATTTGGCCCCAACACTCAGCAGGCTCTATTCCTCCAACCCTGGCCCTGGCTGCAAAGCTTCTTCTGTGACTCTCTGACCATTAAAATCTGCTCAGCTGAAAGCTTTTCCCTCTTCATGATGGAGAGGGAAATTTTGATATCAGCATACTGTTAGAAAGTAAGTTATTTGTCTGTACCACAGTGTCCATTCAAACATGGGCCTTATAGATTCAGTAACTCTTCCTTTAGACACCTTGATTCATCAAAGCAGAATCTGGTATTCCCTGCCTTGTTCCAAATAGGACATCTTTTTTTAAAAAAAATATTCAGGTTCTTCCTGGAGCAATCAAGAGACACTTGATAATATGTATGATAATAAATAATGATGAAATGTTTATAATAAGTGTAATAAGTTCAAGTGAAGACACCATACATTAGCAATACATTAAACATTCATTATGCACATATAAACAAATAGTCAGCAGTTAACATATAAATAGAGAATCAAAACCAGAGGAGATACTTCATATTCCAAATACTCTTTGGAATAATTCTGTTTTTAATAGCTTGCGGAAAGCCAACCAGGTGGAATCCCTTTCTTGCCTGCTCTTCTGCTAGTTGCCTAAGACCTGGAAATTGTCATCAGGCACATTGAGCTTGGTGAGTGATGTGTACTGTGTACAGAGCTAGATTTCTAGCAATAATAGGAACTGCAGGCCTCCACTGATGCTGTGTATCTTTTGCTTTCTCTTCCTCTGTGGACTTGTTGAAGAAGTTGATTGTAAAGAAGTTGTGTTTGAAAGTCGGTGTATGTTTTGCTTTTAATCCCCATGAAGTAAACATTGTGCATATCTATTGGAGTATTCTTTCAATTGCTGTGAGGGCTGGGAGTGTAGCTGTCCTGCCATTGCTGAAATGAAAGTCCCAGCAGCCTCTTCACCATCTGCATTCCCTGGTGCGGCTGGGAAGTTGTTATTCACTATATCATTTGTCATAGTAGAGTCACGCTGAAAGCAATTGCTCAGTGTTATACCATTTGTGTGAAAGTAGCATTAAATATACCTGAAAATAGCAGGAAAACATGTAAACTAGAAAGATCTGCTCTTAAAGTGATAAATTTTAGTTGAATATCTTTATCAGTAGATTCTGCAGTAACTGTAGTCTCTTTTCCTGAAGTAATTGCAAGCAAGAGTAATTAAGGAATCCACTCTGAAATATAGGAGTTTGACTGAATATTGATGTGAATAGTTGAAATATTTAACTGACATTTATTATTTGTTTTTTAAGGTTGGTGGTGTGGACCCAAAGCAGCTAGCTGTATATGAAGAATTTGCACGGAATGTTCCTGGTTTCCTGCCAACAAATGATTCAAGTCAACCAACAGGAATCCTGGCCCAGCCTATGAAGGTAGCTGTCCACTCGAGTCAGAAAAGGCTGTTCAAGGTCTTATCCAGTGGCTTCTGAAGAACACTTGAAGAATAGCACTATTCTTCAAAAGTCACATACTACAGTAGAGGGAAATATAAAAATCATCTATGATCTATTAAAGCAGAGGTCTTCAAACTTGGCGACTTTAAGACTTGTGGACTTCAACTCCACAAGTCTTAGTTGAAGCTCACAAGTCTTAAAGTTGCCAAGTTTGGGGAGCCCTGTATGAATGTTTATCCATTTAATAGAATCACTGAATGTAAGAGTTGGAAGGGGCTTTGAAGATCAGCAGTGTTCATATGAACAACAATATTTTGAAGATACTGATAGATAAGGCTCCTGATGAAAACTAATCCAAAGGCATTTTTTAAAAGCAAGCATTTAAAATGATCGTTCCTCAGTGATCTGACTGCATCTTTGGTTCATCCCAATACAGCAAGCCTGGGCAACTGATGATGTGGCACAGATCTATGATAAATGCATGGCAGAGCTGGAGCAGCACCTGCAGTCTGTTCCCCACACTTTGGCCATGAATCCCCAGACACAAGCTCTGCGGAGCCTTTTGGAGGCTGTTGTTGTGGCTCGTAATTCTCGAGATGCTATTGCAGCCCTTGGATTGCTACAGAAGGTATGTGCATAAACTCCAGGTTAAACATAGTCATTTTTTTGTGGAGAGAATAGTTGCCGGGTTTCCATAAACATAGTGGGATTTGGAGTGCAAGCACCTCTAAAAAGATGATAAGGATATGTCCCTACAAAGTCCCTATCTGAAGAATCAGGGAAGACTGAGCTTCCTACCTGTTCTTCTTAAGAAGAACTCCCATTGGAGGATTTCATAGCAAGAAGGCTGGAAAACTAGCTGCCTTTGGTTGTGCTTGGTCAAATTTCTATGGTGGCTTCAGTTACAAGCAGAGAGGATGGTCCTAATAGGGGACCTGGGAATTATTGGGTGGGTCCCCTATAATTAACATTTCCTCACTTTTTTTCCTTATTAACTCTGTCTTTTATAGGGTTTTTTGTAATAGTAATGATTACTGTTTTACTATTTATTAATTTAAATATTTTAGCCTTGTTATACGACACCCAGAGTTTGTGAAATGGGTGACTAGATAAGATGAGAGGTAGATAGGTAGAGTCTTCATTGGTGGATTTTTCTTCCAAGGTTTCCAGTGAGCTGCTTACCAGTCAGACTGAACTTACTTAATCAGCCTATTTATTTATTACATTTTACTTGTTTACATAAAACCTTAGGTTCCTGCACATCATCTGCTGGTGCTACTACTAGTAATATTATCTTGTCTGCCATCTCACTTAAGCGTTACCCTCAAGTGTATAAAATGTTGAAGAGAATTCAAACCCAGCCTCTTTGGTGAAGCCAATTGCTTTCCTCAATAAATGCATACATTGTCCATTTTTGAAATTATCTACTATCTGCTTATAATTGCTTGATTCTCCTGTGCGCTGCTTGGAGAATCCAAGCATTGGTTAACTTTTGCCCCTTTGCCTTGAGACTGAGTTAGAAAAGTCTTGGCGACACCTCCTCTGGCCAGAAGAGTGCAGTTTTTTAACTCAGTCCAGCCTAAATAATTTAGCTCTAGCTATATTATTCAGGTTTTTTGTTTTTTTTACTAGATTTAGGTTTTAATTTGAGGTATTATGTTTTTATTGTGTATTGGTGATCTTTTCCTGTGTTGTGACTATGGAATTGTTGGATGCGGGTCAGTGTGCTTGTTTCCCCCAGTCTGCCACTACCCAGGCGCAGTTAGAGGGAAACAGGAATATTCCTTGCTCCTCCACGTCGTTTGCTTCGTTTGATTTTTGTTACATACCGTGGCATTATCGGCAGCTGGAGAATCTGCCTGATCACTCGGGCTGAGCTCCCTAGTCCGGACATGGTCCTCGGCGAGGCTGGTGTAACCGGTACCCCGGTTTCATGCCACCATTTATGGCTCTGAGATTGTGAGGAATGCGAGGTTGCTCCCAGCATGGGATCGACTCTGAACAATGCAATCCTCTTTGTGGAGCTCTTCGGAGTGTTTTTTCCACCACTCTGTTCCACCGGACTTGATCTGATTCTGTAAAGAGGTTTGGAGCAGGTGCCAGCAAGATTTCTTTGTGCCTCCAGAGCAACACATTTAACTTCAGAGTCAGATTCCCTGTTGCTCAGGGTACCATCCGGTCATTCCCCACTCATTTCCATTCTATTCCAAGTGGGCTTGCTTCTAAACAGGTTGGTGATCCCCAGAATGGCTGATCATTCCATCTCGAGCAGCAGTACAGGGGCAGAGGCTTCCCCTAGAAACCGGCCTACATCGGGAGATTTCAGTGCCAGGATGGGTAGGCCTACTACCAGGGGCACCTTCATCAGATCCTGAACAAGCAGATCGGTGGCTTGGGCTGCTGCCGCTACAGCCAATAAAGAGGCCAAGGGAAGGCACAAGACCTTCATAATGGCACAGATCAGCTGATCCCCTCCGGCTCTGGCCTTAGAGACTCTCTCCTCCCATTCATAGCCTTGTTCACCCCTGTCCATGGACACGCAGAGATGGTCCCCGGATGTCACCATTCCCCAGGGGCTGTTAGCGGAGGAGGTTGGGTTGGGGCCTGCTTCCCCACCCTGCCTTTCAGTGGTTGTTACGGTTTCTCATCCTGCCACCAGGGATCCAGCACCAGAGGCTACCTTTACCCCACAGCGGCAGTACTCCGCCCTGAGGAGGGACAGTCCCTGAACCTCCCTAGGGTCATGACCTCATTTTGGCAGCAATTTCCCAGGGGGTTGATAGTGAATTGCAGTGCAGGAACAAGCCTCTATGTTACATATGTCTACCAGGGCCTTGTGAGCAGCAGTTGATCCTTCTTCACCTGTTCATTCCCTACGCAGTGAGGATTTGCTAGCTGGGGAGGAAAATTTAGGCAAGCAGGAGTTATTGGAGGACAAGGGCCGGATCCCCGATAAACCTGCAGGCTGACGTGTTTGAAGTGGTGCCTAGCGTCCGCACCTTTCAAGAGCGGTGCTCTCTTGCATCCTATTCTTATACAAACTAGCGACAAATGCAAGATCCTTCCCCTATCGCACAGATGGGCCAATTGAAGGGCGCAACCTTATTTTTGGCACCAGTCCTTTTGGTCGACTGACCAGGGGTATGGCACCTCCCAATATTCTTCCCAATACCACCAACCATATAATCAGAGATTCGACAGGTACCAGGACAGGTCGGGTTTCGTGACAGAGGCAGGCAACAAAACAGCAGCAACAGCTTCAGGCCAAGTAGCCATTTTGGGGGTCAGGCAACCGGACTGTCCGTAGATACAAGTGTCTCCCATTCCCATCTTCCCATTGGCGGCGGCTGACTTACTCACTTTGCGTGCCAATGGGAGGCAACCACCATGGACACCTGGGTTCTTCAGACGGTGAGCCTGGGACTCACCCTAGAATGTCTAATCCCCCCCCCCGCCGAGGCGATTCACCGATGCCCCGTCCCCAGATGCCAGGTCAAGAGAAGTCTCATGGACTCCGAGATTCAACACCTGTTGGACATTCTAGCCATCGAACCGGTTCCATCAGGGCAATAAGGAAAGGCATTCTATTCAATCCTTTTCATGGTTCCAAAGGGTTTGGGAGGGTGGAGAGCCATTTTAGATTTAAAACAACTCAGTGTGCATCTGGCGTACAAGCACTTCAAGATGCAGTCCCAAGATGCATCTTTGGTTGCATCCGGCAGGGAGACTGGTTGACTTCCATAGATATCAGGGAGGCATATCTCCACATCCCCATCAGGCCTTCACACAAGAGGTTCCTGAGGTTCCACTTTGCAGACAGATATTACCAGTACAGGGTTCTTCCGTTCGGCCTGTAATCTGCTCCCAGGACCTTCACAAAGCTGCTGGTTGCGGCATATCTTCAGTCATTCCCAGTCAGGATGCAGTGTTATCTCGACAACACCTTAATACAGTGGTCATCCCCGGCGCACGCTCATCGAGACCTACACACTACATTCAGGTCCTCTAACATCATGGGTTTTCCGTGAATCTTCAAAAGAGTCATCTCCAGAAGTCATCCAGTCTGCTGCATCTGGGAGCTGTGATCAACTCGACAACATGTATCGTCTACCTTTCTCCAGACAGATAAGCCAGCATCCGAGAGCTGGTGATTCAGATACTGTTATGAAGGTCAGTGTCCCTAGCGGGCCTTTTTTCAACTCCTCAGGAAAATGATCGCTTGTATAGACATTGTTTCCTGGGCGCACAAACTCTTCCATGGTTCCTGCTCCCATTCCAGAGGTCCTGCACCAGCACACCAAGGTTCAGTTACCGCCCAAGGTGATCCAATCCTTGACCTGGTGGACGTCCCCTGCGCTTCGCAAGGGGTGCTTATTCAGGGAGCCAAAACGCATCACGGTAACAACAGATGCCAGCCTATTTGGATGGGGAGCCCATGCCCAAACCCAGGTTGCATAGGGTCGTTGGAGCCCAGAGGAACTTCAGAACAACATAAACTGGTTGGACCTCTGGGCTGTCTGCCTAGCTCTACAAAAATTTCAAAACCTAGTGAGTGGGTGCCACATATTAATCCTGACCGACAACATGGACACCAAGGCTCACATCAACCATCAGGGAGGCACACACTCCAGAGCCCTCATGAGAGAGGCAGAGGTACTGCACCTATGGGCAGAGAAACACACTCTATCAGTCAGAGCGGAAGACCTCTCCGGGATGGTGAATATGCAGCTGGATTGGTTGAGCACGGCCCTAGTGGACCACACAGAATGGCACCTCTACCCGGGCCTGTTCAAGGAACAGTCGCACAGGTTCAGCCTACCAACCGTGGAGCTGTTCACCCATCTCTCTTCCGGCTTCCGGGGCAATGGCGGGCTGCCTTTGAGTTCCGCATGGACCGCGGGGCTCGTTTTGGAGGTGGGGGTGTCGCCTGGCCCTCTTTGCTGTCTTTGAGGGCCAGAGCCAGTGGGCGACCACCCTGGCTTTCCATCGCGACCTGAGTCGGTCTCCAGGGTGGTCTGTCGGTCGCAAACGGGTGTGTTGGAGAGGCGGAGGCAGAGAGGTGGAGCCAGCTGGAGAGACCCGATGCCGGCTTGTGAGCTTGTGAGTCAGCTAGAGATACCACGTGATGCCGAGAGAAATGCAGAGAGAGACACCGAGCGCCGATGTCGGCTGTGGAGTCAGTTGGGGAGCTGCGAGACGCTGAGAGAGGCTGGAGAGGCTGGCAGGAGGTCGGCAGGCCGGCGGTGCTGGAGGTGTTGGAGATCGGCAGGCCGGCGGTCAGCTGGAGAGAGAAGCTGGCTGGCGGCCGGCAGGAGACCGGGCAGGAGCGCCTGCAGGAACATCGGCTCGGCCTCCTCCAGCTTCACTGCTTCCCCTCCCACTCTACTAAGAACATCGGAGGAGCGCCGGAGGCTGGCAGCTTTGGCTGGCAGCTCTTGGCGGAAGAGCACTATGGCGCTGGAGGTCTGGCAAGAGACAGGAGGTAGGAGGCTCCTTGGCGCAGGACTAATCATCACCTGCTGACTATTTGATTTGATCTCACCACCCTACTCAAGACTTGGGCCGTTATCCCCACTGGAACTAATGACCTGTGAACATCCCCAACCAAACTGTAGCCCTGTCGGAAATGCAATCTTACCATGTACTCGAGGGCAGTCCTCATCTTACTGCAGGAGTCCCCCCTCTCGCAAGTATGGCCCCCCGCCCTCTCGAGGGCCCACCTTGATGAGGGATTTATCAATCCAGAGAGGTGGACGAAGCACAACCTTAGGGGTTTTTTAATTAGATCTTTTATTCGTCTTTTAAGGGGTTCCAGGGCGGGGGGTGGGTTCAATCAGGCTGAGGGAGGGACTAGTGCCAGGCAAACAGGTGGGTTTAACAAGGAAGTGAGCGGAGCGATTAAGAGAAAGGGGAGTGGTGGTGTTCCAGAAGAAGGTCTTCCCATTCTAACGGTCGTGGGGAGGGGTAGGTGCGAGGGTAGGCCAAGATCCTTTAACCGGTTGGGAGACCGTGGCCGGTCATTTGTCCCAACCCCTGCAATCTAGGTGGTCAGGACCTACAGAGCCGGGGTATGCAACGCTGCTAGGCAACGCCAGGTCCGTTACCAACAAAGCCATTAACGACTTGATCTCTGAGGGGGAGCCAGACCTGGCAAGGATAACGGAGACCTGGCTGGGCCACGAGGGAGGTCTCCCCCCTCGTGGAAATGTGCCCGCCAGGCTACCGTGCATTTCATCAGCCGCGGGCCCAGGGTAGGGGTGGCGGGGTAGCGGTTATCGTAAGGGAAGGCCTTGAGCCAAGAGAGTCCACTATGCCACAGATAACCGGTTGTGAGTCCCTATGTGTGAAATGGGGCCCAGGGAGACAGTTGGGCTTGCTGATTGTGTACCTGGCTCCTCGCTATGCATCAGCGGCCCTGCCCGAGCTCCTCGAGGTGATCGCCGAGATGGCGGTTGAGACCCCCAGGCTGCTAGTCATGGGGGACTAACCTGCCATCGGTAGGGGAAACATCCGAGGCGGCTCGGGAGTTCATGGCTTCCATGACAGCCATGGACCTGACCCAGGTAATTCAGGGCCCCACACACGAGGGAGGTCACACACTGGACCTTATTTTTGTCTCTGGCCAGTGGAGGAGTGATCTGGGAGTAGGGGATTTAGCTATCACGCCCCTGTCATGGTCAGATCACTCACTTCTCCGGCTTGACTTTCCAACCGCTACCCCCCATCGCGGGGAGGCGGAACCGGAATGTCCTAGATGGTTCCGCCCCAGGTGCTTGATGGAACCTGATAGGTTCCAGACGGAGCTTGGGCCATTCCCTGTAGTCTTGACCCACACCCGGATGGAGGACCTAGTGGCCGCATGGAATAGTGCGGCCGCCGGGGCCTTGGACCGGGTTGCGCCTTTGCGGCCTCTCCTGCAGCATCGAACCACCCAGGCCTCTTGGTTTACCAAGGAGCTGGGGGTGATAAAGCGCCGCAAGAGACTCCTAGAGAGCAGATGGAGATCGTCATGCTCCGAGTCTAACCGAGCACAGGTAAGAGCCTATTTACGGACTTACCTTGTGGCATTAAGAGTGGCCAAACGACAATATTGTGCCACTCTTATTGCGTCCGCAAACAACCGCCCTGCCGCCCTGTTTAGGGTTACCCGCTCCCTCCTTTCACAGAGGCCGCGGGAAGCCCCCTTGCAGGGTAGAGCAGAGGAATTTGGGGAATATCTGCAGGACAAAATCGCTCAGATTCGCAGCGAGTGGGTCTCCGTTAGCAGTCTAGAAGAGACGTCGGAGGTGGGTCTTGAGGTGCCATCCTGGGAGGAGTTTGAGTCTGTTGCTTCCGACGATATTGACAAGTTACGTGGACGACTGCGAGCCACCACATGTTTACTGGACCCGTGTCCCTCCTGGCTTGTACTGGCATCCTGGGAGGTCACACGAGGCTGGCTCCAGGACTTAGTGAACGCTTCACTGAGAGAGGGGTTCTTGCCGGCCGTCTTGAAAGAGTCGGTGGTGAGGCCCCTACTCAAGAAGCCTTCTCTGGACCCAGCTGAGTTAGCAAATTACCGTCCCGTCTCCAACCTTCCCTTTTTGGCGAAGGTTGTAGAGAGTGTGGTGGCGCAACAGTTCCCATGGCACTTGGAGGAAATTGATTATCTGGACCCGCGCCAGTCCGGCTTCCGGCCCGGTCACAGCACGGAGATGGCTTTGGTCGCGCTGGTGGATGATCTCTGGAGGGCCAGAGATGGGGGTTGTTCCTCCATCTTGGTCCTATTAGATCTCTCGGCGGCTTTCGATACCATCGACCATGGTATCCTACTGCGTCGCCTGGAGGGGTTGGGGGTGAGGGGCACCATTCTGCGGTGGTTCTCCTCCTACCTCTCTGATCGGGCGCAATGTGTGTTGACAGGAGGGCAGAGGTCGAGCCTGAGGCCGCTCACCTGCGGCGTGCCTCGGGTCGGTCCTCTCGCCTCTCCTGTTCAACACATACATGAAGCCGCTGGGCGAGGTCATTCGTGGTTCGGGGTAGATTACCACCTGTATGCTGATGACACTCAGCTGTACATCTCTACCCCGGACCACCCCAGTGATGCCGTCGAAGTGATGTCCCGATGTCTGGAAGCCGTACGGATCTGGATGGGAAATAACAGACTCAAGCTCAACCCGTCCAAGACGGAGTGGCTGTGGCTACCGGCACCCCGGTTCAACCAGTTGCGCCCATCACTGGCCATTGGGGGCGAACAGCTCGCCCCCGTGGATCGGGCACGCAATTTGGGCGTCCTCCTGGATGCCCGGCTGTCAATGGATGACCATGTGACAGCCGTGGCAAGGGGGGCGTTTCACCAGGTTCGCCTGGTGCGCCAATTGCGTTCCCTATTGGACTGGAACGCCCTTTGCACAGTCACCCATGCGCTTGTGACGTCCCGACTGGACTACTGTAATACTCTCTACATGGGGCTCCCCTTGAGATGCACCCAAAGAATGCAGCTGGTTCAGAATGCGGCCGCGCGGACAATTGTGGGAGCTACTAGATACTCCCACGTAACACCTCTGCTGCGCGGGCTGCACTGGCTAGCTGTGGCTTTCCAGGTGCATTTCAAGGTATTGGTTATCATCTTTAAAGCGCTCCATGGCACAGGACCTAGCTATTTGCGGGATCGTATCCTGCCCCACACATCCCTTCGGCCAATTCGCTCTCACAGGGAGGGACTCCTCCGGGTGCCGTCCACTAGGCAATGCCAGCCGCGACGCCCAGAAGTAGGGCCTTCTCTGTGATGGGCCCGACCCTCTGGAATGACCTCCCCCCGGATATCAGAACTACCACCAACCTCCGCTCCTTCCGTAAGAAGCTTAAAACCCACCTGTTCAATTTAGTGGGCCTGGCCTAATACCAATTTTAGTCCCTCAAGTCTGTATTTTTAAATTTTTAGGGGTATGCGTTTTAGTTGTTTTTAACTTTTATTATTCTGTACAGTTGAATTTAGGTTTAATTCGCTTTTAAGGGAATATATTTAAGGGTATTTATCTTTTGTACCTGTTTTTAATGAGATGCCTGTACACCGCCCCGAGTCCCTTCGGGGAGAGGGGGCGGTCTATAAATTTTGAAATTAAATTAAATTAAATTAAATCCCAGCAAAACTCCTCCCACGATTCTTCACCAGGCTTTCCATTCTGGGGTCAGAGGGTGTCGATGTTCTCCAGAGCCCCTGGTCACTGGGTCTATTGTACGCCTTTCCACCTCTACCTCTCATTCCGAGAGTCATTCGGAAGATCCTGGCAGAAAGGGTGGAAGTGCTGCTCATCTCTCCTCACTGACCCAGACGCGCCTAGTACGCCGACCTGGTCAATCTCTCCATTGCCAGGCCCTGGAGAATCCCGGACAAGATATCCCTCAGCCAGGGGGTTCTTCTTCATCCAGAGCCTCAGTGGTTACAACTTGCTGTCTGGCACGAAAGGGCTATCCTAATGCGAGATAATTTCTCCAGCAGAGCCATCCACACGATTGAGACGGAGAGCCATCCTTCCACCACACGCATATATAATGCTACCTGGGATGTGTTTTGCAAATGATGCCGGTCTTGTCAGTTAGATTCCAGATCTGCCTCTGTTCTACAAGTATTGGAGTTCTTACAAGATGGACTAGACAGGGGGCTGACTCCTAACACCCTGGGTCATCAATCACTTACAGTGATTTCAGGCAACAAGGGCCGAACTCTTGCCCATTACCCACGGGTAAGGACCTTCTTGCAGGGGGCAGCAAACCTCAGACCACCCATGGTACATTAACTGGGAATTACCCATAGTGCTGCTCACATCCACACCGTTTGAACCGCTTCACACCATCAGTGTATGACTCTTAACACTCAAGACTCTTCCTCGTGGCCATCACCAGGAGAGTTTCAGACCTGGCAGCTCTGTCGATATCCTCAGATCTATGCATATTTCATCCTGACAGAGTTGTTTTGTGGCTAGTTGCCTCCTCCTTGCCCAAAATCAACTTGTGGTTTCACAGGGCACAGGAGGTTATTCTCCGGAACTTCTTCCCGCAACCTGTCCACCCACGCTCTCTTGAAGGTGGCACCACATTTATGTGAGGAGGGCTCTGCATCGGTACATCAAGCGAACAGCATCCTTCTGAAAAACAGAATCATTATTTGTCTCCTTTCAACCTGCAACCATCGGGCAGAAGGTGTCATCCAGCATTGTGGGGCATTGGTGGAAGGCCTGCATCACCCAGGCCTATGAAATCCAGGCCAGGCCAGTACCCAGATGTATAACGGCCCACTTCACCAGGAGTGCGACTACTACGACTGCCTGGGCAACACAAGCTTCCGTGAAGGAGATATGCAGGGCGGCGACTTGGTCATCTGCATCACCCTTCATTAAACATTATAAACTGGACGTGTTTGCCTCTGCCGAGGCATCATTTGGGCAACGTGTACTACATAGGGTCATTGACATTCCTGCGACCGTGGCCCGTTCCAGTACCCACCCTTAAGACTCTATGTCCTGGGTCTGGGGCTACTCACCTGTAAGTCATTTTTCCAGAACTTATTTTATTTCCATCTCTCAGATTGGTTGCGCCTTCATGAAATAACTGCACTCTTCCGGCCAGAGGAGACATAGCCAAGACTTTTCTAACTCAGTATCAAGGTAAATGGACAAAAGTTAACCCATTGTTGGATTCTCCCGCAGTTCAGGTAAGCCAACGGTCTTTCCATGGTTAAGTAATGAAAATGCTGAACCAAATTATAAAGCAGGAGTCCTTATATGTTCTCTGCACTGCTTGGAGAATCCAAACTGTTGTAAGTCGAGGACTACCTGTACTGTTTCCAGTTGCTCATTGTCCTCTTTGTATTGTGCCCATCAGAACTGGGCATGGTACTCCAAGAGTGCTTTAACCAAGGCAGGGGAGAATAGAACCATCCATCCCTGTGGAAATATAAATCTGGATACAAAGATAAATGTTGGGATTATCTTTTTTGAAAAAAGAAGGTGAATTGCATCTATTCAGGACAGAATCAACCTACTACAGATAATCTTTAAGACCACAACTGAGCCCAAAATTTTCATTGCTAAGCAAGATAGTTAAGTGAATTTTGCCCCGTTTTATGACCTTTTTTCCCCTAGTTGTTAAGCAAAATACTAATTGTTAAGTGAATCATTAAGCATGAACCAATACTGACTTCCCACATTACCTTCCTTGTCAGAAGCCAGCTGGGGAGGTTACAAATGGTGATCCCATGACCCTGAGGTAGTGCAACTATCATAAATACATGGCAGTTGCCGAGCTCCTGAATTTTGATCATGTGACCCTGGGGAGGCTCCATAGGTAATAAGTGTGAAAATCAGTCATAAGTCATTTTTTAGTGCCATTGTAATTTTGAATGATCACTGAATGGTTGTAAGTCGAAGACCTACCTTTATAGGTTTTGTGGGGCTTGTGCATCATAAAAGAAGCGAGTTGTTAACTATTTCATTACATTCTTAAAAGATATAAAATCCAGTCTGAAGAGAACTAATTTTTTTCTGCCAGAAAATCCATTAAGAAATACTTTCTTCTTCTGACAGGCCGTTGAAGGATTATTAGATGCCACCAGTGGTGCAGATGCAGATCTCCTCCTCCGGTACCGCGAATGTCATTTGCTTGTATTAAAAGCCCTGCAAGATGGCCGTGCCTATGGCTCTCCCTGGTGTAATAAGCAGATAACCAGGTCAGTCATCATCATGACACGGGGGTGGGGGAGTTTTGAAAGATCATCACATGGTTTTTACATCATAGTTTTCCCAGAAAAAAAAGCAAATGTAGAAGAAAATGAAAAGTATCAGGACTAGGATTCATGCACCTTCAAAAGACTTAATCTCTCTATAAAATAAATGCATGAAGCTGAAAATGTATGTTGTTTTGAATATGGGATGAAAAGGTCCAGTCAGAAGGTCCTTCTGTGTTGAATTTAGTGAAACAAAACATGGAGCAAAGGTATCATAGACTCTCTACTGTAGAATAAGTCTTCAAAATGTTTGAAGCTCCTATTCCATTTCTTTTCCCAAAGAAAACTTAATTTTTTAAAAAAATGTTCTTTTAAAATTCCTATAGGATACAATAAGAACAATTTAAGCAAAAAAGCAAGCCCCGCGTTCTCTGGCTATCAGACTGGTAAAAATTCTTTGTTCTGACATTTTAAAAAGTACATCAGTATACTTTTCCAGTATAAATCTGGCTTAACTCTAATATCTCATCAAATAAGCCAAGCAGGATTTGCATAAGTATAAACTGTCTCCAAAAGAAAGCTCTGAGTAGCTACAGAACACATGCTGTTACATTTCAAAACTAAAAAAACAATTCAGTTTTTCTGCTGAGCAAAATGTATTCAAAACTGCCTTGTCTTAACCCCCCCCCCCCCCCACCTCATATTTTGTATAAAACTGGATTTTATTCTGAGGCTGACAGAAAGCTCTTATAATGTGGGTATTTTCTCCAAAGCTTAGTCCAATCGAAGTAACTATTTTGGGTTTTTGCATCATCATCATCATCATCATCATCATCATAATAAATAGATTTGGATTCTATTGAATCCTTGGATTGAATCCTTGGATTTGCAGAATACTTCCTATAAAGTATTTTTGTAATTGCTGAGTGTATAAATGTTGTCTTGATGTATTCAGGCTTAACGTTGCTCTTCGTTCTATATAAGGTTATATAGTGCACAGTGCTGCTGTGTGAGTATTGTTCTAATCTCCTTAAAAGAATAAAAGAAATGCCTCTGATATAATTAAAATATTCTGAGATGACTATTGAAACAAGTTATATCTGAGAAACAATGGAATTATATCATCTCACAAAAATGACAGAAATCAAACTTAGTTGCTTATAACCAAAGGTGATTTTTTTTCAAGAGGCAACAGGATTTTCTGGATTTTCTTTGAAGACATTTCACTTCTCATCCAAGAAGCATCTTCAGCTCTGACTGGATGGTGGGGAATGGAAGGATTTATACTCCTTGCAGACAGCTGGTCATTTGCATTCTTTTAGTGAGTTGTCAAAGCCACCTGGAGATAGGTGATGTCAGGGTCATTTGAGTGGTTCAAATGGGTGTGGAGCCTTCTTAGAACTGTTGAAAGGACAGTTTTGTAGATTGGAGATAGATGATGTCACATCCCTCCCCCTCTGTTGAGAGAGGGCTGGCTGTTCAGTTTTGACATGGATGGCCTCTTTAACCCCTTTTTCAAACCAGCGATCCTCTCTGTCCAAAATATGGACTTTGTTGTCTTCAAAAGAGTGGCCTGTCTTTTAAATGCAGGTGTTTTATCCTTGGGGTAGACAAGCTTCTGCCTTAGTGTATTCTTGGATTTGAAGTGTGCATGTATGTTATGTTGGCTGAAGATCCTCCTGTGCAATGGTGCAGTAGTTTGAACATTCTTTGGCATTGCCCTTCTTTGGAATTGGAATGTAAACTGACCTTTTCCTATCCTGTGGCCACTGTTAAATTTTCCAAATTTATTGGCAAATTGGGTGCAGCACTTTTACTCCATCGTCTTTTAAGATTTTGAATAGCTCAGTTGGAATACTGTCACCTCCACTGGCTTTGTTGTTGCTCAGACTTCCTAAGGCCCATTTGACTTCACATTCCAGGATGTCTTGCTCAAGGTCAGTGGCTACCCCATTATGGTTATCAGGGATGTTAAGCTCACTCTTGTACAGTTCTTCTGTGTAATTTTGCCACCTCTTCTTAATATCTTCTGCCTCTGTTGGTCCCTGCCATTTGGGTCCTTTATCATTCCCACCTTTGCATGAAACGTTTCCTTCATATCTCCAGTTTTCTTGCAGAGATCTCTGGTCCTCCCTATTCTATTGTTTTCTTCTATTTCTTTGCATTGTACATTTAAGAAGGCATTCTTATCTCTTCTAGCTATTCTCTGGAATTCTGCATTCCCTTGCCTTTCGCTTCCCTTCTTTCCTCAGCTATTTGTAAAGCTGTGATGTTAAATGGTTTTGATGTTAAGGTTTTTCAAACCAAAGAATACACTAAAGCAGAAGCTTATCCACCCCAAGGATAAAACACTCAGACAGAAACTGAGCAACGTGGTATATGCAGTACAGTGCAGCGAGCCCTGTGTAGATCTGTAGATTGGAGAAACAAAACAACCACTTCATAAACGCATGGCACAACATAGCAAAGCAAACACATGAGGACTAGATTCAGCAATCCACCTGTATTTAAAAGGCAAATGCCACTCTTTTGAAGAGAACAAAGTTTTGGACAGAGAGGATCACTGGTTTGAAAGAGGGGTTAAAGAGACCATTTTTGTCAAAATTGAACTGCCAGCCCTCTCTCAACAGAGGGGGAGGGGTGCAACACCATCTATTTCCAATCTGCAACACAGTCCTTCCAACAGTTCCTAGAAGGCTCCAAACCCATTTGCACCACTCAGATGACCCTGACAACACAGATAAACCTCCAAGTGGTTTTGACAACTCACTAAAGAAGGCAAATGACCAGTTGTCTGCAAAGAGTATGAATCCTTCCATTCCCCACCATCCAGTCAGAGCTGAAGAAGCTTCTTGGATGAGAAGCGAAATGTTTTCAAAGAAAAACCGTAACGTTCAGTTGCCTCTTGAAAAAAAATACCTTTGGGACAACCATGAGCAGGATGCCTGAGAATCTCCATAGACATTTAGTTACTTATAGTATCTTTCTCTTTTTAACTTCCTCTGAATCCTTCCTTTGAAGTCACAACAAATGACATTACTTTGAAAGTTATTGCTGTGTGGCAGGTAAAGCTTGTGGTTTTATTATTACCCAAATGGTTTTGTTTTAGCTGTTTTCTGTCCTTTGTGGACGGCTCAGCTAGAACTGATTTGCTACTACTTCCTGCTGACCTCCTCGCCGCAAGCCAAGACATGACCTGTGTCTGCTTAAGCTGAATAGACGTGAAGCAGAGATTAATCAATCTTTGCCTGATAAGAGTTAGAAGAAAATTAAATTAACACGAGAAAGTCACAATATTTTCCAGATGTCTAATTGAGTGTCGAGATGAATATAAATACAACGTAGAAGCAGTGGAGCTCCTGATTCGTAACCATCTAGTTAACATGCAACAGTATGACCTTCACCTGGCTCAGGTGAGTTGTTGACATTGGCTTTCATGAAGACAATACAGATGCTCTGGGATGGAAATGGCTCATTCTGTTTGTCATCTGCTCTTTACAGTCTATGGAGAACGGCTTGAACTACATGGCAGTGGCGTTTGCAATGCAGCTGGTGAAGATCCTGCTGGTGGATGAGAGAAGTGTGGCTCACATGACAGAAGCAGATTTGTTCCATACCATTGAAACTCTGATGAGGATAAATGCTCACTCCAGAGGAAATGCTCCAGAAGGGTAATGCTCAGGCATGTGTGTGTGTGTGTGTGTGTGTGTGTGTGTGTGTGTGTGTGTGTGTGTGTGTGTGTCTGTTGGCTGTTTGCAGAAATAGCTGCTCTGTCATTCCCACCCCATGTTCTTCCTGGGTCAGGAATGGCAGAGAATGCTATCCTATCCAATCTGGAATCTGTTTAAGCTCACTGTGTTGTCCACAATACTTAATACAGGTAGTCATCACCTTATAATAGTTCATTTAGTGACCATTCAAAGTTAAAATGGCACTGAAAAAAGTGAATTGTGACTGTTTTTCACCCTTATGACCATTCTAACATCTTCATAGTCACGTGATCAAAATTCAGATGCCAGACAACTGGTTCATATTTACGACAGTTACATTGTCCTAGTGTCCTGTGATCACCTTTTGTGATCTTCTGACAAGCAAAATCAATGGGGAAGCCAGATTTTCTTAACAACTGTGTTACTAACTTAACAAATGTCTCTCAGCAACAGAAATTTTGGGCTCAATTGTCATAATGTGAGGGCTACCTGTTATTATCATTCATGCATTTGACTTAGTTAATTTGTCAATTTCCTTTGGAAGAAAAAAACAGGATAATACAGGTAGTCCTTGAGTTACAACAGTTTACTTAGCAATGGTTTGAATGACATCACTCCCAAAAGTACTTACGACACAGTCCCAAAGTTACGAATGTTGCAGCACCATGGCAGTTGTTCATCCTTACAACTGACCACAGAGAGACTGCAACATTGCCCCTGCCTATTCCCCACCCCACCCCCGCACCCCGAAAACATGTACCTAACAGGCACTGGCCCTGCTAGGCTCGTCCCCATCTCCTCACCAATCACTCCCTGCTTACCTTTTGAAGATCTGCAGAGTCAGGGCCATATGGTAGAAAAGCTGACATCTTCTCAGACGCCGGTGAAGCGGTTGCGAAAGCTTTTTGCACAGACAGTGGTGTGAGATCATGCCTCCAAAGGCTTAAATCCCCTTTGCAAAAGCTTTTAGTGCGGAGCGAGGAGTCCTGCAAGGGCATGAGATCATGCCCAGAAGACTTCCGTTCTTCACACCAGAGGCTTTTGCACAGGGGACGGAGTCCTGAAGTACTCTTCTAGACTCGCCAAGGCTGCCTGGCGCTCTAAAAGCGGATTGGGTGTCCTACACAGGCAACCTCAGTGAGTCAACCAAGCTGAGCAGAGCACACTTGCCCCACTCTGCCTCTGTTGTTACCGCTCTGCTTTTGGAGCACCGGGAGCAAGCAAGAAAACCATGCTGCCATGCAAATCCCGTGGCAGAAAGGCTGGAGAGGAGACAGCTCACTTGACGAGAAAGAAGGTGCAGTCAGCTTGTTCTGGAACTCCTTGAAAGGTAAGTGAGTGAGTGATAATGGGATGGGCGATTGTAAGCGGAACATGAGATAGTCCTTGGGTGTTTAGAAGCAAGTGGCCTGTTCCAGCAAGTGGCCCTCCATGGTCTTCCCCACCCTGAGATATCTCATGTGCACTTAACGGCACATTCAATTAACAAATGCATTGGGGAAAGCAGGAAGGGATCACGTTCATTTAACATGATCAAGTCCTTGGGTTACCAATGTAATTGGCAGGCACATTTGTAACTTGGGGCTTACCTGTATATGGCATGTGTTGAGGAAATGTGAGATGCAAGTGTTAAAATAATGTATGTTATGGATGGGCTCTAGCTGTTCAGAAGCCGACCATGCCACTTTCATATTTACAGGTTGCCACAGTTGATGGAAGTGGTACGATCCAACTATGAAGCCATGATTGATCGTGCTCATGGTGGTCCCAACTTTATGATGCATTCTGGGATCTCTCAAGCCTCAGAATATGATGATCCTCCAGGCCTGAGGGAGAAGGCAGAGTATCTCCTGAGGGAGTGGGTGAATCTTTACCATTCTGCAGCCGCTGGCAGGGACAGCACCAAAGCCTTCTCTGCATTTGTTGGACAGGTAGAACTTGGGGAAAGAGAGGTGCTTTTTTTCAACAAAACTATGACATAATGATTATGGAACTTGTAAAGAATTGTATATTAATTCTGTCGCATCATTGTACTAAATTCCATATTAAATAGTTTGAATGAAAATTACCTACTTTCATCATTAAACTATAAGATTAAATTAGATGCAGAGCAAAAATTAAAAAAAATGAAATAGCAAACAAAGTTAAGTCATGTAAAGTTATAAATAGAGAGAACATTTTACAGGATGCTAATGAAAACAGGCAGAAAGCAAAGGAGAACAAAGTCAACAAAGTTTGCTAAGCTTTGGTAAAAGTTTGGTGCCAACAATAACTGAACAGGTATTGTGGTGACCACTTTGGGAATGCCTGGCAGATCCTTTTCCCTTAAGGATGCTCCTTTCAACACCCTTGCGTAGGCTGCCGCCTTGGGATCATGATGGGATTATAACAAAAACTATTAAATAATTACATTAAATGAATCAATGCAGTTAACTTGTCTGTTGTCCTCCATATATTCAATCTTTTTCCCATTCTGACACATTTAGAAATAGAAATAGAAATAGAAATTTAATTTGTTAGCCGCACCCTCTCCGCAAGGGACTCGGGGCGGCGTACAATAAAATATACATACATACGTATAAACATAAAAATACACACATATACATACATATACATACATGCATGGAGGAGGTAATAATTAAAGTTGTACAAGCCAAAATTGTGTAAACCTTTTGGGAAAAGTGCATTTTCTAAAACTAGGCTAATAACACCACTTGGGGGGGGGGTCGTACCATAAAATTATATATCAATAGAAAGATAATTTAATCAAGAATGTAATGCAATAACTTTTATGAAATAAAGAAGTGAAACACATGGGGGAAAAAACCAGATATACAAAAAGTATCACTATAGAAAAAACAAGATATACAGTACAAAAATTATCACTATGTCAGTTAATATTTAGTTGGGTAACCTTTAGCATGAATTACAGCCTTGAAATGTATTCCCATGAAATTAATCAAGTCTTTTAGTTCTGCAGCTGTTATAATGTGAAATCAAGATTGAATGATTGCTTCTATTAATTGGATTTTATTGCTGGGTCGATTCTGATTAACAAGTTTCTTTAGTCGGCTCCATAGATTTTCAATTGGGTTAACGTCGTCATGGCTATTCCCAGGCCATTCCAGCAATGGAATATGATTATTTGAAACTCCCCAAAAAAGTGCTATTGGCCATCAAACCTCAAAAACATACTTTTCCCAAAAGGTTTCCACAATTTTGGCCCCTACTATAAATGCAGCTGACCTTGCAGAGCACTTTGCAGAGGCTTCAGCAACCAAATGACAGCCAACCCTACTGTGGAAAAGTGTTAAATAAAATAATAATTGTCAATATGGACAGACTGAACCAATCGTTTCAATTGGGAAACTGTGACCATCCTAGACCAAGCCAAGTCCAAAAACGTTAAGGGATTTCTGGAAGCCTGGCACTCTGACAAATTAGCCATCAATAGACACATGGACATAAGCAACATAAACAATGTCTATAGACTATGCAAAAGATACAATCAACAAGCCAAAAATGGAGCAAAAGGACCAAAACACTTCCACATCATTTTTCAGTACCCAGATGAGCATAGAGTAACTCCAAGATTAAAATCAGACAATAATCAAGTGAACAATACCCCAAGGAACTGCCACAGGCCAACAGTAAACAGCCCCACCAAAGAACTTCTACACCCACACCAACACTGACAGGGTAAGCCACTAGAACCGTGATGGCGAACCTATGGCATGCGTGCCAGAGGTGGCATGCAGAGCGCTCTCTCTGGGCACACATGCTGTCACCAGTTGCTCTTCTGGTTTCCAGTGCATGCATGCATGCCAGCCAGCTGGTCTTTGCGTGTGCTGGCGTGCTGGAAACCCGAAGACCAGCTAGCCAGTGTGCATGCGTGCACTGGCTACCTAGTCTTTGGGTGTCCAGCGCATGCAAAGACCAGCTGGCCAGCAGCCATGCACGTGCCAGAAACCTGCCAGGTACTCTTCAGCTTTCAAGGGCTCTGGCATGCTCCGGTTTGGGCACTTGGTGCTGAAAAGGTTCATCACTGCACTAGAACATCAATTGAGAGCAAACCCCACTTCTTACTAGCACTGGTGATGTGACCTAGCATGGCAATGAAATGTCTGCAAGAAAAAAACCAAGCTCAGAGAATACCAAGGATCCCTGATAGTAATTGACAGTATTGTTGGATGAAACAAATTAGACATGTTTGCAGAGAGACCCACCCTTACCTGAATATATTTAATATCCACTGCTTCAGATTGCTCTTAAATCCACCTTTGTCATTTCATGCTCATCTGTTACTTGTTGGCTCAGAGCCTTTTTCTGAAGAGGGGTACTTGCATGCCTTGTTCACAGTTGGAATAGAGATAACAGAATAAACTGAACATTTAAGTTAAAAATTAGGAGCTAACAGTGTTTTTTAAAAACTTCAGGGATATAAGCTAAGGGATGTAAAGCAAAAACCCTGTCTCAAATTTCTATGCTGATTGACCCTGAACATTTTGGTTTTTTTTTAAATTTGCTCCAGTATAGATTGATTTTATAACATGTTTATATTAAATTCCCCCTGAACCCTCCAAAAAATAAGATTTTATTCTGAAAGATTACATCTTCAAAGAATAACACTGTGAGATAAATATTAATAATTCAGTCAATAAAAGACTAGTGAATGCTTTCTTAATGGAAATGATGGCGGCTTTTAGTAGAGCTCATGAACTCTCTAGGTTTCACTTGCTGGCATTGATAAGTACCACACCTTGCTAGCATTCCCTGAAGGTAATATTTTGTGCGATATGGTGAAACAAAATTAAGTTCTATACTTAACTGGTCTGAAAATGTATTTGAATATGAATGTTTTATTACTGAGTCCACCGCAACGGTGTTAGTGAAGCTACCTTTCTGCTCTTCTTACAATGTATATATCCCAGGTGTGCTTTGTGGAAGATGACTTATAGTATGCATCAATTTAAGAATGAAATTATATTTATTTCTGTTGTCTTAGCTTTATAACTCCAGGATATTTAGAATCCATAGCCGGCCACATACTTTTAATTCCCTTTTCTCATTTGTTTAAATGGTGCAGTTATATATAATTAATATTATATTTGCATTCAGTATGCAATGTCTATCATAGTTTAGCATTACATGTAAATTGAAAAGTTTTTATTAGAATAAACAAATTTGGTATTGCTATTGAATAAGTTGACATTGAAATACTGTCATTGTCAGTAAGTAGTTTGTATGTTGTATACTTCATTATGAGTGAAATATCAATTTCTTCAGTCTCTTGAGAGCATTCCTTACTATAAATGGTGCCTCACTTCAGAGCGCACAAGAAGTGCTCAAGTTGCTTGTCAGTCTTCCTTTCTCTTCAGGGACATGGAATGGTCCTCTGTCAGCAGGACTGACCATAAGGACTGTGTTATTCCCACGCTATAGCAGGGTCCACTTGTCAGCAAAGCCATCTCCATTTGGGTCAATCCAGGGCATCTTCAAGGCAATGCCTTCCTTGATGCGATCCTTCCATCTTTTCTTGGGTCTGAATGACCTTTCCTTTATCTTACCCCATGAGGGTGTAGCATTAGGATCTCAACCAACAGGGCAAACTGACCCCGTGGGCCTCCCAGCCAGCACACAGCTCCACAGTGCTTGCCTGGTTCTTCATGACTGACATTGATGATGCACCCCTAGTGTTAATGTATAGCATCATGTATACAACAAAATTGACTTTAGCCTCACTGGTGCAATCCATGATAAAAAATACAAACAACATAAATAGTATAAAGAATAATGCCTATGCAAGTAATTATGGAAGGGAGAACCCAGTCATATGTTTCCGCGTGTGCGTAGAGTGATTGTGGTTGTGTTTTAAGAATCTGAAAGCCCAAGGATAGAAACTATTTTTAAACCTATTTGTTCGGCTGGCTATGCTTCGAAGGTAGAAGTGCAAAGAGACACTGTCCAGGGTGTGAATAATCTCTGAATATCTTCCTTACTCTGCTAAAGCAGCGACACCTAGTGAGCAGAATGCTGAGATTTAATCCATCATTAGCCCATTATACTCACTGCCTTCCAACATGTTCTGTAGAACATCAATACTTGTTTTTATTAAAAATAAATTTTGTTAAATATGAATTCATTACCATCCCCAAACAGATGCATCAACAAGGAATCCTGAAAACTGATGACTTGATCACAAGATTCTTCCGCCTTTGCACTGAAATGTGTGTTGAAATCAGCTATCGTGCTCAAGCTGAGCAGCAGCACAACCCTGCTGCAAACCCCACTATGATCCGTGCCAAGTGCTATCACAACCTGGATGCCTTTGTGCGCCTTATTGCACTCTTGGTGAAGCACTCTGGAGAGGCTACCAACACAGTCACAAAAATCAACCTGCTTAATAAGGTTAGTGGTGTCCTTATTTTCCCCAGATGATAAGCGGTGTGGGGAGCTATAAAACATTGACATTATTCCACTAACACATCATGGTGTTACAAACACGAAGTGTTTAAATTGGTATTGCATACCTACCTGTTGAGAAATTCAGTGTTTCTGACCCTTAGCCTGTGGAATACTGGCATACCTGTATGGATTGCTATTAGATAGTAAATGTTTTTTTTTAGAATTTTTTTTATTGTTTTAATTAAACAAAAATACAAAAAAAAAACCATTCTTCATTACATCTTGTAGAAAGCATGTCAATTGGTTACAAATGAATTTCGTGCGTTACTATACATCCTTCATATTTTTAATTTACATTTTAAAATCGAAGATCTTTATGCATTTTACCATCAATATACCATCATTCTCATTTAGCTATAATTATTTAAATATGCTTTTATCTAGAATCATTTGCACTTGAAGACACAACCATCTACTGGCATTCATTAGCTATTCCTATAAAACTCCAATAATTACCCTTTTATAGCATATTCCCTTTTTTATTCCAACTCACTATCTAAGGCTTATATCTAATTGCTTTTACCAATGCCAAGACATATAAAAATCATTAAACATTATCCATTAATATTTTCTTATTGTTATTATAGTTATCTAAAGAAAAAAACAGGAAAAAATTTTTTGTCATTTATATCACATCTCCTCTCCACCGACCCAAGAAAAATTACATCTTTATAATAAAGTCTAAGCAAAAGTTTGTTAGTAAAGTTTATAAGTGCCCAAGAAAAATTACATCTTTATAATAAAATCTAAACAAAAATATATTAATGAAATTGATAAATCTTTTCCCCAGGTCGCAATTGACAGTTTATATCCAAATTATTTTTAATAATTGAGATTATTACTTCATTATTATTATCATAATGAGTTATTAATTAACAAAAAACATTTTAAAGAAAACATTCTAAAAGTGTCTAAGAAATCCTACTTATTAATCACCAAAGGTTAACTAAGTTTTGAGTTATCAACCTTCATCATCAGCCTGTGTCTTTCCAGGAACAAAACTGTCTTATCTCTTTAGCCAGTTGTGTCAATTCTCTTATAAACTTCTTTATAAAGTTTTTAAAAATTTCTCTCTGCACTTTTTTGCTTGAAAGATCTCTCATATAGTCTTGTTGCCCTTGAATTGGTATTAAAATTGGCATGTCTTTAATTATCTGATGATTTTCTAAAGCTGTTTCTCTTCTTAATTCCATCATCAAATCCATATCTTGACAAGGGGGGTAGAGCTCCAGATCTTCAAGTATGTAATAATAATCATATTCACTTTTCCATGTTCCCTCCTTTCCACTTTCACTCATAGATGCTCCATTATTAGGTTCATCTGTTATCTTGTCTTTATCTTCTATTTCTTCACTCTCTTCTTTAATTTTTGAGGCTCCAGTCCCTTCATCTTTTATTGTGCCAGACAATAATCTATCTAACTTCTTATCAAACCTCTCAAATCCTTCCAATATCTTTAGAATTCCATCCAAAAAATCCTGGTAGCTTAGGGTTTCTTCATCTGTATATGAATGCATATTTCCCAGAAGAAAAGAAAAAGTTTAAAATCCACTGCCACTCTCGCCTTCAATATCTCTTTTATGTATAAAAATATTTTTGTTTTAAATTTCCTTAAATATAAGATCCTCTTAATTTTTTCAAGAAGAAAAAAAAATGAGGGTTCTATCTTTTCTTTTCTTTCCCTTCCCTTGTCCAAAATATTCCACAAAGACACCTGCAAGAAAACAGTTTGTGTCCTTGAGCCGGTATCAGTCTCTACAGACAAGCTGCAAACCCTCTAGTTACAATGTCAACAAACTCAGAGAAAATAGAGCAAAGGATATTGTTTCAAAAAGAGAAAAAAAACAAGTTTTGGCTTCCAAATGGCAGATTCAACTTTCTCTTATTTGTATCAAGCTTAAGGAGAACAAAAATCTCTAAGTGTCTTTAATAAAATTTAATAATCAGTCAGTAAGAGGAAGGATTATTAAAGTGAAAAAAAGTTTTAGATCAGCCAAAAAATATAGGTAGCACAGATTAGGAGAAAAAATCAATTCATTCACTTAAGAGGAGAAACGGGAAGCATTCCAATCACTTCAATCCACAAAATGCTGTTACATAGAAGCGGGGGAAAAAAACCTTTCTAAGACAGTCCAATAAAGATAAATTTCGCCGCTTTATTCTTTTGCTTAAAGGACTAATTTATCTTTTAAAAAAAAATCTTTGGGCAATCATTCTCAAAGAAAAAAAAATATCACCAGCTGGACTCACTTTCACTGCCTTCTTTCGGGAGCCGTCTCCGACTTTGTCAGCCTGGGGGCTGTCTGCTTACCGCCAGCTTGGAGAACTTTCCTTGGGTCAATCAGGGACTTTGCGGTGGGATTTGTCTCCCTGTCACTTTCTCTCTGGGACGGTTTAGATTCATACGGACCGTGCAGCTGGTAAAAGAATCAACGGCGGTTTCGGACTATCGAGACCGCACGTTGTGTCATCGCAACATCTGGCTCGTTCTCCAGATAGTAAATGTTTTGACTACTTAAGGAATATATTTATGAATATGAGATGAATTCGTGCTCTCTGTTAAATAAGGGAAAAATAAAAGAATGGATAAGTATTTTATCACTTTGCCATAGATATCTACAACCAGATAAAGGGGAAATATTCCCTCAAATAAAATATTTTTAACATTTAAAAATAAAATATTCCACAAACTGTTATTTATAAGGGTTTTCTCTAATTCTATCTTTGTAGAAGGTAGAATTTCAAAGTGATTTTATCACATGCCGAGTCAATTCATTCCTTTGCATTTACAGGTTCTTGGGATAGTAGTGGGAGTCCTTTTGCAGGATCATGATGTTCGTCAGAGTGAATTTCAGCAACTTCCCTACCACCGCATTTTCATCATGTTACTGTTAGAATTAAATGCTCCTGAACATGTCCTGGAAACTATTAACTTTCAGACCCTCACAGCTTTCTGGTAAGTGCAGAAGAGCCCCTGAAAACAGACAGCATGTGGCAATAAGCCAGAGTTACAGGGCTATCTCTTTTATAAGCAGGGGAGACAGGGACGAGCGGGCAGGGGAGGCAGAGCCTCACCTCTCTTCATGAAATAATAGTATATAATATTATATACTATATATATATATAATATTATATACATCCATCCGGCCGCGCCCGGGAGCTGCGGAGGCAGAAATGTTGTCAGCACTCCCGGATGACGAAGCCACGAAAGCGACTGGGGGAAAGTTCTCATCGTTCCCCAGTCGCTTTCGTGGCTTCGTCATCTGGGAGCGCCGACAACATTTCTGCCTCCGCAGCTCCTGGGTGCGGCCGGACGGAGGTAGCCAGAGTGGCGCCAAGGCAGTCCGGCGGGCGAGTGACCGAGGATCAGGCTGCCTCGCTCGCTCTTTCGTCCGCCCGGACCACCTCGGCGTCACTCTGGCTACATCCGTTCCTGCCGCGCCCGGGAGCTGTGGAGGCAGAAATGTTGTCGCCGCTCCCGGATGACGAAGCCACGAAAGCGACTGGGGAACAACGAGAACCTTCCTGCCTCTGCTGGACTTCGCACGCTCCTCGCGACTGCATATTGCAGTCGCGAGGAGTGCGTGAAATCCAGCAGAGGCAGGAAGGTTCTCGTCATTCCCCAGTTGCTTTCGAGGACTGCAGAGCGCGAGCCGGCGGAGCACGCTCAGGAAGGCGGGGAATGGGATCACGTGTGCTGGAGTCTGAGGCAGCCTCAGCCTCCAGCACACGTGGTCCCATTCCCCGCCTTCCTGATGACGTCACCAGCCATAAACCTCACCGCACGTCACTGAGGGGAGATGATGGGCAGAGGTGATCAAATGCTCCTCTTGTGCTTACTTACTGTCCCTCAGTAAGTAAAGATTCATTACTCAAACCACTTTATTAACCAAATAGAAACCAAATGGAAAGGTAAAAGCATTTGTGGAAATATAGAAATAGCAATATATGAAAAGCAAGTCTGGTTGGTATATTAGAGATGGTTTTATGGACCTAGCAATTAAAATTGAAGTTGCAATACAGGTAGTCCTCAATTTACAACAATCGGGACCAGATTTTCTGTTGCTAAGCAAGCCATTGTTAAGTGACTCATGCCTGATTTTACAACTTTTTTGCCATGGTTTTTGAGTGAATCATTCAGTTGTTGAGTGAATCTCATCATTAAGTAAACCTTTGACTTTGCTTGTCAGAAGCCAGCTAGGAAGGTCACAATGGCGATTATTGTATGCCTGGAATGCTGCAACCAATTTACATACATGCCGGTTGTCAAATGCCTAAATTTTGATTATTTCAGCATGGAGATGCTGCAGCGGTCCTAAGTGCAAGAACCAGCCATAAGTCCCTTTTTGGTGCCTTTGTAACTGAGCAGTCATGAAACTGTCAGGTTATAAGTTGAGGACTACCTTTCAATGCACTTTTATTATGAGATTGCCTCTTAAATAAAGAGATAGTAGATTTAATTGCTTTTGAGTCAACTTCATTTCTTAGAGAATGATTTAGTATGCTTTTAAAGAAAATTGTATCTATTTTAATTTATCTATATGTTGTGATCTGATAATACTGATATAATTTGGAACATAAGGTCTTCAAGAGAAGGAATAACTTTTTAAAATACTTTTTTCCAGAGACCATGAAAATTGGTTTCTGAAATTTCTGGTTTTCTCTTTTCATCTAATGATATTTACATTTATATTTCTATGGTATAATGTGATATAAAAGTCAGCTTTTTATTTTTAGAAAAAGCTATTTATATTATAGTTTCCATTTGTTGCTGTTATTGATGATGATCTCAGATTATAATGCAGATTTTTAACTGGTTAATATTGCACTGATCACTATATTTTTATTTTAGCAATACATTTCACATCCTGCGACCTACAAAAGCTCCAGGTTTTGTTTATGCTTGGTTAGAACTGATCTCCCATCGGATATTTATTGCAAGGATGCTGGCACATACACCACAGCAGAAGGTGTGGCTGTAGTTTATCTTTTCTTACTTATGAAGCTTTGGCAGAGTATCAAAATGAATCTTGGTTGTAGATTTGGGTTATATGGCTGTATGATGTTTAATATAATTACTTCCTATCTTTTCATAAGACAGGGATCTCTAACCTTGGGAACTTTAAGACTTGTGAACTTCAATTCCCAGAAATCTCTCAACTCTGGGAGTTGAAGTCCACAAGTCTTAAAAGTTCCCAAGGTTGAAGAGCTTGCCATATGGAAGTGGTGAAGAAGTTTAGTCTGTTCATTTTAAGATATCAAAACTCAATTTTGCTTCATGGTTAAAACAAGTTAAATCATTTACAAGTTTTGTACATAGAGAGCCCATTCATAGAAATTAACTGTTTATACAGGAACAAGGCCTTCTCAACAGAACTGCCAGCTTGAGGCTGGATCCAGCTCATCCCCTCCGTAGCACATCTTTATCTGTTCAGTGGACTAGGAATGTTCTTTTTCCCTGCGAGTTGCTTTTAGTAATCATCATAAGAAAGAAGAAAATAGCAAAAAACTAATGCAACAATGTATAAACAGAGGCATAGAATCTAAATCACGTGAAGTATTAGTCCCACTTTATAAAGCCTTAGTAAGGCCACAGCTGGAATACTGCATCCAGTTTTGGTCACCATATTACAAAAAAATATGTTGAGTGGAAAAAGTATAAAGAAGAGCAAGTAAGATGATTAAAGGCCTGGAGACTAAAACACATGCAGTTTTAGTTGCAGGATTTGGGTTTGGCCAATCTAGAGAAAAGAAGGACTAGGAGTAACATGATAGCAGTCTTCCAGTATTTGAGGACCTGCCACAAAGAAGAGGGGTCAATTTATTATCTTAAGCACCAGGAGGCAGAACAAGAAGCAATGGAGGGAAACTAATCAAGGAGAGAGGCAACCTGGAATTAAGGAGAAACTGTCTAACCATGAGGACAATTGAGCAGCGGAACTGCTTGCCTTTAGAAGTTGTGGGTGCTTCACTGCTGGGGATTTTTTAAGAAAAGACTGGACAGTCACTTGTCTGAAATGATACAGGATCTTCTACTTGAGCTGGACTAGAAGATCTCCAAGGTCTATTCTGGTTGGTTGATTGAAGGACTATGTGCCATAGAGATAAATGCATAATGAATACCTGTAACCTTTTATTAGAATTTGCAGTAATCCAAACAGCACACAAGTAAATAATTCAGCAGGATTTATGTATAAAAGAAACATGTTTATATACAATAATATAAAGCATTATGCGTTTATACAATACCCCTGTAGCAGAAGCCAGAACTCACAGAAGCTAATCGGAGAAGCACTCATATACAGTATATACAGATCAGTGAACCTAAGCCACGCCCAGGCTCCGAGCCATCTGGGTCACAGTTTCCATTGGCTGACCTTTTACCATGTCTTCCCATTCATGAACGCTTATACACTGACACCTTTTTTATTTATTAAATTTATACAATGCCCATCTCGTGACTAACAACAAAGCAAAATCAATAAAATAAAACATTAAAATATTGAAATAATTATTAACATTAAAACTGACTTTAAATTAACGAAGGTGGCAAAGGGCTCCCAAGAACTGAGCACAAAGTTGAATTTTGTGCCAACTGTAGCTTCCGAGTACTCTTCAAGGGTAGCCCCATGTAGAGTTTGTTGCAATCGTTAAACGTGAGATGACCTGAGTGACTGAGCACAGGGATTCCTAATCCAAGACATGATAAACTGCATAAAAGCTTTTCTAGCCACAACTGCTACCTGCTCTTCAAATCATTGGCAGGCTGTTGCTGTGCAAGCGTGCCACACAAACACTTGACCCAGCTGTGGGGGGAAAGGTTTGAAGACCACAGAATGTATTTTTATCTATTGACCTCCACGTCATGCTGTCAGTTTCAAATTATTAGAAAAGTTCTGGGATTTCCCATGTTCTTTCCCAGCACCATTCAAGTGCAACACTGAAGAAATCAGTGGTCAAGTGGTCGCAACCTTCATCCTGAACAAGATAGAATGGATAAAGGCTCCCTCAATCAGATGCTGGGAATCAGACCATCTTCCTGTGTCATTCATCCCTTTGTTCCTGGCACTTTTCAAGATCAAGACCATCAAAATCTCCTCTCAGTCTTCCTTAATTTGAGACTTTTGGGCCCCAGGTTGGTGCTCTTTAGTTAAATATGGAAAACAGCCCCCCTTTGATCTCAGCATAGGCTTCATAAGAATCAAAGTTACTTTGCTTTGAAATGAGAGAATTGTGCTTTGAAAGCTGCTGTGATTCTAGCCTCAGTTCAGTTTGTACTGACACCTGATGCTGAAGTAGGGAATTAGCAAAGGATCATGAAAGAAGTTTGCAATGTACTGTAGCAAAGTTTCTTGGTTTTTCATCCAATATAGGACAATGCTATATTCAATATAACCATTGAGGTAGACCTTCTGGTATGCTTTACTGTAACTCTTTGGGCAAGTTTGACAAAAATATTTTAATTTCATATTATTGTACTTCTGTTGATTGTTTTATTATTGTTATGTTTACTCTTTTTTTAAAACTTTTTTTTCATTTTATTGTTGTAAGCTGCCCGGAGTAGGAAATGAATTTAACATTTATTAAAACAATCCAGGCAAGCCAATTCATTGTTCCACTTTCCTCCAATGCATGCTTTTATATTGGTTTCTGGGACCTTGAAGATCCTTAGAATCTTCCTATTCTCCTGTGCGCTGCTTGGGGAATCCAAGCATGGGTTAGCTTTGTCCATTAGCCTAGAGACTGAGTTATGCAAATTGCTGGCCACGCCTCCTCTGACTGGACTGGTTCAGTTTTTTAACTCAGTCCAGCCTAAAGAGACACAAAATAATTCTCTCTAGGTTACTAGACAAATTCATCATTATTATTTCACAAATCATCATTATTATTTCAGCTTGGTTACTAAACAAATTCATCATTATTATTTCGGCTGGTTGCTAGACAGATTCATCATTATTATTTCAGCTTGGATTCCACTTCACCGGATTGAGTTCCCTTCAGGGTAAATATCTCTGCAAAGGGTTCATTTCTCTTCGGTTACAGTGATGAGTGGATTTTGGCATTCCCGGAGCCTTCGGGGCCAGGGAACCTCCTTGTTGGAGGCAGGGGTGCGCCATTGTTCACTGTGGGAATGTCGCTTCGCTGCCTTTGTGTTGTCTTACCGCGGTTGGGGATCGGTTCGCTTCCCCCGCCGTCCGCTCTCATCACTGTCTGCCGCCCCCCTCCCATCAGAGCCTCTGGAGGCCGCAGCTGCGGTCGCTGGCAAGAATCGAGGCAGGCGTTCTCCATTCTGGCGATGGCCTTTGTACCTCGCCGATTTGAATCTCCCTTTGCTGTTGGTTGCGGTGGCCATTTTGGAGCCCTTTTTCGCTCCAGACAACCAGTCCGGCTGGCCGTGGCTTCAGTTTCCCGCCCGCAGTGACATAGACTCACCACATTCATTGCTCCATGGAGGTCAGTTCGCCACCATTCTACTGGAGCACTAGTTTGATCTCTCAAGGCCTCCTGTTTCGATTGCAATCGACATTTGGCATTTCAGTGACCGTGAGCTTGAGCCCTTTCAACTTAACTACATGGTGGATCGTTCTATTGTCGGGGGCAGCGCTGGGGCTTCCACCTCTCCTCAGTTGTCCTCCGATGCCACTGGGGCCTCATCTAGAGTGGGTAGGGCTTCCACCAACCTCAGGCCCCGCGCCACCTCAGCAGCTCCTGCCAGGGCCGCTAACCGCACCAGTAAGTCCAAGAACGGGTCTAGGGATCCCTCAACTCCCAGGCCTCCCCCCATCCTGCTGCCTGAAGGGCCTTCTACCTCCGGCCTAGTTGGAATTCAAGGTTGGTCCCCAGACCTCCCCCTCCCTCAGGATCTTACAACTGCAGGATCTGACTCAGGCCTTCAGGGCTAGTCTGATTCTCCTGGGGCCAGCTCAGATCCAGCCCCCTCCTGTTCAGGGGCCTCAGCCACCTTTACTCCCACGGCTGCTGGCAGCAGACCGGAGGATGCCCCAGAATTTGATCTCTCCCCTGGGCTCAGGTACATGATTGCCACTGCCATATCTAGGGGAGTGGATGCATAATGACAGCGTAGAAGTCAACGCCCTAGGAATGTGAATTCTGCCAGGGAATTAGCCACTACTCAGGATGGCCCCCCCATCTCCCTTGCCTTCCATCTACAGCGAACGGTCTGTTTTAGGGGAGGAAGGTGAGATTTAGGATTTGGAATTATCGGATGATGAAGGTGTGGTTCAGGATAAAGTTCCTTTCTCGGGCCTCTTCAAACCAGCCCTATTCAAATCTCTTCTTTACAAAGCCAAGGCCACCTCCAATTTGGGGGGAGCAAGCACCCAGGCCACCGACGTGGGCCTTGATCCCATGGAGCACTTGTTCGCCGAACAGGTACAAGAACAGGAGGCTATTCCATTATCCAAATTGTTTCTGGACGTAATCCAGAAACAGTGGTCCCAGCCCACCACAGTTTCGCCCCCCAGCAATGGCGATAGAAAGCTTTATGCTTCCACTCCGGAATTGGACACCATTTTAAAGTTTCCCACTGTTGACCCACCTGTAGCGGCCTTGGCTTCCCCAGCCCTTATTCCATCCAAGATTTCGGAGGGATTGAAGGCTGAGGACCGCTACGGCGGAGCTCGTTATTTGCAAAACGCACCAGGTGGCTGCCTGGGCATTGCATGCCGCTACGGCGGCCTCGTTCTTCAATAGAACTTCCTTAGTTTGGTTAAGACAGCTACAGGAGAGGTTAGGTCCAGAGGACCTGCGCCTTCATCAGGATGTGGTCAAACTGATGGCGGCTTTGGAATTCTCCTCGGATGCCAGGCTCAATGCGGCCAAGTTCGCATCCCAAGCTGTGGCATCCAACATAGCTTCTCATCGCCTGTTATGGCTACGCCATTGGCAGGCAGACGTACAATCCAAATGGCGCCTTGCCTCCACCCTCTTCAAGGGTGGTTCCCTATTTGGTGGAGCGCTGGATCCTATACTGATTGAAATGAGGGACAAGCAAAAGATGCTGCCTTCGACCGCTAGGCGCATGGATCGGAGGCAACAACCATATCCTTGAAGGCAGCCCTTTTGTTTTGGGGAGTCGGGGTACTCATCCCTCTCCTACACCCTTTTATCTAATAGGTCCTTTTCTCAGTCCCAGGACAGGTTTCAGGACAGAGCCAATACTAGGGACAGAGGTAGAAACCAGCACCAACAGCAGGCCCAGACCCGGCGGCCCTTTCGTGACGCCAACAACTGGTCCTTTCGTAGGTACCGTTGACTCACTAGAGGGTGGCCCTATTGGCGGGCATTTAACCACCTTCGCCCACCAATGGGAAACCACGACCTCAGACATTTGAGCTCTTCAGACCGTGAGGCTGGGCCTCACTCTGGAGTTCCTGGCCATTCCCCCGAGGCGTTTCATCAAATGCCCGGTGCCCAGGTGCCAAGTGAAGCGGTGCCTGATGGACACGGAAATCCAGCACCTCATTTCCATCAGGGCAATAGAACAGGTGCCACGGGGACAGGAGGGTCTAGGGTTCTATTCCATACTCTTCCTAGTTCCCAAGACCTCGGGAGGATGGCGGGCCATCCTAGACTTGAAACGGCTCAATTTCTACCTAAAATACCAAAAATTCAAAACGCAATCACTCAAAAGCATACTGGCAAGCATTCACCAAGGCAATCTCCTCACCTCCATCGACATCAAGGAGGCATACTTACACACGCCAATACATCCGGCCCTTCGAAGGTTTCTGCGCTTCCACTTCGCGAAGCCCCATTTCCAGTACCGCGCCCTGCCATTTGGCCTATCATCGGCCCTGCGACCTTCACCAAACTACTAGCAGTAATCGCAGCTTCGCTGAGGTCGGTTCCCATAAGAGTCAATTGTTATCTCGATGACATCTTAGTCTTATCTTCTTCCTGAGGCCAGGCTTGTCGCGACTTACAGCTGATGATCGACACCCTGCAGGATCACGGATTTGTTCTAAACTTTCCAAAGAGCCACCTGCAACCGACCACGTCCCTGTTACATCTCGGGACAATCATTGATTTGGAGTCTTGTGTGGTGTCCCGAGAGAGAGAGACAGCAGAGCCTGCAGTCCCTGGTGAGTCAAATGCTCAATCAGAGGTCCCCTTCCCTCACGTATTATCCCAACTTCTAGGGAAGATGATAGCTTGCATAGATGTTGTTCCTTGGGCAAAGTTCCACGCACGACCACTGCAGTGGTATCTCCTCCCATTCCAAAGGGCTCACATCAGTCACTCTCAGGTCAGGGTTCGCTTACCGACCAAGGTGTCCCTGTCGCTCCGTTGGTGGATGTCGTCCCGCATCCTCAAGGGATGCCTCTTCAAGGAACCGGAGCGGATTGTGGTTAACAATGGATGCGAATAAATTTGGGTGGGGGGCCCACACTCTGGATCGAGTGGCGCAAGGCCATTGGACTGTCCAGGAGCTGAGCAACAGCAGCAATTGGCTGAGCTACGGGATATCCGCCTAGCCCTCCGCGAGTTCCGAGACTTGGTCACATCCAACCATGTACTGATACTCACCGACAACGTGGCCTCCAAGACGTATGTCAACCTCCAAGGGGGCACGAGGTCCAAATCCCTGATGATGGAAGCAGAACGCCTACACCACTGGGCGGAGAACCATCTGCTGTCAGTCCAAGCGGAACACATACTGAGCACTACGAACGTCCAGGCAGACTGGTTGAGCAGGGCCACGGTGGATCAGGCGGAGTGGCGTTTGCACCCTGCCCTATTCCAAGAACTGTCCCACCGCTTCGGCCAACTGCAGGTGGACCTGTTCGCTCAATCTGACAATGCACACCTGCCACGATTCCACACCAGTTTCCAGGTACCAGGAGCGGAAGGCACCAATGCCCTCCAGAGCCCGTGGCCGGAGGGCCTCCTCTGTGCCTTTCCACCTCTGCCGATTGTATCGCTGGTCGTCCAGAAGATCCTGGCGGAATGGGAGGAGGTGCTGCTCGTTGCACCAATGTGGCCACGGCGCCCCTGGTATGCGGACCTCGTCCATCCTCACGTCTGTGGAGAATTCCGGACGACCGAATATCCCTCTTGCAAGGAGCCCTCGTCCACCCGAATCCACAGCTGTTACAGTTAGCCATGTGGCACGTGAGCGGGCGATCCTGAGTCAGCAGCATTTCTCTGCTAGTGTCATCTCCACGATCCAGGTGGCTCACCACCTATCAACAACCCGCATCTACAAGGCTACCTGGCACGCTTTCTGCAGATGGTGTCGGTCAACAGGTGCGGACCCAACTGAGGCAACCATACCGCAGGTGTTGGACTTTCTATAGATGGGTATGGACGAAGGGCTAACGGCTAACACCCTCCGCCATCAGATTGCGGCTCTGTCGACAGTGATCGGCGGTGGGCGGGTCCACCCCGTATCTCAATAGGCGGGGGTGCGGGCCTTCCTGAAAGGAGTGGCGAACCTTAGTCTACCTGTCATTCATCGCTACCCCACCTGGGATCTCTCCTTAGTTCTCAATGCTCTTACGGCAGCTCCATTCGAACCTATTCGGACCATTTCCCTCAGGTTGCTGATTCTTAAGACTATCTTTCTAGTTGCCATCACTTCGGCCAGGCGTGTGTCCGAGTTGGCGGCGCTATCCGTCCGGGATGACCTCTGCATATTCCATCCAAACAGGGTCGTACTGCGTTTGGATCCGACCTTTCTTCCAAACATCAACTCGTGGTTCCACAGGTCCCAAGAGATCACTACCGGATTTCTGTCCATACCCATCTCACCCCGGAGAAAGGCGTTGGCATCATCTTGACGTTCGTCATTCACTTCGCCGCTATGTGCGACGCACAGCGATATTCAGAAGGACGAAGGCCCTGTTTGTGTCCTTCCAACCGGCCACCATGGGCCACAAGGCTTCATCGCATACCATCTGCCGCTGGTTGAAGGGTGTATTGCCCTAGCCTACGACTGCCAGTCCTGACCAGTTCCCAGTCACATCCTCCCCATTCTACCAGGAGTGTGGCCACGACAGCGGCCTGGGCAACCCAGGCCTCGGTGGAAGACATTTGTAGGGCTGCGACCTGGTCATTGTCGTCTCCCTTTATCCGTCACTACAAGGTGGACGTTTATGCCTCAGCTGAGGCAGCCTTTGGACGGCGTGTGCTGCAAAGGGTAGTTTCTTCAGCTACGGCACCAGACCAGCCTCGCTCCCGCCCCTGAAGTCTACTGCTTTGGCATGTCCCATGCTTGGATTCCCCAAGCAGCGCACAGGAGAACGACCGTTGACTTACCTGAACGGTCCTTCTATGTGCACTGCGAGGGGAATCCAATCAAGCCGGCTGATCCTTCGTGCAAAACTGAACCAGTCCAGTCAGAGGAGGCGTGGCCAGCAATTTGCATAACTCAGTCTCTAGGCTAATGGACAAAGTTAACCCATGCTTGGATTCCCCTCGCAGTGCACATAGAAGGACCGTTCAGGTAAGTCAATGGTCGATATGCTGTTGAATAGAAGTTGTTTAATCACGAGTTAAATGGAAAGTGTTGGAAACATACTAACAAAAATGGCATTGCTCTCATTCCTTTCTTTCTCTTTCTAGGGTTGGCCCATGTATGCACAACTTTTGATTGACCTATTTAAATATTTGGCTCCTTTCCTGAGAAATGTGGAACTTGCCAAGCCTATGCAAATTTTGTACAAGGTAAATTAGGAGACAATTTGAAGAGGGGAAGAAGGGAAATTGGAACAGACCAGAAGAAAGTAGAATGGCTAGTTAATTCCTTTAACAAACTGAAGCAGTTAACAGAATGCTTTTCCTTACAGTTTCCCATGTGAAGATTGCTGTATTACTTGTTTACTGTTGTTTAAAACACACACTCTTAAATCTAGCTGAAACCAAGGAATTTTAATGTGCATATGATCTGAGTGCTCATTAATGCCACTTCTAACAAAATTAGTTGATTACAGTAAATTCACCTTAGCGACGTTTCTAGGATTTTTCCATTATGCCTGACCATATAACTCATTGGTAGAGTCCATATCTTTTGACTTTCAGTTTGCAAAAATTACAACTCACTCTTACTAGTGCAGTGATGGCGAACCTTTTTTGGCTCACGTGCCACAAGTGGGGGGGGAGCGCAGGGGGGTCGTGTGCAGGCGTGCTGCACCCCTAATGCAACGCGCGACACCCGCCCAGTGTGCATGCGCGCACAACGCGTGACCCCCCCATTTTTACATGCTTTTTTCGCCCTCCCCAGGCTCCAGGGGCTTTGTAGGAGCCTGGGGAAGGCGAAAAGAGCCCCCCCCCCCGGAGGCTTTAGGGACTGTCCGGAGGCTTCCCTGAAGCCTTCGTAACGCTTAAAACCACACTTCCGGTTTGCTCGGAGGGTGGTTTTAAGCACTCCGAAGGCGTCAGGGAAGCCTCCGGACGGTCCCTGAAGCCTTCGGAATGCTTAAAACGACCCTCCGAGCAACCTGGAAGTCACTTCCGGTTTGCTCGGAGGGTGGTTTTAAGTGCTCCGAAGGCATCAGGGAAGCCTCCGGATGGTCCCTGAAGCCTCCGGGGGGGGGGGGGGGAGGCTCTTTTCGCCATCCCCAGGCTCCTATAAGCCTCTGGAGCCTGGGGAAGGCGAAAAATAGCTTTTAAAAAGGTGAACTCAGCTGGCCAGCGCGCGCATGCGTGCTGGCCAGCTGACAGGGCAGCGCCTCGCGTGCCCTGACAAATGGCTGTGCGTGCCACTTGTGGCACGCGTGCCATAGGTTCGCCATCACTGTACTAGTGCATGCCGACCTCTCATTTATCAGCCAGAAGACTCTAATCCAGGAAGTCCCCACTGGCCCTTGCACAACATCTGCCCAGCAACTTTAACATCGATTCCCAATGGAAAGCCGAATGGGTTGCCAAACACCCAGACATAGGAAGACATATAAATGACCCCACAAAACAGGGGCCAGGCTTTGAACTACATCAGCAATGGACAATCCTGAATAGGATTTGCACCTCACAGGATGTCTGCCGGGGCTCTTTCAAACTGTAGATCACATCATGACTGGCTAAAAGCTGAAGGCATCTACCAGTCCAATATCTGATGTTTTAATATAAATGATGATGGTTAGATGGCCTAGACATTGGTATTTCAACATAGATCTTTTTAACATTTATATGAAATGTTAATATATATTGCTAGTCCATGTATGACATGCCATATGCTAAATAAATAACTGCAATTCTGCTATATCTTACACTTTCTCTCATGATAGATTGGTAATTTCTCCTCTTAATGTTCCTATGCATAGGGAACACTGCGTGTGTTACTGGTATTATTGCACGATTTTCCAGAATTCCTTTGTGATTACCACTATGGATTTTGTGATGTGATTCCTCCAAACTGTATTCAGCTAAGAAATCTGATTTTGAGTGCCTTTCCACGTAATATGAGGCTTCCTGACCCCTTCACTCCCAACCTTAAGGTAAGATACTTGGTACTTTCATTTTTTAAAAAGATATTTATGTGTTAGGATTTTATTGTTTTATTCTTGGAAGCTATCCAGAGTTGTTCATTATGAGATGGGCACCATTCAATAAATAAATAAACTGCAAGTTCTGTAACATTGACAGATTTAAACTGGTGTTGCAGCTAGTTCTCTGTTGTGGCCCAGCAGGAGCCATTGGAGCTGCAAATAGACTCCGACAGCAAGGGGTCTTATGAGTCGGCTCTGGAAGATATGGATGACCCTGGACAGGGTTCCGACTCCAAGCAGGGATCAGAGAGGCTGGTTGGCCACCAGGAGGCGCCTGAGGCATGGAACAGTGGTGAAAGCCAAAGGGAGGGTGCTCCTGATGTCATGCCTTAGAGCAGTGGGGAGAAGACAAGGGAGTTGGTCCTGGACGCCCAGGAACGGAGGGCTGATAGACATAGAGAACAACTACACAGATACAGAAGATAATTGGACCCAGGTGGTTGTAATTAGGCTCCTCTCAAGATAGTATATAAGGAGAGACTTTGTGAGGAGGCTGGTTGCAGGATTCAACTTAATTACCAACGCTGGAGAAGCTCTCATGTCTGTTTCTTATCTTGGAAGTCTGGATTGCTGCCAAGGTCTAGTCCAGTGATGGCGAACCTGTGGCACGCGTGCCACAAGTGGCACACGGAGCCATTTTTCAGGGCACGTGAGGCGCTGCCCTGTTAGCTGGCCAGCGTGCACGTGCACGCTGGCCAGCTGAGTTCACCCTTTTTTAAAGCCATTTTTCGCCCTCCCCAGGCTACAGAGCCTTTATAGGAGCCTGGGGAGGGCGAAAAAAGCCTCCCCCGCCCCTCCGGAGGCCCTCCGGAGGCTTCATGAGCTTCCCTGAAGCCTCCGGCGCGCAAAAAAACGGCAAAGGGGGTCAGACAAGATTACCTCTTGTCACCTCTATTATTCATTCTAACCTTGTAGTTATTGTTAATAAAAATTAGAGGTGACCAGGAAATAATAGGCCTGAAATAAGAAAAGAAGTATACAAAGTCCAAGTGTTTGCGGACAACTTAGTATTTATTCTGGAACAACCATTGGAGATGGGACCTAAATTAGTGTAACAAATAGAAGAATACGGTAGAGTAGCAAGACTTAAAATCAATAAAAGTAAAACAAAGGCAATAACGAAGAATCTCACCAAAAAACAGAAAGAGAATTGGAAGAAAAAATGGGCATTTCTTTGTAAGCTGTTGACATGGTTAGTTTATAATTCCTTTCCCATAGTTGTTGCCACTTTTCTAGTTCAATTGTATGACCAAAATTCTTTTCCCAAGTTAACATTGTATCTTTTGCCACTTCTTCTTCTAGCATAGTTCTTAATAGGTAGCTATATAGTTCCTTGTTTATTCTTTCTCCTGTTCCCATAAGTACGAACTCCGAACTTCAGAAGTTAAAATCATACTCTCTTTTGTCTTTTTCATTTTTCATATCTTGATTGTATTTGCAATTGTGAAAACCAACTTATATCAATCCCTTGTTTTTCTAATTCTTGTTTTTGTTTTAGTTACTCCCCTTTCTCTTAAGATATCTTTGTATTTAATAATATTTTTATACTACTAATATTTGAATGTGTTAATGCTTCCATTGTTGAAAGCCACATTGATATTTCTAAATAATGTTTCCCTTTCACTCTTTCCCATATTGTTAACAATCCATTCCTTACATAATGTCTTTGAAAATAGCCGTGTGCCTCACTTTTATCATACCACAAAAAAGCATGCCAACCCAGTTGCAAATCATGCCCCTCCAGTGTCAATAATCTTGTATTTCTCAGTAAAATCCATTCTTTCTTCCAAGCTAGACCCGCTGCTTGATAGTACAATTCCCAGTTTGGTAATCCAAATCCACCTCGAACTCTTGCATCTTGCAACATTTTTATATTATTTCTTGCTTTTTTCCCCTGCCATATATATTTCCCCAGAATTTTGTTCATACTTTCACAGAATTTTTTCTTTGAATCGTTCTTAATCCCTCTGCTCCTTTGTCTCTTTGGCTCTTGTTCCTTCTCTTAGCGCTTTCTCCTCCTGTTTTTTCTCCATCTCCCTTTGATCTCTCCCCTTAGCTTCCCGGCATTTAGCTCCTTCCTCTTCTCTTACCAGCCTTCCCTCCTGTGCTGCTATATTTTGTTCATAAAATAATTCTGCTTTCTCTAGTGTATCTATTCTGTACCTTTGTTTGTGCCAGTTTACCAAAATCCTTTCTGGAACCAGCCATCTAAAAACTCACCCCTTCTTTGATCAGACTCTTAGTCAAAAAGTGATATTCCTTTCTTATGTCTCTGATCTTCCTTGGAACTTGCTTCAATAACCACTATCTCTCTAGATTTGTATTTTATTGTGGTACTTCTTGCTAATTGCAATATTTCATTTTTTAGAGTTTTTAAAATAAATCTTATATATACCTCTCTGGGCAAGTTATTTTTAATTGCATATCTTGTATGTACTCTAAATGTCTCATCCATTCCACCTAAAACATGTTCCTTACTCATTTCTGTGGCCACTGAGAGGATTTCTGCGATCTTCTCTCCTAAATTCTCTCCTTTCTCCTCTTCAATGTTCTGAAATCTTAGGTAGAATTCAGATCGTTCCATTTCCCAAAGTATACTGGATCCATCTTGCTTTTCATCAATTGTTATGTCTATAATCCATCTCCTCCACTTCTTTCTCTGTTATCTCAACCTTTTCTTCCACCTTCTGCAGCCTCTGCTCATTTTTCCCTATCATTTCCTTGACTTCTTTCAATTTGCCTTCTACTTTGCCCTCTTTCTCTTCTACTCTGCTTATCTGCTCCTTGATATCCATATGTATGTCTTGCAACATACTTTTTGGCTCCAAAATATCTTTGTCTTGTTATGTTCCTGTGCTTGCTGATTTCTGTGTCACTTGAACCAGGCGGGGTGGCTGTTGCAGGCGCATATGATGTTATTTTCTTCATCTTGGTATTTGGATCTGACATTATTGTATTTAAGTTGTAATCAAGTTTTGTAATCCAAAAAATAGGTTAGTAGATTAATTGTAGTCCTGGAGTCTCCCACACCGGACCAAGCATCACGCCCCCTGTTGTTGGGCCCCGTCTTCAGGTTCTTGCTACCTTAATCCATTCGCTTTATAAGGGCCACATGAAATAACAAAAGGGAAAAAAATAGAAACGGGGGAAAAATAAACACATTAAAAAAATATTGGTCAAAAGGCACTCACCTCTCCCCCCCCCCCAAAAAATGGAGAAAAACCCCCCACAAAATTAATTCCATAATGGTAATCTACACCTCATTGCAGGAGATAAAAAAAGAGATAAAAATATAAAAATTAGGCAGGTAAAAAATGACCCAACGTAGCCAAATGAACAGAGAAGGAAAAAAAGAGGAACCTTTAGTATGGGTTGTCTGGGTTATCCAAATTTCTTTCCCCGCACGCCCCTTAGGAAGAAGAGGGAAGCACACACTATATCAGGAAGGCAGTTTCAGCAACCCATTATAATGTAGCAAGGGAAAACAAAGCAATGTTTACACAACTGGTCTTATTTCTTTCTTCTAAAGGACTTTTATCAGTTCGTTATTATCCACAATGTTTTCAAGGTCAACTCTTCTTAGGCAGCTTTTACTGGGTACTGTTTGTTACTAGACAGCAATGCAGACAATTAATTCAACATATTTTCTTTTAAGTTCCTGGCTTCGAAAGCAAATCTAAGCAATTCTCAAAAGACACCAAGTTACGAAGAAAATCCTAGGCATAGAGTGAAAGTTAAACACCAATGGCTTCAAATTCGCTTTCAAAAACATCCTTAAACAGTTCTCAAGATCTATCACTTCCTTTCTTCTATCTAACAGCTCTGTCCGTTCGCTGCTGACCCGAGGGAGGGAGAGTTTTCTAACATCTGCTCCCCCCCTTTCTTCTGCCACGCTCTCTTTAAAAAGCTTTAAACGGAGGTTAAAAAGTTAATTTACAGGAATGTTGCACTTTCGAGCACTCTTGTTATCTCACCCAGACGCTGTCCACGCTGATTCCCATGCTTTGTCTGGCCTTCCAGCTGTGGTAGTTCACGTTGGTTACCTTTCCTGCTTTGGGTCCGAGGGCAAAAGCAGGCGTTTTAGGGGAGTTGCGGGTTCCCCAACCACACCCATTTGCTCTTCATTGTCTCTCCAGGACAGCTATGGTGAGGTTACAAGTCACCCCTCCCCCGATACAGCAGGAATCTGATGGTTCTTCAGAGAGCCCTCCAGAGAACATGTCCTGTGGCTGGGATTCAGGCCACACCCCTCCCTGGACCATACTAAGTGTGGTCTTACCAGTGCAATCTAAAGCAGTACTATCCCTTCACTTGGTTTTGATACTGTCCCTCTGTTGATGCAGACTAGATTACCTGTAATGCATCTTCCATCTCAGGTTCTTAAGTTTATCAAATTGGTGTTCTCTTGAATCGTCATTATTGGGTAGCAATTCCCACTAAAGTTTTCTTCTGAAACTATCCTAACTTTTCATATAAAACCTAAACTTAAAGTTTCCTAAGAAGTCAACCATCTAATTCATTTAACTATTTCTTTTGTCCCTCCTGCTATCCAGAACTGTGGTTTTAGCCTCTCAGTTTGCAGTCTGGTGCCCCTTGGGTGTGGCAGACCTCAATTCCCCCTTCCTTTTCTCTTAGTTTGTTCTTTCAAAAGCATGCTGCAAGAAAGCATCAAATTCCCAGTTTGCTCATTCGATAATTGCCCTTCTGTCCCACTTAGCACAACACAAGAAGAAGGTTTGGAACGGAGTGAAGTGACAGGGAGAGCAGTTGGGGAAAGGAGATGAAGAACCAGGAGCTCTGCTGCATCCCTGGTTTTACTTGTGCTGAGGTGGTTTTAGAGAAGAGTATTGCAGGCTGACTGCCCACAGCCAGGAGATTGATCCTGACATGTTAGGAGGTTGACTCAGTCATCCATCCTTCTGAGGTCCATAAAATGAGGAACCAGATTGTTGGGGTCAATACGTTGTCATTGTAAACTATAAAGCACTGTGAGGCAGTATGTAAGTCTAATTACTGCTGCTATTGCTATTGTAAGCAGAACAGAGCTCTATGGAGAATGCAGCGTTTTTGTTTCCATTGGAGGAACTGAGAGATGTAAGAAACTGCTCTTGTGCCCTACAGAAATGCCCTCTCTTTTCTTTCCTGAAGACAAGAACAATGCATGCTGCAAGAGGAGGCTGATTCCCTTTCTAAAAGATGAGGGAAATACTTACTCTACACTCTTAAGGGAAATATTCTTAAATAGGAGCGGTGAAGAGCTTGCAGAGACACCACAGTGCCAAGATCCTTCCCAGAAAACAGAAAATGCTCACTGGAGGGAGCAGAGAAAATGACATAAGAATCCAGCTACTCTTCAGAGCCCCAGATTAGATCACTGGGTCTCACCACTGAGAATGTCTTAGAAGCTAGAAGCATTGCAGCGAGACCGGCTGGGGAAAAAAGCAGGCTCTCCTGAGCCTCACGGAAATCCAGCCAGACAAACTGCTGTCGAGAGGTTTCTTCGGACTGAAACCTGTCTTGGAGGAACAGGGGAGAAGAAGGGATGGCTTTGATGACCTAGAGAAACGGGCAGTTTCTCTGGAGGTCAGAGGAAAAACCGTTCAAACCGGCAGTGGGGGGGGGGGAGACAACTGAATGACTGAATGACCGCTACAAAGCTGAGGCATCTGGATTAAGTTATTGTGCTAGAGCAGTGTTAGAAACAAGAGTGTTGAAACCGGGTGAGGGATTGACCAACTCACAGAAAAAAAGAAAAAAACTGATCTTAATCTTAAAAAAGGTCCCAGAGCGGAATTAGTGGCTAATTGGCTTTGGGGGAACTTTATTGAAAAAAGAAAGCAGAGGAGGTTAAGTACCAAAGCCTCAGAGGATTTTGCCTTCTGCAATTTGGAAGTGAAGAAAAATTAACAACTAAAAGGAAGAGCCCAGGGAGAAGTCTCTTTTCTCCTTATCTTATTCTATTCTTTGTGGATTAAAAGTGTTTTTGATGGCTATTGACAGCTAGCTGCGGGATTGTATTGTGATTTGGAGAAAGCCAGCATAAAATACCATACCGGCTAGTGAAGAAAAAATAATAACAACAACAGAGGGAAGTCCTTTTTCTCCTTAGTTTAATTTTATTTTCTGTGGATTTAAAGCGCTTTGAAAGAAAAGGGGGGGGGGAGTGAAAGTTGCAGCAGCAGTGTGACCTAGGATACAGGAAGAGACTTTGAAGAAGTAGGTATCTTTGCAACATTGTTTTGACTTCAACTATCTACAGCTGTTGAAGAGAAAGGAAACCTGGACTGGACTGGACTAATTTTAAAATTGAGCAACAGAATCTGGAAGATCCTAAATTTGCAACTAAATGTGGTATAACCCAAAATTTTAAAAATCTGTTAAAATAGTTAAACTTGCATAATGGAGATTTGGATGTATGAAGAATTATTCCTGATGCTGAAAAGCGCACATGAAACGTTAATTGGTAAAGAAAAGCTAGGAAATCCAAGGGGACATATAGAACAAGAAATAAAAGAGGACACAAATGAGGTAAAGGAAGATAAGTTGGAAAAAAGAAGAATTGAAAATAAAATGCAGATAGAAGATTTCACTAGGATTTACAGTCACAAAGGGAAAGTAGACAAAGGGGAAGATCTCGCAAAAAAGAAATCACAAAATAGTAAGGAAAGGAGGAGAACAGGGAAAACCCTGGGGAAAGTTACTAGAATAATAAAAGTAAATAGTCTGAAGAAAAGATACAACAACCACAAAAATGGGGAAAAGAAAAAGAAGTTAGGAGAAAGGGGAAAAAGGAAGAAAAGAATTTAAACTGGGATTTTTGGGAGCCCAAGAGAAAATGGTTAAAATAGGAAGAAAGGGGAAAAAGTTACATTAGTAGACTGAAAGAATAGGAGTAAGATTGTTATTGTTATGTAACTAATTAAGAAACAAAGAAATGATAGTATATTGTTAATGGTAGAAAAAAAATTGAAAAAATGCTCTCTATGCTTAAATTGAATTGGAGGAAGTATGCTGTTTATAGCAAAATATACCACTGGAGAAAATAAGAAATGAAATTTTGGTGTAACTTTGAAAGGGCAATATTGTTTATATATTAAGAAAAAATAACTATAAAGATGAAAAATGATGGAAGAGAATAATTGGGCTGAAAGTGAAAACAAAACTATGATGTAAAAAGAGAGGATGTAAAAGAAAAGACCCAGACAACTCTTTGTTCCTATAATATGTATAATTTGTATTAAAAAATAAGAAACCTTGAATGGGGAAAAAAAGTGTCTCAGCACCCCTGGGTGAAGCGCAGTTATTACAAGCCTCGAGATCTGAGGAGTTCAGGGCGTCTGCCTAGGGAAGGCTTTTCTCCTGGAGAGCAGGAAGCAACCAGTGGTTTTGAGATGCCTGAAGGACTGAAGCAGCCATCTTGCCATTTGGATAACCTTGTCAAAGAAATCTTGCTTTTGTATCCCAATGGTCACATTGGAGACGTGATTAAAAGATTCCTATGGCTCTTTAAGCTTTCTCACAAATATAGGAGTAAACTATGAATTAAAATATTGCTAAAGGAAAAGTTGACATCCCTTGTGTATATATCTTACATCAAGTACAGGTAGTCCTTGAGTTATAACTAAAATTTCCATTGCTGTCAACCTCTGTTTCGCTATTTGCTTTCGGCTGCCATTGAAACCGGGGGGGAGGGGGAGGTTGGTATTTGGGAGGGGAAACTTTTGTACAGGAGAGATTGTAAAGTGGGAGTTTTGGTCAAACCGTCTACTGCGCATGCTGGAGACTAGTGCTTGGTGTTGGTCAAGGCCAACCGTCCTGCATACCAACCTGATGATGCTCCTTGAAGATGGAACTCACATGATACCTAAGGGATTTGCAGATTGGACAGTGGGAAGAGGGTTGCCAGGGAGAGGGGGTATGATTTTGCGCGCTTTTGCCTCAGATATTGCTTTGCCTAGCTGCTATCTTTTCATAACCAGTAAGTACTCTTAATTCTGCAAAATGGAGTTAAGTAGTTTCTTTCTTGGTTGCTGAGGGAGGCCGGCTTGACATTTGCTAAGTAACACAGTTGTTAAATTAATCTGGCTTCCGCATTGACTTTGCCTGTCAGAACGTTGCAAAAAGGGATCACGTGACCCTGGGACACTGTAACCATCATAAATACATACCAGTTGTCAAGTGTTTGAATTTTGATCACGTGACCATGGAAATGCTTGAACAGTTCTAAGTGTGAAAAAATCATCATTAGTTCACTTATTTCAGTGCCGTTTGCAAGTTCAAATAATCACTGAATGGTTGAGGACCATTCAGTGATTTACAGGGACTACCTGTAAACTTACTTTGTGCTACTTAGAAAACATGCTAACTGCAGTCTTTTAGACAGTGCTAAAATTGTTGGTGCATTCCTGACAGGTTGACATGCTGAGCGAGATCAATATTGCTCCACGGATCCTCACCAATTTTACTGGTGTGATGCCACCTCAGTTCAAGAAGGATTTGGATTCCTATCTCAAAACTCGTTCTCCAGTCACGTTCCTCTCCGACTTGCGTAGCAACTTGCAGGTGAGACCTTTGTCAAGATCAAATTAGTAGTGAGAGTGGTGCTAGACATTTGCTCCCAGGATACAGATGGGTGTTTTATTAAGCAGGTCTAATTCTTGGGCCAGTCGATCACACTTCAGACACCCCACCCCACCCCCGGACATTTTTTAAAAGCCAGCAAGGTTTGGGTTTTACTGCATTACATGCTTAATATGTCGTAGATATTGCTGTTTTTAAAATCTTGTATATTTAAGTTGTAGAGGAAAAGCGGAGAAACTTGGTAGGAAAAGCGGAGAAACTGCTCCCTCCCAGAACTTTTATCAAATTTTACTCTTCCTTAGAATGATGAATGATTCTCCTCCCTTTGCCTTTGTTCCACCAGGTATCAAATGAGCCTGGCAATCGTTACAATATTCAGCTGATCAATGCCTTGGTGCTTTATGTTGGTACACAAGCGATTGCACACATTCATAATAAGGGCAGCACACCGTCCATGAGCACCATCACTCATTCAGCCCACATGGACATCTTCCAGAATCTTGCTGTTGATCTGGACACAGAAGGTAACCCAGAAGGAGGAGGGGGTTCAGGAACAAAGCTGCAAATATGATTTTACGGGACCATCCTTTATTAACTAAGCCTCCAGAAATGGTTTTTATTTAACTACAACTATTTCACAACTAGAGTAAGTGACAACTATTTAACTTATACTGGCCACAAGGAGGAGGATTGTTCTCCTTCTGTTTGGGACTCATGCGAACCCTCATGCGTGAGGACATGGCATCGTGCAATCCACATCCTTCTCGTTTGAGAGGTTAAGAAGAGAAAGGTGGGCTGTAAATAGCATTCTAAAGAAAGAGAATGTTGACAAATTAGACATCATTTGGCTGCTTTTTCAGAATATTTTGAAGGTGACCATCAGGTGACCAAATAGTGGGATCACCATAGACCCCTTCTTCCAGTAATATGGAGAGACATTTAAGTCTTCTGGAGCAACCGCAGCCTCAAGTTGCTCCCTTAGATTATACCTGAACTGAACTAGGTAGAAGTGGAACCCCTGAGGAAAAGCTGCCAGCTCCTGCAATGACCCAGCAGGATATCATGGTCATGGGTACTAAAAGCCACAGAGGGGCCCCTTGACTACCTCATGACTAGTCTTGAGTTCTGATTGACAGGAATCCAGATAGTCTGTTTCTCCCAGGTCCCCATCAATATCTATTATCCCCAAAAAGCATGGTGATTATAAGTGTTGCAAAATACAGGACCTGGGGAAAATAGCTTCTTTTAGAGGTCCTGACTGAGAGAAGATGATCCCTTGGGTAACCCGGCCTCCATCATGAAATGCACCCTGAAACATGCTGGATACCAATGCAGCCCACAAAATTGCATGTATCAAAATCCAAACATTCTTACTACCCATGCAGCTAGTGACGTGCTTGAGGCCAAAGATGCTCCCTCTGGCAGCCAACCTCTTTCCTGGAGAATTTGTTGGCTTTCCTTGCTCCCTGCTGAGACTAGAGCAAAAGCAGGGCCTCTCTGGATTACCTGTGCACAGCTGGACACCAGCATCCTTTGTTTTAGAATCCCACACAAAATGTTTGTTGATGGTGGGAAGAATGGCTGACTCATTTGAGTTGTGTGAACCTGGCCAATTTTCTGAGCCTCTTCCTAGTTTGCACAAAATATAGGGCACCACATTTTGTGCACAATTTGTTAGATGAAAGCAAACCTGTCTTTTCTATCATTTTTTCTTGGTGCTCCATTCCAGGTCGGTACCTCTTCTTGAATGCAATTGCCAATCAGTTGCGGTATCCCAACAGCCACACGCATTACTTCAGCTGCACCATGCTTTACTTGTTTGCAGAAGCCAATACAGAAGCTATTCAAGAGCAGATCACCAGGTACTGTTGAGAATGAGCAGAAGAGATGAGACTCAACAGATAAGGAGGGTTTTACTCCTCTGCAGGCCAAAAGTTGCAAAAAAAATTATCCTTAACCAGAAAGCCAGATTATGCCTGTTAAGTTTTAAGGGGAGCGCAAGCTCCAGATCTAAAATTAAGACCTTGACAGTCACTACAGCTACTTTAGTGAGCTATTGCTGTTTACCCTAAAAGGCTTTGTAATTGTTTCTACTTTTTCCCTTTTTTCATAATTTGATCTTGGTTTTTTTTACAGGGTTTTGTTAGAACGACTGATTGTAAATAGACCTCATCCCTGGGGTCTCTTGATCACCTTCATTGAATTGATTAAAAATCCAGCATTTAAATTCTGGAACCATGAGTTTGTTCACTGTGCTCCAGAAATTGAAAAGTGAGTAAATTTGAAGCCTCATGACTGTATTGGGAGATTCATCTATTTGTCTTGAAATTAAGTCCTTCCTCCTCGTTCTAGGCTGTTCCAGTCAGTCGCACAGTGTTGTATGGGGCAGAAACAGGCACAGCAAGTAATGGAAGGAACCGGAGCCAGCTAGAAAAAGCGAACTTTGTACGGATGGTGCCAGCCTGGAACTCCGTATCAAGCTGACAGAAGAAAATGGGTGGGGCTGCCTTCCCTCCCCCCCCTCTTGGGCTTAAACCATAGGTCTTTTGGCCTGAAATCTCCTCCTACGTGGGCATGTTACAAAGTTGAAAACAAAGTTTCTCATTCTTGGCCAAAATTGAGAAGATACTGTGAATATAATTTTGAACTATTGTAAATACACAGAATAGAAATATTTGTTGGAACTTTGGATTTGTGCATATTGTGTTTCACACATAATGTGTGCCTGACCAGCTTATAATAAAGTGGTGGCTGCTGATGCCAAGCCCTTGTCTGGGGCAGATCTGCTCATCTGACATTCCCGGACTCCCAAAGAGTATGGAAAAGCCAGTTTAAATATTATGTAACTTATTTTTCTTGGGGGTGGGACTTCTAAATCATAAAATTCTCCAAAAAGAAAGGATGCTCAGGATCCTATTATTAAGAGGAAGGTGGGAGAGTGTTGGGATCCAGGATGTTGCTTTTTCCGTACCAGATGCTGCCACCTGAGGCCGGCCAGTAGAGTCCGGCGCTCCTTGGCAGAGATAAACTTCCAGCTCTTTGGAAAAGGGCTGATCCTTTTAGCAAAAGAAATGACCAGGCCTATCGATTTTCTTTCTTTACGCTTGTAAATTTGGGAGGGGGAGGATGTGAATCTGTTAACTGCTCCCCTATGGCCACAAAGTTTGAGTTTGTAAAAAGAACAAAAAGGACCAATACAGCCCATTTTGTAAGGATTTTGAATGTTTTGTAAATGTATTGGTCCATGTGTTGTATTTTGTAGCCTTTCTAGTTCTCTTGGGCTTTAGTTCTCCCACTTCTTGTATGTATGCCTTCTGCAGTTAAACATTAAAGTCATGACGAGCAGCAAATGTCTCTTGTTCTCTCAACACCTTCCACATTACAGCTCATCAGAAAAGCAAAACATTTTCATTTTATTTTTAAACTAACAGAAAAATAAGCATAATTTTAAAAGGATTTTTATTACATTAACCACTCAAGGTTAATTCCAAAAAGTTCAAGATTCACAATACAGAACTTATGAAACTATGGGGAATCGGGTAAGATGAACACAGAACATGGCTGGAAAGGACCTTGGAAGTCTTTAGTCCAAACCCCTCCTCAAGCAGGAGACCCTATACCAGTGATGGCGAACCTATGTGCACGCTAGCCAGCTGAGTTCACCCTTTTTTAAAGCCATTTTTTGCCCTCCCCAGGCCCCAGAGCCTTTATAGGAGCCTGGGGAGGGCGAAAAGTGCCCCCCCCCGCCACCCCGGAGGCCCTCCAGGGGCTTCATGAGCTTCCCTGAAGCCTCCAGAGTGCAAAAAAACGGACCTATGGACAAACCTTCAGGTTTGCTCGGAGGTTCGTTTTGACTGCTCCGGAGGCTTCAGGGAAGCATCCTGAAGGTCCCTGAAGCCTCCAGAGGGCTTCCGGGTGGGCGGGTGAGGCTGTTTTCGCCCTCCCCAGGCTCCTATAAAGCCTCTGGAGCCTGGGGAGGGCAAAAAAGCATGCAAAAAATGGGGTTGCGCCTGTAGTGTGCGCATGCGCACTGGGGGGTCACGCATTGCAATATGGGTGCGGCACGCCCGCACACTATCCCCCTGCACTCTCCCCACTTATGGCACACTAGCCAAAAATGGTTCGCCATCGCTGCCCTATACCATCCCAGTCAAAGGGGTCTATAGTCTTATTTTTGAAAACCTCCAGTGATAAAGCAAGGGCTCGGTGGTGCCTCAGCTGGCCTTGTTGACTGAAATCTGGGTTCGAGACCTGTGTATCACGTGACAGGTTGAGCTGTCCCAGCTCCTGCCAACCTAGCAGTTTGAAAACATGCATATGTGAGTAGATAAATAGATACCATTTCGGTGGGAAGATAACAGCTCTCTGTGACATCATGCTGGTCATATGACCACGGAAATATCTTCACGCAGTTTTGGTTCAATGGCCTTGAAACATTAGCACCGCCCCCTAGAGTTGGCAACAAATAGTAAAATAAAATCTGCAGGGATTGCTTTACCTTTTTTATCAGTGATAGAGCGCCCTGACCCAGATTGGAACCTGCAGTATTTTCCTGGTTTTCAAGTTGTACCCAATTGAAGCATGAACCAAATTTGAGCCGCCCTCTATACTCATGTTCAGCTAATCAGATGAGCTCAAGTCTGGCTGACATTATGGTCCTGTCCTTGTAGGTTTCTTGGCTATAATGCACAAATTGTATGCTGTTGCCTTGTTCTGGGATGTTGTTTGACTTCCCAGTATCCCTCACAAACCTAGCATGTTGTATATTCATTATTCAGAAAGAAGACCTGGCCTCTTTAGTGAAAGATTCCAAGCAAAAAGGCACAGGATTAATGTCAAAGTGCAAATGCCTTACATTACATTCTATGGTTACCGTATATGTGGTGTTCAACAGGAAATGTATGTATAAAGTTTCAAAAGTGAATGGGCACCATTCACAAGAAACCGGATGTTCTTGATGAAAATGACATTCTTCAGCCACACTTTAGTTGTCTACAGTTTCCCAAGCAATTGCCTACCTGCTATAAAAATCATACCATCTTGCTTTGAAAATGCTTCGCTCATTGCAAGAGATGGAATACTTTATAGAAGCAGTACTTTACCCCAAGTAAACACGTCTTGTTGATTGCATTTGTTAAAATATTTGAAGGCAAATGAATATTAAAACAAAAAACAGGCACAGCGGTGGCAGTTTGGTTTTCAGCTGCTGAAGCTCATTCAGAATCGGGAGCATCTCTGAAAGTCCAGACAAGGAGAAAATTCTGCAGGGAATTTGCCAATAACTTGAACCAGTCTTAGTATGTGTTGACTAGAAAACCCAAAACAAATAAATATTCAGGAGCTTTGAATTCCCAAAAGTAAAACAATTGGATACACAATTTCGGCACTGAAGAAACAAAACCAGCTCTGGTTTTCCTGTGCAAAGGTTAAACAATAGCTTTCCTTTCTCCCAATCCCTGGATGTTCACATTGTCCAATTATGGAATGGGAATACTCCATCTTCCCGGCACCTGCAGCGGTAATGGTTTCCAGACTCGCGATTCCACCCTTCCCTATTCATAGTGATATGATGTGAAAGGAGCTAAGTGGTTCAATCTTTACATGCCGACAAGGAGATCTGGAAAAATATTGAACACAGTTTAGCATCACTATCTAGGGATTCCCAGGTATTGATGTTAGGTTGATTGGTCTGTAGTTTCCTGGGTCTCTTATTTTTCCTTTTTTGAAGATGGGAATCATATTTACCCTCTTCCAGTTCTCTGGTAGTTCCCCAGTGTGCCAGGATTTTTGAAAGATGTGATGCAGTGGTTCTGAGACGACATCTGCCCGTTCCTTTAGAACTCTGGGATGTAATCCGCCAGATCCCATGCTGCTGTTGGCTTGCGGGGGCTCTTTGCCCTCTGCCGTGCTGCTCTTGGCCACCCTGCTGGGCTGCTCCTGCCTGGTGCAGGGCGAGTCAGCCCAGATCTACGACCTCTGGAGAATACGACTAGCTTGTACCACCTGACTGACTGTGCAGGGGTGGATATTCTTTACTGCAGTTAGAAATTTACCTCCCACCAAATTTACGTCCCACCACTGCCTTTATTATTCATGCCATCACAACCTATCCAAAGTGTCTAAAATGAATACATTATCTCTGCCCCCTGATTACATCTCCCACTACTCTAATTCTATCTCCCCCTGTCCTTATTTATGAATTTCTTTTTATGGTCCTAGTTCCTAAGGGTTGTCTCTAGATTAGAATAACTAGCATATCAGTACATTCTGGTTAAGGCTGGTTTCTAGCATAGCAGAGGTTTTCCTACATGCAATTCTCAAGCTTCAGCCTAGCTCATGAGATTAGAAATATATACAATGTATTTTCTTCACAGGCCGGCATGTCTTCTTACAATTTGGTAAAAACAATATTTTCCGGTGGATTCGAGGGAGGGGTAACAGGTGGGTATTAACACAGCCTGATTGGTCCATAGACTGAGAGAAAGCTGATAAAGGCTCCTGCCTTCCCCTTTACTTCCCAGTTTCCTCTCAGTCTTTCGGTCCTAGTGCTGAGTAATTCATTCTACTGGTAGGAATACATTTTCTAAATTTTATGGGAATTAACAATTAATTCGGTTAATTGGGCATTTTAAATTCCAAATTAGGCTGCGGCCCAGAGACAGTTCTGCTGTCCAAGTGGCAGGGGGAGGGCCCCGTGGGCCATTGGATTCGAACCGGTCCCCGGGGTGCGGGGGTGTCAGATTCAACTTCCCGCAGCCGGGAAACCACCCGCTGGCCGTTCTGGCGCTGTTAGAAGCGCGCGAAGAGCCCCGTTAGCCGCCCACTGCCGCTGGGGCGACGAAAATTCGATTCCGCGCCGTCCCGTTTCCCTTAAAGGGACGCGCGCGTGTTTTAAGGCATGCGGAGGCTCGTTAATGCAGAGGAGCCTCCGCAGTAAAAGTTGAGAGTGTAGCGGCGTTTTGAGAAGCCGCAATGTTTCTGGAAGCTGGGGCTGGAAGGAGGAGGTTTTCTCTCCCATTCGGGAGCCTCCTCGTGGTCTTAATTGCACAGGCCACTGAATATTATGGGCGGCCATTTTTTAACATAAAGTGCGGGTGGCCATTTTGTTTTCCCTTTGTGTCCAGAGTTGCGGCGGCCATTTTGATTCGCACCTCGTGTGCATCACAAACCTCCGGTGAGAATTGAAGCTGCAGTTCCTCAGTAGAGAGAGTCAGCAGCCAGCGAACCCCGCTTATTGCCAGCTGTATTCATTGTGCAGTGAAGACACGTGAGTGGGACAATGGCAAATGTGCAGGAGGCTAATCTTCCTCAGGATTCTGAATGTGCTCCTGCAGAAGGGGGAGAGCCACACTTGAGCAGACCCAGAACCAGGGCTACTTCATCCCAGCCAGGGGTCTCACAACATTCTTCCAGGGCCGCCACCAGGGATGAGCAAAGGAGGCAGAAGGCCTTGGAAAAGGTTGTGGCTAGGGCAGAGAAGCAGGCTCAAGGGGCCCCATCTAAGACTAGATCTAGGTCTCCTGTTAGGCCTGTCTCAGCTCGGCCTGTGTCCTCCCCCAGGGGCTTCAGCCCATCTTCCTCCTCAGCATTCCCTGGATCCACCAGGGGTTTCGGGCAACCTAGATCCCCTTCCCCTCCTGCCTCCCTGACTCCCATCGGGGCAGAGGAGGATCCTTTGGAAGGGACATCTAGATCCTTCCCTTCTGCTCCTAGGCTAGCTCCTCAACATCCTGATCCCATCCAGGATGACCTTGAGGATTTGGAGCTATTGCCTGAAAGCACCAAAAGGCTAATCTCGGCTGCTATCACTAGAGGCATAGCTCAGAGAGATAGGGCTTCTCACTATAGCAGATCCCTGGGGCGCCACCTTTCTAGAGCTTCTTCTCCATCAGTGGTGAGTGAAACCTCTACGCAGGGGGAGGAGAATTATAATGATTTGGGGTTTTCGGAGGATGAGGATGCAGCTCCTCCGGAGGAACCCTCCTCTTCGGCCTTGCTTCCCCCAGTTATGTTTAAGCCTCTGCTCAATAAGGCTCGTAAGATCACCAAGATTGATACTGGTGACCCCACGGTTCCCCCACCCAGGGATCCTGACATGGCTATGTTCTCTAACACAGCCACCAATAAGGCAGAGATCCCTGCGCCACCTTTGTTTCTAGAGGCGGTCCAAAATCAGTGGGCGCGCCCTTCTAATTTTTCCAATCCAGGCAGCAATGACCGTCGTTTCTATAACATGGAGCAAGCTTTTGCCAAGGTCTTGCAGCTTCCCACGGTGGACACCCCAGTTGCAGCTTTGGTCTCCTCCCGTGGTTTCTGGAGATGCAGCAGATAAGATGAAACCAGAGGACAAGAGGGCGGAGCTTACTCTTAGAAAAAACTTTAATGCTTCTGCCTGGGCTGTTAAGGCGGCGGCTGCCGCCTCCTACTTTAACCGTACCACAGTCATGTGGTTGCACAAGCTGCAGGAACACACTCCTATTCAGGATGAGCGTCTCCATCAGGACATAACTAAGATCTTAGCGGCCTCTCAATTTTCGGCCGATGCCACTATGGATGCGATGAAATTCGCCTCTAGTGCCCTGGCCACTTCAGTCACCTCCCGCCGCCTGTTGTGGCTTCGCAACTGGCAGATTGACATTAAAGCCAAGTGGAGTCTGGCGGCGGCCCCCTTCGCGGGCCCCAATCTCTTTGGAGAGGCTCTAGATCCTATTCTGATAGAGAATAAAGATAAGAAGAAGGTCCTTCCTTCCAATGCAAAGAAGGCAGAGTCCAGATCCACTCCTTACCGTAGAACCCCTTACAGGGCTCAGGAACAGTATCAGCAGCAAAGGTTCTCATCCTTTAGATCGGATAGGCAGTTCTCCCGCCCTTATTACCATGACCGCTTCAGGTTCCAGGGTCAGAACAGGCGGCCCTTTCGTGGGGGGGCGGCCGCCCCTTCCGCAGAGGGAAATGACTCGAACCCGAGTCTTCCCATAGGTGGCCGTCTGGCAAACTATGCGGATCAGTGGGACGAAGTCACCACAGACGCCTGGGTCAGAGCCACCATCCGGTTCGGCCTAAGACTGGAGTTTCTTTCCACCCCTCCGAACTTGTTCAGAACTTTCAACCCCTCTCGCGATCCGGAAAGGCGTCGACTCATGGATCTCGCAGTGGCGCATCTCCTCGAGATTCAGGCGGTCGAACCCATTCCAACCGCAGAGCGCGGGTTAGGCCACTATTCAAACTTATTCGTGGTTCCGAAGAGTTCGGGGGGCTGGAGGGCGATTCTAGATCTCAAGCGTCTCAATCAGTACCTCCTTTACAGACGCTTCAAAATGTCTTCCCTCAGGTCCATTCTCCAGGGAGTCAGGCGGGGGGATTACATGGCCTCGATCGACCTGACCGAGACCTACCTTCACATCCCCATCCTCCCAGCCCACCGGAAATACCTGCGGTTCTCCCACGGGGACCGCCATTTTCAATACCTGGCTCTACCCTTCGGGCTGGCCTCAGCGCCACGCACCTTCACGAAGGTCTTGGCGGCATTGGCGGCTCACCTGCGCTCAAAGCCGGTGAGGCTCCAATGCTACCTGGACGATGTCTTGGTTCAGGCAGAATCCTTGTCCCAGGCCACCCTCGACCTCCAGTTCACCATCAGGTGCCTTCAGTCCCTAGGGTTTTCCATAAACTTCCCCAAGAGTCATCTCACCCCGTCCACACGCATCTTACACTTAGGGACGGTGATAGATTCAGGGACGGGGATGGTTCAGCTTTCCCCAGACAGGCTCTCCAGTCTCAAACAGCTGGTACGCAGGGTGTGCGAAAGTCGCTCAGTTTCCATCCTGACCTTGTCTCAGCTACTTGGCAAGATGGTCTCCTGCATCAGCGTGGTTCCGTGGGCCCGGCTCCACCTTCGGCCATTGCAGTGGGCCTTGATCCCTTACCAGAGGTAGAGGATGAGCAACTCCCTGAGGTCTCTGCAGCTTCCTGCATCAGTCCGAGCGTCTCTCCAGTGGTGGCTGTCTCCTGCCCTCGATCGAGGCAACACGTTTTGGGAACCGGACAGGGTGAAGGTGACGACAGACGCCAGCCTGTTCGGCTGGGGAGCGCTGATGGGGACCAGGATGGCGCTGGGCCGCTGGTCCGTATCGGATCTCCGACACAGCATCAATTGGTTGGAGCTAAAGGCGGCCCGTCTGACCCTACAAAACTGCAAGGAGACTGTGCGGGGTCGTCACGTGTTACTTCTGACGGACAATATTGCCATGAAGGCCCACATCAACCGTCAGGGGGGCACGCACTCCCGAGCTCTCTGGCTAGAGGCACTGAGGCTGGGGGCATGGGCGGAGATCTGGAGTCGCTGGTGTCCGAACACATCTCCGGGGACTCCAATCATCAGGCGGATTGGCTGAGTCGTGCGACACTCGTCAACGGCGAATGGAGTCTCCATCCGCAGCTGTTCCGGAAGATTTGCCACAGATTCGGCGACCCACTGGTGGACCTGTTCGCCACGCCACGCAACGCACAGCTCCCGAGATTCTTCTCCCGTTTCCAGTGCCGGTCAGCAGAGGGGACAGATGCGCTCCGGAGCCGCTGGCCTCGGGGCCTTCTTTATACCTTCCCTCCCATTCCCCTTATCCCAGGGACCATCAGGAAGGTAGTGTTAGAAAAGGCTCAGGTCATCCTCCTGGCTCCCTATTGGCCCAGGAGACCATGGTTTGCAGACCTGGTGCTCCTCTCGGTGTCCCAACCATGGAGGATTCCTCGGGAGGAGGTTGTCTTGTGCCAGGGGGTCTTGATACATCCGGAGCCCCAGTGGCTCCACCTGACCACCTGGCACTTGAGCGGCTGCTCCTGAGGGAGGCCCACCTGTCCGCCAATGTCATTGAGACCTTGGAGGCCGCTAGGCGTCCCTCCACCACCAGGATTTATACTTCCACCTGGTCGGCCTTCGTTACGTGGTGCAGACCGTCAGGCCTAGATCCCACCAGAGCCTCTGTGGCTAATGTCCTAGACTTCTTGCAGAAGGGTCTGGAGGGCGGCCTAGCACCTAATACTCTGCGCAGGCAGGTGGCCGCCCTAGCCACGGTTTTGAAGGGGAAGGGGTCCTTTTCACTTTCACACTCCCCACTTATCAAAAGGTTTCTTAAGGGGGCTTCTAATATTCAGCCCCCTCCCGTTCACAGGTTTCCCACTTGGGATCTCCCCCTGGTCCCCTTTCGAACCTATCAGGTCGGTGCACATGCGACTGCTGACACTCAAGGTGGCGTTTCTGGTGGCCATCACGTCGGCTAGACGCATTTCAGAGTTAGGCGCCCTGTCTTCCAGGGACGACCTTTGCATTTTTCACCTGGATAGAGTGGTTCTCCGCCTTGACCCTTCCTTTCTCCTGAAGGTGAATTCCCCGTTTCATATGGCTCAGGAAATTGTTCTCCCTAATTTTTGCCCAGCTTCTTCCCACGAAAGGGAATGCCTCTGGCACCGTTTGGATGTTCGCCGTGCCTTACGCGTCTACCTCCAGAGGACGGCGGAGGTGCATAGGTCTGAGGCCCTGTTTATTTCTTTTCAGCCGGGGTCTCTAGGGGCTAGGGTTTCCTCGGCTACCATAGGAAGATGGATTCGTCACATCATATCAGCACAGCTTCAAAGGAAAACCAATTCTAAATCTTTCCCGCAGTTTCAATATAATTAAACTACTAGGGAATAACCCCATACCCAAGAGTCACAGTGACACTGGCCAATTGGGTTAATAGGCAAGCTCTTCGGGCATTCCTTCCCCAACCTTATCATTGCCAGTAGAGATGACCTTGGTGACTTCATGAACTTGGCTGTCTGTAGTGTCTAATAACTCATTCCAATCTCCTCCCACCCCCTTCCCTTTCTGTGTGGCAACTGAGGAACAGAAAAATGGCTGCTGCCAGGTTCGGTTCGAAGTTGACAGTCAGCTCTCCCCCCTAGTGAGTAAGAAGTACTAAATGCACACAGGTTAATTATATTTCCTCTAGCCACCCCTGCCATCACCCAGTTGTCCTTTTGCCCTCTGGGGATTTTTCTCATGGAATTTTCTGATTAGCCTGTCTGCAAAAATGTAAATTTTGACTCTTCACCCAAGTGGCTTTTTAAAAAAACATTTTATTGGATTTTTATTTTTAAACATAAAACAAAAGCAATACATGAACAGTGTGGCCACTGGGTATAACTCATTAATACAAATAACAGTCAATTGTTAACATTAATCAAACTTGTATAATCCTAATATTAACATACATGATGGCTTTAGTTATTCAATGTTTCCATGTTCCATTCTAATATTAATCTTCTTAAACATGCATAATAATGCCATCTTTCAATCTCTCAACTTTTTATCTAGTTATTAATAAAGGTAAAGGTTCCCCCGCACATATGTGCTAGTCAATCCCGACTCTAGGGGGCACAGCTCATCTCCGTTTCAAAGTCGAAGAGCCAGCGCCCTCCGAAGACGTCTCCGTGTTCATGTGGCTGGCATGACTCAACGCTGAAGGAACGCTGTTACCTTCCCACCAAAGGTGGTCCCTATTTTTCTACTTGCATTTTTACATGCTTTTGAACTGCCAGATTGGCAGAAGCTGGGACAAGTAATGGGAGCTCAATCCCTTTGAGCAGCACTAGGGATTTGAACCGCTGAACTGCTGACCTTTCTGATTGACAAGCTCAGTGTCTTAGCCACTGAGCCACTACATCCCTATCTAGTAATTACTTAATTTATATAGATATTATAACTGCTTAAATTTCCTCGAATTCTTACTTCTATCTCTATTCTGACCTCTAATCAAGTCAATCCTACTAATCCTAATATTAATACGCATATTTAATTAAGGCATCGCCCTTTAAAGATGCATATTCTTATTTCTATATCTATTTCTAGTTTTTAGCCATCTTTTTTCTAAAAAAAGAAAGAAATAATTCTTTTCTATCCATCATCTCTTGCCCAGTTATTATTTGTTTTTTGCCGTTCCTCCCATACTCCTCTCTTGGATCCTTGTCTCTAGCAACATTATTCCATTTAAGTATTTCTCCCATCTCTATCCTTCTAGGCTGATCTCCAAAATATTCACCCCTACCCCTTTCTCTCTTTCAAAAACCTCTTCCAGATTATCCAATTCTGGTCCAATTTTTATATCTTTCAAAGAAATGTCCATGTCCTCTTGGTTATTTGGTTGTTTGTCTGTTCTAACTTTTCCTCCATTCTTTCCACTGTGTTGTCTCTCCTGGACGATGATCATTGCCACTATATCATTTTTTCTAATTTGCCACATGCCTTGTATTAAGTCTTTTAGCTCTCTGTGGTTCTTTATCATGATATCCCTTAAACTTTGAAGCATTTAACTAAATTCCTCCTGGAAAAACATCTCTTAGTTTAATAAATCCACTTGTAGTCAAGGCCACCAACAATATATTCAGTTTATTTATTTATTTATTTATTTATTTATTTATTTATTTAAACTTATTAGTCGCCCCCTCTCCCCACAGGGACTCGAGGCGACGTACACAAGCAACAGTCAGCACAGTGTCATACAGAGGAGGTAAAAAATAAATAAATAGTTACAATACTGAAAAAGGTTAAAACCCCAATAACATTAATAGTTTAAAAGCTAAAATTGACAATTAAAAATGACCTAGGGGTGGAAAAGTTGTCGAATTATGCCAGGCCGGCTAGCCGAAACAGGTGGGTCTTCAGTTTACTGCGGAAGGAGCGGAGATCGGTTGTTGTTCTAATGTCTGGGGGGAGGTCGTTCCAAAGGGTAGGGCCCGCCACAGAGAAGGACCTACTCCTGGGCACCGCCCTCTGACAATCTCTAGAGGACGGCACCCAGATCAGACCCTCTCTGTGTGAGCGAATGGGTCGCAGGGATGTATGGGGCAGGACACAATCCCGCAGGTAACTAGGCCCTATGCCATGGAGCGCTTTGAAGATGGTAACTAACACCTTGAAGCACACCCGGTAGGCCACAGGAAGCCAGTGCAGCTCGCGCAGGAGCGGTGTTATATGGGAGAACCTCGATCTCCCCATAATTACCCGCGCGGCTGCATTCTGGACCAACTGCAGTCTCCGGGTTCACCTCAAGGGGAGCCCCATGTAAAGAGCATTACAGTAGTCCAGGCGAGACGTCACCAGCGCGTGAGTGACTGTGTGCAGGGCCTCCCGGTCCAAAAGGGGTTGCAATTGGCGCACCAGGCAAACCTGGTGGAACGTCCCCTTCGCCACGGCTGCCACATGATCTTCCATAGCCAGCCGGGCATCAAGGAGGACGCCCAAATTGCGTGCCCATTCCACCGGGGCTAATTGTTCATCCCCGATGGCCAGCGATGGAATGTGCTGGTTGTACTGGAGTAATAATAATAATAATAATAATTTTATTTGATTAGCCGCAACCCTCTCCCGAAGGACTCGGGGCGGCGTACAATCAAACAGATAAAAAATACACATAAGACAAACATATATACAAAAAACAGAGACATATACATATGTGCATGGAGGAGGATGGACTTAAGTGAAAGACAGTTAAAAATACAATTTAAAATCCCCTAATAAAATTACCAAATTAAAAAACCCATCAGGAGCGTTACTAAGTTATGGTCGAGCCAGGCCAGCTATTTGGAAAAGGTGGGTCTTGAGCTTGACACGGAAGGAGCGGAGGTCAGTAGTAGTCCTAATATCCGGGGGGAGGTCATTCCACAGGGCTGGGCCCGCCACAGAGAAGGCTCTGCTCCTAGGCGCCGCCCCATGGCACTGTCTGGTAGACGGCACCTGGAGAAGTCCCTCTCTGTGCGAGCGGATGGGTCGTAGGGATGTATGGGGCAGAATACGATCCCGCAGGTAACTAGGTCCTGAGCCATGGAGCGCTTTAAAGATCGTAATCAAAACCTTGAAACGCACTCGACAGACCACAGGAAGCCAGTGCAGCTCGCGCAGGAGAGGTGTCACATGGGAGTACTTGGTACTCCCCATAATCACCCGTGCGGCCGCATTCTGGACCAACTGCAGTCTCCGAGTGCATTTCAAGGGGAGCCCCATGTAGAGAGCGTTACAGTAGTCCAGGCGAGACGTCACCAGCGCATGGGTGACTGTGCGTAAGGCATCCCGGTCCAATAGGGGGCGCAATTGGCGCACCAGGCGAACCTGGTGGAACGCCCCCCTGGCCACGGCTGTCACATGTTCATCCACGGACAGCCTGGCATCCAGGAGGACGCCCAAATTGCGCGCCCGCTCCACGGGGGCAAGTTGAATGCCCCCAATGGCCAGAGATGGAATTATCTGGTTGAACCGGGGGGCCGGAACCCACAGCCACTCCGTCTTGGAAGGGTTGAGCCTGAGTCGGTTGTCATCCATCCAGACCCGTACGGCTTCCACACACCGGGACATCACTTCGATGGCCTCGTTGGGGTGGTTCGGGGTGGAAATGTACAGCTGAGTATCATCAGCGTACAGATGATATCCCACCCCGAAACCACGGATGACCTCACCCAGCGGCTTCATGTATGTGTTGAACAGGAGCGGCGAGAGGACCGACCCCTGTGGCACCCTACAAGTAAGGGGGCTTAGGGTCGACCTCTGCCCCCCTGCCAACACACGTTGCGTCCGGCCGGAGAGGTAGGAGCCGAACCACCGCAAAACGGTGCCCCGGACCCCCAACCCCTCCAGTCGGTGCAACAGGATACCATGGTCGATGGTATCAAAAGCCGCCGAGAGGTCTAATAGGACCAGGATAGAGGAGCAACCCCTATCTCTGGCCCTCCAGAGATCGTCTACCAACGCGACCAAGGCCGTCTCAGTGCTGTGCCCAGGGCGAAAGCCGGACTGGCGCGGGTCTAGATAATCATTCTCCTCCAGATGTCGTGGGAACTGAGAAGCCACCACACTCTCTACAACCTTCGCCAAAAAGGGAAGGTTGGAGACAGGACGATAATTGGCCAGCTCCGTAGGGTCCAGGGAAGGCTTCTTGAGCAAGGGTCTCACCACCGCCTCTTTCAAGGCGGCCGGGAGAGACCCCTCACCCAACGAAGCGTTCACTAGGCCCAGGAGCCAGTCGCGTGTAACCTCCCAGGAAGCCAGTACAAGCCAGGAGGGACACGGGTCCAGCAAACATGTGGTAGGTCGCAGTCGTCCACGCAATCTGTCCAAATCCTCGATGGCAACCAAGTCAAACTCCTCCCAAAAAGGTTTCTCAAGACTCGCCACTGGCGTCTCGACTGGGCCACTGAAGGGGACCCAATCCTTCCGGATTTGAGCGACTTTATCCAGCAGATATTTCCCAAACTCCTCTGCTTTACCCTGTAGAGGGGCCTCCCGCGGCCTCTGAAACAGAAGGGAGCGGGACACCCGAAACAGGGCGGCAGGGCGGTTCTCTGCGGATGCAATGAGAGCGGCACAATATCGACGTTTGGCCGTTCTCAATGCCACTAGGTACGTCCTTAAATGGGCTCGTACCTGTGCTCGGTCCAATTCGGATCGGGAGGATCTCCAACGACTCTCTAGGCATCTCTTGCGGCGCTTCATCACCCTTAGCTCCTCGGTGAACCAAGGAGCCAGGGTGGATCGTTGCCGCCAGAGAGGCCGCAAAGGCGCCACCCGGTTCAAGGCCCCGGTAGTCGCATTATTCCACGCGGCCACCAGGTCCTCTACCCGAGGGCGGGTCAGGGCTGCAGGAGGTGGCCCAAGCTCCGTCTGGAACCTGTCTGGTTCCATCAAGCGCCTGGGGCGGAACCATCTAGTGTTTTCCGGTTCCGCCTCCCCGCAGCGAGGGGTAGCACCAGGGAAGTCAAGTCGGAGGAGTGAGTGATCTGACCATGATAGAGGAGTGATGGTTAAATTCACTCCTCCCAGATCACTCAACCACTGGCGAGAGACAAAAACGAGGTCCAAGGTGTGACCTCCCTCGTGTGTCGGGCCCTGAATCATTTGAGTCAGGTCCATGGCTGTCATGGAAGCCATGAACTCCCGAACCCCCTCTGATGCTTCTCCCACTGACGGCAGGTTAAAGTCCCCCATTACTAAAAGTTTGGGGGTCTCAACCGCCACCGATGAGATTAGCTCGAGGAGCTCAGGCAGGGTCGCTGATGTATGGCGGGGAGCCAGGTATACTATCAGCAGGCCCAACTGCCTCCCAGGGCCCCATTTCACAACAAGGGATTCGCATCCGGATGTCTGTGGCACAGTGGACTCCCTCGGCTCTAAGTCCTCCTGGATAATCACTGCTACCCCACCGCCCCTTCCCCGGGCCCGGGGCTGGTGAAATGCTTGATAACCTGGTGGGCACATTTCCATGAGGGGTAACCCTCCCTCGTGGCCCAACCAGGTTTCCGTTATTCCCGCGAGGTCCGGCTGCGGAAGCCACAGCCACTCTGTCTTGGAGGGGTTGAGCCTGAGCCTGTTGTCACCCATCCAGACCCGCACGGCTTCCAGACAACGGGACATCACTTCAACAGCCTCGTTGGGGTGGTTTGGGGTGGAAATATACAGCTGAGTGTCATCAGCGTACAGATGATATCTCACCCCAAAACCACGGATGATCTCGCCCAGCGGTTTCATATATGTGTTGAACAGGAGAGGCGAGAGGATCGACCCCTGTGGGACCCCACAAGTGAGGGGCCTCGGGGTCGACCTCTGCTCCCCTGTCAACACACATTGCGTCCGGCCAGAGAGGTAGGAGCGGAACCACCGCAATACGGTGCCCCCGATCCCCAACCCCTCCAGATGGCGCAATAGGATACCATGGTCAATGGTATCGAAAGCCGCCGAGAGGTCTAATAGGACAAGGATGGAGGAACAACCCCCATCCTTTGCCCTCCAGAGATCATCCACCAACGCGACCAAGGCCGTCTCCGTGCTGTGACCGGGTCGGAAGCCGGACTGGCGCGGGTCTAGATAATCATCTTCCTCCAGGTGACGCGGGAACTGCTGAGCCACCACACTCTCAACAACCTTCGCTAAAAAAGGAAAGTTGGAGACAGGACGATAATTTGCTAGCTCAATTGGGTCCAGAGAAGGCTTCTTGAGCAGGGGTCTCACCACCGCCTCTTTCAAGGCAGTTGGTAAAAGGCCCTCACCCAGTAGCCAGCCTCGTGAACCCTCCCAGGAAGCCAGTACCAACTAGGAGGGGCACGGGTCCAATAAACATGTGGTGGCTCGCAGTCGCCCGCGCAACCTGTCCAAATCTTCGGTGACAACAGGGTCAAACTCCTCCCAGCGTGGAATCTCAAGACTAGCCTCAGACTAGCCTCTGGAGCACTGGAGTGGGTCCACCCCCTCCGGATCTGATCAATTTTATCCTGCAGGTATTTCCCAAACTCCTCTGCCCTGCCCTGCAATGGGGGGTCCCGTTGTCCCTGCGACAGCAGGGAGCGGGTCACCCGAAACAGGGCGGCAGGGCGGTTCTCTGCGGACGCTATAAGGGTGGCACAATATTGACGTTTGGCCACCCTTATTGCCACAAGGTAGGTCCTTAAGTAGGCTCTTACCTGTGTTCGA